>NC_089506.1:18048081-18369510 GCF_036850995.1 Saccopteryx leptura
GATGGTGGGTTTAAGTTTGTCGAGTACTCAGAGTTTCAGGTAAAAGTTCTCCCAATTGGCAAAAGTTATTCTAATTATGACTTTCCATAGTACCTTTCCTCTAAAAGTAAAATTTCCCTAAGAATAGTTTTTGTTTGCCTGACCACGTGGTGGCGCAGTGGATAGAGCGTCAAACTGGGATGCAGAGGACCCAGATTTGAAACCCTAGCAGGCATCCCCAAACTAAGGCCCGCGGGCCGCATATGGCCACCTGAAACCATTTATACAGCTCCCACCGCACTTCTGGAAAGGGGCAACTCTTTCACTGGTGGTCAGTGAGAGGAGCACTGTATGTGGCGGCCCCCCAATGGTCTGAGGGACAGTAAACTGGCCCCCTGTGTAAAAAGTTTGGGGACCCCTGCGCCTAAGGTCTCCAGCTTGAGCGCGGGCTCATCTTGTTTGAGCAAGGCTCACCAGCTTGAGCCCAAGGTTGCTGGCTTGAGCGAGGGGTCAGTTGCTCTGCTGTGGCCCCCGTCAAGGCACCTATGAGAAAGCAATCAATGAACAACCAAAGTGCTACAACGAAGAATTGATGCTTCTCATCTCTCTCCCTTCCTGTCTGTCTGTCCTTATCTATCCTTGTCTCTGACTCTCTGTCTCTGTCAAAAGAAAAAAAAAAGCTATTGTTTGCTTGTTTGCTTTTTATACTTGATGCCCTGTAACGATAGCTACATGAAACATAACGAGATCCCTTTATGACTTGTATATACAGTGTGTCTGTAAAGTCATGGTGCACTTTTGACCGGTCACAAGAAAGCAACAAAAGATGATAGAAGTGTGAAATCTGCACCAAATAAAAGGAAAACCCTCCCAGTTTCTGTAGGATGATGTGGCAGCATGTACGCATGCGCAGATGATGACGTAACACCGTGTATACAGCGGAGCAGCCCACGGCCATGCCAGTCGAGATGTGGACGGTACAGAGGAAAGTTCAGTGTGTTCTGTGGCTCACTAAATTCAAATCCGTGGCCAAAGTGCAACGTGAATATCGGTGCGTTTATAACGAAGTGCCACCACATAGGAATAACATTACTCTGTGGGATAAGCAGTTGAAGGAAACCGGCAGTTTGGTGGAGAAACCCTGTTCTGATAGGCCATCAGTCAGTGACGAGTCTGTAGAGGCTATATGGGATAGCTACCTAAGGAGCCCTAAAAACTCTGTGCGTGAGCCCACATCGAGCTGCACTGAATAGGTATGAAACTGGGAGAGTTTTCCTTTTATTTGGTGCAGATTTCACATATCTATCGTCTTTTGTTGCTTTCCTGTGACCAGTCAAAAGTGCAGCATGACTTTACGGACACACTGTATTTCTGGGTTTAATTCTCAAGGGAGAAAACTACAAGGAAACATGATAGGAATTGAAAAGATTTCTGAAGTTACAGATTATATTGTTAAATCAATATAGATTTAGCCCAATTTCTTTCATCTTTTATGTCAGCTCTACTAGAGCTTTAATAATATTCCCCCAAATGTGCCTACTACGCAGTGAGAGCCTATGTCTTCAAAAAGTATTCACTTTTGTTCATTGTGGTCTAAGTAAAAAGAATTAAGTTGAAACATTTAAAAATGTTCATAACAGAAAGGATTAAGCTAAAGGTGGTTTTTCAGAAAGGCGTATTGATCAGTAAACAGAATGATAAACTAGAAGCAACAATTCTTGCTACATTTTGACTGTATAAACTTGTAATGCTTTAGGGGCCACAATTTCCTATAAAGTAATGGAATTGAATCGGTGATCACCTTCTGATTCCATGGCCCTAATGAGCCAAAATGCTCCAAGCATATCAGTGCACCGTGTATAGATAACTTCATAGCATTTTGCACATGCCATTTCCCTTCTCAAAACCTACAATTGCTTTATTGTTTCCTATTAAAATTCCATCCTGTGACCTAATTGTTTAACCTCTTACTCCTTAAACTGCAAATACATATGTGACTTTTACATATGGAAAATGTGAAATGTAAGTGTGATATGTGTCATGCCTAGACTCAAATGTCTTGTTTAACAAAACTTCTATTAAACATGCTGCTTACCTTATTCAACTCTGTGGGCACCAGCATCTTGACTTGTTGAAAGAGAAGCATTTATAGCTAAGACTCTACATCAGGGCCCATGAGCCTCCTACCCGCAGACTATAGCCAGTTATAGCTTGGGATAGTTGTCATAACCATTGTCCTCATCTTCAATGCTATCTCCTTTAGGGAACAATTGACAAAATCAAAGGAGAAAGTGGTGGGCAAGGTGTGTCCTATGTGGGTGGTCACAGCCTTTTCTTGACCTTTTGTCTACAGAATACTAAATGCTAGGACTCTGGAACTCAAGGCCCAGAATCCAGAGCTATGGAAACTGAGTTACTCAAGGCACTGACGATCTATTTTCCGTTTTGCTGTCTCCCACTCCCACTCCCAAAGACAGACTGACGGTGGTTTGCAGCCTGCCCTTTTCCCTCTCTCAAACTAAACTGTGTCTAAGCTCCAAGAAGTCAGAGCTATTTAGTATTTAGCCCAGCTCCTGGCACACAGTAGGCCCTTAATACATGTTTATTAAATAAAAAGGGAATTTATTATCATTATGAGGGGAAGGCCAAGATAGAAATGGCCAATGAGGAGATAAACAAATATAAAGTAGATCATCAGGTGCGAAAGGAGAGGTAAATCAAGCAGCACATCTGGACGTACAGCTAATGTGGTTAGAAGGCCAAAAGGAGAAAGCAAGGGCTTGACCAGGAAGGATCAGAAACAGAGTATGGAAGTAGAGAAGGGGCAATTCAGGAACAAATTTTGTGATTTGTAACCAATCTCTGACATACTGTAATTTGGCATGACTGCTGGACTTAGGGCCTTAAAGCCATAGTCTTCCACCAGATCGTTATGGTCCTCTGAGGAATCCCAGCATGACTCATGGCCAAAGGTCAGTGACTTGACCTTGACAACTCCGTTTTTTGCTTTTACATATCTAACTGGTGACAACAACCAAGCTGCCAGTTGTACACATTTAATGATCTGACTTTAAGACTAGTAACAATCTGACTGACAATGACCTCTGTCCGGTCTGAGTTATATAATTTCTAGAGTCTTTACTGACCATGTCTCACTGTTAAATTTTTGTTGTTGTTTTTGTCTTCTACTTAGTGGCAGGGACTTATATATATTTGGGAAACAAGGAAAAACAGCTCAGACGTGCTACTAAAAAAGCCTCCTGCCTAAAAACAAGTGAGCCCTTTCTCAACTGTCATATTCTTTTTCATGCCTGATAGCGATTCAAGCAGCTATACCCATTAAAAGTTGTTTTCTGGTGGAGAATAGCCTCAGAGTAATATAATGATCATCTATTATGCAAGAATGGCATTAGGGAAGCAAAACAAATAATGTTCCTAAAAATGTAAATGCTGGAGTTGACTATAAGTATACCCTATAACCCATCAATTTTACTCCCAGGTGAAATAATCATCACATGATTATTTTAGGCACACCAAAAGTCACATAGAAAAATATTTGTAATTGGCTCCAAGCTAGAAAATATTCACATGTTCATCAATAGTGGTCTTGATATTTTTTAAGTGTGTTACCTTCATATAGTTGAATATTATGTAACAATGAAACTTACTGAAGTGCAATCATGGACAACTTTCACAAGCAGAAAGTTGTCAAAGAAGGTGAACACAAAAGAACCAACTGTATTATTCTATTTATAATATCAAAACCACACATATATATATATATATATATATATATATTCAGAAATATAGTAGTTTTCTTGGGTAGAAGGTGGTGACTAAGAGAGGGAGAATGAGGGTTCCAGAGTTCTGTTCATGTTCTGTTTCCTGATCTGAGTGCCAATCAGACAAGTGTATTCTATTCTGGGAAAATTCCTAGAGCTGTCCACTTACAATTTGTATATCCTTTTCATGTATGTTATACTTCAATAAAAAGCTTATATAAAAGAAAAAGTAGACTTTCTTCTTAATGCTGTTATACAAATGAGCTATTTACTACAGGACTTGCTCAGTTATGAAATGTACAGCTTAAAAGGAATGTGCAGAACCTGTAAAGAGTTGAAGTACTAGCAAAAAATTGACGAGTTGGAAAGTCATGGAAAGGGTAGATCATCTTGATGTAGCCAAAAGAGATTTAACCAAGAAGCACCTTTACGAAAAGTCTTTTGGTATCTGAAAACCCTTAAGAAGACGCTCATTAGTTATTTTCCTTATTTACTGAGGAAAAACCAAAAAGAACTTGATATTTTAAGCAACCACATAGTGTTTTATCTTCTTTGACTGGTAGTACTTTCTCCTGTGAAATGTCCATATGGATAGACCCAGTAGGTAGCTGGTAGTAAGGTCTAATGCAACCACTCTATACCCCTGTCTCTGGCTCTAACCCCAGATTGTCAGGTGTTGGATGGGAAATTGCTTTAAGGGCAGATAACCAAACAGAAGGGCAGGCTTCAGAACAGATGGATAGCACAGCACCAAGAGGGAGCCATTAGAGAAATCATGCATAGCATAAGGTAAGTCAGTGCACATACATGCAGAAGTTTAACAGGATGGCAAACCAGTTCCACTTATCTATCTATCTATCTATCTATCTATCTATCTATCTATCTATCTATCTATCTATCATCTATCATGTATCTATTATTGATTGAGAGAGAGAGAGAAAGAGAGAAACATCAATTTGTTGTTGCATTTATTTATGCATTCATTGGCTGATTCTTGTACGTGCCCTGACTGGGGATGGAACCCACAGCCTTGGGCTATGCAGACAATGCTCTAACTAACTGAGCTACCTGGCTAGGGCAGTTTCACTTCTTGCCAACTCCAATTGATTGGTTTCAGTTACCTAGAACATTGTGACGAGCAAAAATTTCCGATTGGGTCCAGAATTCATAGGAAAAGGAGCCTTGCTGGATAAATATTTATGTATCTGCTAAGAGCGAGTTATCAGACTATGCTGAGCTACATTATAGAAGCACCATAGTTTGTTTTGTTTTGTAACTTTTCAATAAGAAAAGAAAGTGCAAATAACTGCAGGAACAGATAAATTCAAAATGTTTAAATGTTTCTATAATATGTATCTAAACATTTTGTATCCACCCTGTGAAGACAGAAAAGAATTCACAGAGAGCTTAGTTGAAAGTTTTTAACCTTTTGGAGATTTTCTTTCTGATGGGGTGAGGAGTCCTTAATGGAAACTGTCAGAAGAAATCTTTAGCCACAAGTGGCAAACATTTGCCTATGTTTTAGGGTTTACCAACCTTCCTTCCCTTCCTGGGGTTGTTAGTTAGTTTCAATCAACCTATATACAGCAATTACTATAAAATTACTTTTACTCTTTTCAAATTACTATATATTTTTCCCCCCCAAAGACTTAGAGTTTAAGAAAATCATGTCAGGCATGGACAGAAATAACTGACTGTCCAGAGCCAGGGGGAGACTCCTGAGCTGAGTCTAGCGAGCCGGTTAAAAAGCTGTGCGTTTTTCGGCTGATATTCAACGGGGTCCAGCTCTCATTTGCTATTGCTGGGTAACTAAGTGTTGCTTTATGCTAATATTGATTTTTAAGTTTGATTAAAATATATCATTTCAAGTTTACAACACAATGATATAATACATCTAAGGAATACTTAAATTTATTACACTTAAAATTAATATGTTGTCCACAGAAAAGTTAGTTATTACTAAGGCAAAGGAGTAATCACGTAATTTAGATCACTCTGCAATATTTTTTTCTGTTAAAATAAATCAGCTTTGCCTCAAACACTGGAGATTGATGTGAAAATGAAAAGTCTGAAAGTATGGGTTTTCATAAGTTCTTTGGCAACTGAAGCATATCAAAACCCATGCACTTTGAAAATGGTTGCAATTTTCTCAGGATTGTCTCAAATCTTGTGTTCAGGAACCTGCAAACCTCAGAACACCACATCAAGGGGAATGAAGTGAACCTTTCACTGATGATAAGACTTTGTAAAAAAAAACAAAAAAACCACTAACTGAGTCTATCCTAACATCAGCATGCAGGTGCATGGGTCTCCTTGAACAAATTATTCCAGAATAAAGATGTCTGTTCCTTCACCCTTGCAGTCTTCTACAAGGAAACCGTATGTGGTCAGGATTTTATTGTGTCTGTATTTGTTTCAGGGCATACGCTGTCACCAAAATCTATATTCTGGAGGCCTGCGTTCTGTAATACCTACAATTAACACTGAACTCTTGACTATGGCTAAGTATATTACATGGACTTATGTAATAAACACCTACGTCCCTGTGAAGAGTTTGTCCCTAAAGTGGTTTTTAAATAAAGAGGAACATTGAACAATGACAAAACTCACATATGAAACTTAAGAGCATTATCCAAATAGGGTGCTTTCTCAAACTAAAAATAAACCGCATGAAAGAGGATCTAAACGTGAAATACAGTAATTCATCATTTTCAGTCTTTTAGAAGTGGAAACAAATGTGAAGTGAAATTCAGAACGCGGAGTAAATGTGCCAGCCTGTAGATAAAAATGAAAGTTTCTTCTGCTCTTTCTCTGATAATTCTGAAGAACTGATACGATATTCAACTAGAAGAGGCCACTAGGCAGAGCTGGGGAAGTAGAGCTTTGGATAGAGGTCTTAAAGGTGGTAACTGACCCCTATGTGGCTTTGTATTGAAATTTATATGGGTTTTTATGTAAAATTAGTAAACAAAACAAAACAACACCATACTTTGAAAGTTTACACATGCTATAAGTGGACTATGTGAGTCAAAACTTACAGAATAATGGGAACTTGCAGGTACATCTACAGAAATATTGTGTTATGTTTAAGAAAATTTCAAATGTTGAAAATTCATGTATATATAAACATATCTTTATTTACATATTTGTTTTGATAAAATACCAATATTTGAGCATTGTAATGAGAACCCGTCTTATCTTTGTTAAAGCTCTTATTTTAAGGGAAGAAGAATTTAAATACTTTGGAGATAGCATTTTGTGAAAATTGGCCTACTGAGGAAAATTACTGAATTCTATTTCCCTTTTAAATTTTACCTTGATATTTGGATAGAACATCATACTGTGTTAGGTTGAACAGGAGCATAGAGATAATCGAGTCTAAGGCCTGTATCTTGGAGAAGAGGAAACTGAGTGGACAGTGCCTTCCCAGGAGATATCTCCTGATCTGGCTCCTGTCAGCTCTCCCTCCCTTCCCTGGCACTCCCTACAGGACTCTGCTGAGATGATCCTTTGTGTGTGAGCATGTGTGTGTGTGTGTGTGTGTGTGTGTGTGTGTGTGTGTGTGTGTGTGTGTGTGAGACAGAAAGAGAGAGGGGCAGATAGAGACAGGCAGGCAGGAAGGGAGAGAGATGAGAAGCATCAATTCTCATTGTGGCTCCTTAGTCTTCTTAGTTGTTCATTGATTGCTTTCTTATATGTGCCTTGACCAGGAGGCTGTAACAGAGTGAGTGACTCCATGCTCAAGCCAGTGACCTTGGGCTTAATCCAGAGTCCTAGGGTTCAAGCCAGAGACCTAGGGCTTCAAGCCAGTGACCTTGGGCTCAAGCCAGCTACCATGAGGTCATGTCTATGATCTCACATTCAAGCCGGTGACCTTGGGGTTTCGAACCTGGGTCCTCTGCATCCCAGTTCAATGCTTTATCCACTGTGCCACTGCCTAGTCAGGCCCTACTACCTTCTTTCAACAAACTACTTTGAACTTCCTCATCATAGCACTACCACCATAATGCTTTCCTTTACTTATTTGTATGTGTCCACTAGACTGTAAACAGCAAGAGGATGGAGATTGTGTTTTGCCTTTTAGCAAACACAGACAGTACCTATTATGTAGTAAGAACTTACATATTTTTGAATGAAAGACAAGTATTTGTTTTCAGAAAATGACTGAGAATCCATGTAAATTTAATGTAGGTTAAAGTTCTTTCTTCAGAATAATAGAGCTATAAATTGAATTATTGTTCAAAATTCAGAAACCCGTGCTAGGTTAAAACGATTGCCCTGAACAGTATTTTTCAACAGGTTTAGCTGATTAGAAATATTTATCATTTATTCCATTGATAACTTGGGGATATAACAGTGGATCTGAGTTTATTGAACTCACTCATAAAGGGTTGCTGTCTGAAACTTTCTTCTCTTATTTTAAAAAATCCACAGAGAGATTATTTGCTGTTGTGATTGTGTCCTTCTGTTGCAGGTTCTGGTACATACAGTCTTATGGGTGATGCAGTTCTCCAAGAACTGCTCTTTTCATTTGTTTTGTAGGACAACAGACTTCTCTGAATCCAGTTCTCTGCTATTTCATCTACTTGACTCGGCTCCTTGTCCTTGAACTCATTTCACAATTTCATTGCCAGCTAGAAACTTATAGCCTCATTCGCAGGAATAGCTGGAGTCAAATATTTTCAGAGTCAACACTTTCACGGTGTCCTGACAGCTGCACAAAATCTGCTGAGCTGCATTTTATTCCTCAGAAGATTATTGACATTTTCACAGGTTTTCTGACTTTCATCTTTGCCAATGACCTTACTCATTCTCCTTGTGCTGCTTTTCTGTTTTCATTTTTGGAAGTGAAACTTGCAGGAAGAATTTACCAATGACTAGAAGCTGGAGAAGTGAAGCTGGCAGCATTCCTTCCTGTCTATCAAGGTCCCTCTTGGCTTTCTCTAGGGTCTGGCAGCGTGTGTGCCCACACCGTCCTCTAGTGGCTGACCCCCAGGACTGTCTTTGATCTCATTGCATGACTTATGCTCTAGGTTTCTTGTTTTTGAAGATGAAAGATATTTTTCCTAGTGTGCATGTATTTTCTAACAGTCAAATTAAAAAGTCTTTGAATATAAATTCTATCAGTCAGAACCATTATTAGTTAAGGAAAATATAAAAAATCAAAGCAAGTACTTTAGGTTTCTGAAAATGTCTTTAAGTGTATGTCAGTGGACTAACAATGTTTACCAAGTAGAAAATATGCCAGATACTGATGTCAGTCCTTGATATGTAGTCATGAACAAAATAGGCAAAGATTCCTGCCCTCATAGAGCACACGTTCTAGTATGAGGACTATACCAATGAACTTGTTTCTCCTTGGGGTAACATTCAAACCAGGCTACTGTACATGTGTATTTCAATAACTGTGCTATTATGAACTGTACTCTTGACACCAGTTCATAACAACTACAATTAAATGTGGTTGATGTTCGTCTTATCTTCTCTAAGTTGCCTTCAGGGTGAGTTGCAGATGACGTGAAACTGTCATTTACATAGCTGGTTCTAACCCCAGGCTGGTACCCACCTTACAATTGCATTAGTTGGCTTCCGTGTACTAGCATTTCTCACTCCAGAATGAGTGGGATTTTAGGTGGCCTAGCACCCAGGGAATTGGTAATGATTATTGTCATTAAAATGATATCTTAGATGTTATAGCATAATGGATTTTCATATACATTAATTCTTATGATTCTTACAACACTCCAGCAGGTTGGATACAACATCTTTCATTATCCAAGTTTTATACAGGAAAAACTGAGCTTCAGGGAGGTAATGTAATTTTCCAAAGGTCTCATACATCCTTGCTTGTGTCCAGTAAGGTGAATAAGGAAAGAAAACAGTACTAGGCAAAAAAATCAAACTTACTTATCTTGTACTTTGTGGTGGGTACAGTGAGGAGTAGGGCTGGGTTAGAACAGTTGACATCCCTGAAATAAGGAGGCAATAAAAATGATGTTTAATTTGTGTCAAACTTTCATTTAGCCTGATTTTGGTCCCCCAAATTATTTCATGATCAATTATTATTCATTTTTTCCATGTGTGTTCAATACTGTCCACAGAGAATATACAACCTATTACGGTCCAGGTTTGAGATTTTGTGCAGACTGGAATTCTCCTATGCAAATGCATAGTTCAAGTTCAGAAATTCTGATTTATCTCATTTACCTTAAATAACAGCTGTGAAATTTAGATTTTTATCTCCTATAATTAAAGTGCTTCTGATATCTAAGTTGTGACCTTTTAAATTTTACATTAAAAACTTTTATTCGATATAAATTTACACATACAGAAAAGTTACAAGGTAAACTCCATCTACCCTTTTATCACATTCTTCAATTTTTTAACATTCACTCCATCTGCTTCATCATCTATCTTCCCTTTTTCTGTATATAGCTATGTATACATTTTTTTCTGAACCATTGAGAATAATTTTGAAGATATCATGTCTCTTTACCAGAAAGTTTTATTTTTTATTTTCTAAGACTTTCCCTTATATATTCATAGTAAAATGGTCAAAATGAGGAAATTAACATAGATAGAAGACTATAGTCCATATTAAAATTTTGCCACTTGGCTTATTTTTAATGTCCCTTATGGCTTATTTTTTTTCTGATTCAGGCTTAACACCGGAGTCATACATAACATTTAGTTCTTGTTTCTCTTAGTGTTCTTTTAACCTGGAACAATTTCTTAACCTTTTCTTTTGTTGTTGTTTTTACTTTCTTGATTTTGACAATTTGGGAAAATATGGGCAAGTTGTTTTGAAGAATGTCCCTTGCCTGACCAGGGGTTGCACAGTGGCTAGAGCATTGGACTGGGATACGGAGGACCCAGGTTCTAAACCCTAAAGTTGCCAGCTTGAGCACGGGCTCATCTGGCTTGCGCATAGTCTCACCAGCTTAAGCATGGGGTCACTGGTTTTGAGCATGGGATCATAGACATGACCCATGGTCGCTAGCTTGAGCCCAAAGGTCGTTGGCTTGAAGCCCAAGGTCACTGGATTGAGTCAAAGGTTGCTGGCTTGATCAAGGGGTCACTAGCTCTGCTGTAGTTCCCTGGTGAAGGCACATATGAGAAAGTAGTCAATGAACAACTAAGGAGCCTCTATGAAAATAGATACTTCTCATCTTTCTTCTTTCTTATCTGTCCCCTCTCTGACTCTCTCTCTGTCTTGTCAAAAAAAAAAAAAAAAAAAAAGAATGTTCCTTAATTGGGATTTACTAATGTTTTTTTCTCATGATTAGATTCAGGTTATGCATTTTTGACAGGGACATGAAAAAAGTAACATTACATCCTTCCTAGGGTATCAAGAAGCACATGGTATCTCATTATTGTTGTTTTTTACTTTCATTATTTGGTTAAGATAGTATTTACTAAATTTAATCCAGTGTTAAGATACAATTTTCTCTTGATGATTAAAAAACAATTTGTGAGGAGATATTGGAGACCATGTAAATAGCCTCTCCTCCTCCTCCTCCTCCTCCTCCTCCTCCTTCTTCTTCTTCTTCTTCTTCTTCTTCTTCTTCTTCTTCTTCTTCTTCTTCTTCTTCTTCTTCTTCTTCTTCCTCCTCTTCCTCCTCCTCCTCCTCCTCCTCCTCCTCCTCCTCCTCCTTCTTCTTATTCTTCTTGTATTTTTCCAAAGTTAGAAGTGGGAGGCAGTCAGACAGACTCCCACATGTGCCCGACTGGGATCCAACTGACATGCCCACCAGGGGGCCATGCTCTGCCCATCTGGGGCGTTGCTCTGTTGCAACCAGAGCCATTCTAGCACCTGAGGCGGAGGCTATGGAGCCATCCTCAGCACCAGGGGCCAACTTTGCTCCAATGGAGCCTTGGCTGCAGGAGGGGAAGAGAGAGACAGAGAAGAAGGAGGGGGTAAGGGAGGAGGAGCAGATGGGTGCTTCTCTTGTGTGCCTAGACTGAGAATCAAACCAGGGACTTCCACATGCTGGGCCAACGCTCTACCGCTGAGTCAACCGGCCAGGGCCAAATATCCTCTTCTTTATCAAACTTTTACTCATTAGTTTTAGTGTGCACTGATGATTTTTCTGGATTAGCAATGATCCTATGATGGATGCAAAATTGTCATTTTCTAATTCCATTATTTTTTTAGTATTGATTACCATGTATTCTACCATAAAGAACAATGTTCCCCTCTCTTTTATTTTTTTATTTGTTTGATTGGTTGTTTATGTATTTGAACAGTTGCACTCATAGATTATTATTTTATTCTATGAATGTCTTTCTCCTATCATTATTTATTTATTTATTTATTTTTAAAATATTTTTTATTTATTCATTTTAGAGAGGAGAGAGAGAGACAGACAGACAGACAGAAAGGAGGAGCAGGAAGCATCAACTCCCACACGTGCCCCGACCAGGCAAGCCCAGGGTTTCGAACCAGCGACCCCAGCGTTTCCAAGTCAACACTTTATCCCACTATGCCACCACAGGTCAGGCTCATTATTTATTTTAATGAATGGTATTTATGGCAATTGAGAAACTGAGTCTAAGTTTATATAAAGAGGCAAAAGACCCTGACTAACCAACACAATACTTAAGGAGAAGAACAAAGTTGAAAGACTGACAATACTTGACCATAAAACTTACTATGAAGCAATAGCATCAAAACATTGTAGTATTGGTGAAAGAACTGTCAAATAGATCTTAGGCATAGTTACACATAAATTTAGTCAAATGGTCATTGACAACGGATCAAAGGTCAACGGAGCAAAAATAAGATTTTTTTTCAATAAATGGTGCTGGAATAACAGGACATCCACATGCAAAAATAGAAAAAAAGAAGAATCTAGACACAGATCTTACATCTTTACATAAACTAACTTGAAATGGAACATACACCTAAATATAAGACAGAAAACTATAAAATTCCTAGAAGATAACAAAGGAGAATACTTAGATGACTTTGGGTATGACTATGATTTTTCAGATGTAGCGCAAAAGGCATGATACAGGAAATTCAGCATAGGGCAAAAGTAGTTTTACAGTTGTGATTATGTAAGCTTATTTTTGCATTATTTATGAATTATTGTATAATTTTTCATATGAACAACTATAAACCTGTATAGTTGAACCCTGTACATAATTTGCTAAGCTAGAATTCATTAATATTAAAACTTTCTGCTCTGCACAGAAAATGTTGGGAGAAGGAGAAGGCAAGCCACAGTCTGGGAAAAAATATATTTTCAAAAAACACATCTGATAACAGACTGTTATCCAAAATATACAACTAAGTCAAAAATTCACCAAAAAGAAAAGAAACAACCTGATTAAAAAAATGGGCCAAACATCTTTACAGACACCTCACTAAAGAAGACTTCTAGATGGCAAATAAGCATATAAAAAGATGCTTCACATCATATGTTATTTTGGAATCACAAATTAAAACAACAATGCGATACAACTCCATACATATTAGCATGGTCAAAATTCAAAACACCACAAGACAAAAATCCACACCACCAAATGCTAGTGAGGATATGGAAGTATGGGAACTCTCATTCATTGCTGATGAGAATCCGAAATGGTACAGCCACTTTGGAAGACAATTTAGCAGTTTCTTAACAAAACTAAACATACTCTTACCATGCAACCTAGCAATCACACTGCTTGGTAATTACCCAAAGGATTTGAAAACTATGTCCACACAAAAGTTACACATGTATATTTATAGTAGTTTTATTCATAATCACTAAGACTTAGAAGCAACCAATTTGTTCTTCAGTAAGTGAATAAATACATTGTGGTACATTTGGACAATAGAATAGTACTCGGTGCTAAAAGTTAATGGGCTATCAAGCCGTGAAAAACCATGGAGGAAACTGAAATGCATATTACTAAGTGCAAGAAGCAATCTGAAAAGACAATGTACTGTATTATTCCAACTTTGTGACATACTGGAAAAGGCTAAACTATGGAGACAGTAAAGAGATCAGTGGTTGCCAGGGGTTGGGTAATGGGAGAATGAATAGGCTGAGCACAGAGGATTTTTAGGGCAGTGAAAATATTCTGTATAATACTATAATGATGAATACATGTCATTATACATTTGTCAAAAGACCTAGAATGTACAACACTGAGAGTCAACCCTAGTGTAAACTACGGACTTTAGAGTGATGACGTGTCAGTACTAGTTCGTCAGTTGTGAGAAATGTACCACCTCCGTAAGGGATATTGATACTGGGGGAGGCTATGCAAGTATGTGTCTTATTTTCTATGAAGCTAAAATTGCTTTAAAAAATCATCTTAAAATGAAAAAAGATGCCCCAGTACTGAACCTAGATATTTTCCAGGAACCATGGGTCATTCAGTGGTAGATTGAATTGAGAAACTAAAGGTCTAGGCACTGGGTATGCTCAGTTGTCTCTGGTGTATCCTTGCTTCTAGGCCCCGTTAGTGGACAGAGCTAAGATAAACACACAGCCACCCAGGTGTTAACACTGATAACTGCAATTTCAGTTCAGTACCACAGGATTCAGTCTAATCTTCTCTTTTTTCATGTTTGTAACTCCATTCTCTAACAGTGAAATCCCTAGCTCTCACTGTCAATATATCCACTCATTTGCTCAATCTTACAATACATTGTTCTAACTTCCACCACTGAGAAAAACAGTCTTTGTAAATGAAGTTCAATATTTGGCTATGTTTGTTTTGGTCTTTACATCTTAATTAGATAGTCAAAACACTGTATTTGAAAGTTAGTTATTTAAAAAAATCATTATTCCCTGCTGTATGGTTATGGTATTCGTTTGAATTCAGTTAGGTTCATTTGTTTCTGGTTTCATTCTATTTCCCCCTCATTCTTGTTTATTTTATTTTACTTGTAAAAATGAATAATTTTTACATTTCTTAAAAAGTAAAAACTCTATAAAAAGTTGTCCTTAGAGAAGTGTCATTGTCCCTTCTTTTTTCTTTACTTTTATCTGAGTTTCTGGTTTATCCATCCTATGTTTAGTTTCGGGGAAAAAAATAAGCATACATATGCAAAATTTTGCCTGACCTGTGGTGGCGCAGTGGATAAAGCCTCGACCTGGAATGCTGAGGTTGCCGGTTCAAAACCCTGGGCTTGCCTGGTCAAGGCACATATGGGAGTTGAAGCTTCTTGCTCCTCCCCCACTTCGCGTGAGTTCTCTCTCTCTCTCTCTCTCTCCCCTCTAAAATGAAAAAAAACAAAACAAAAAACAACAACAAACATATGGAAAATTTTATTATTTTCTTTCTTTCTTACAGAAATGGTAACACACTATGCATGAAGTAGGCTGAAATTTTGCTCTTTCTATATCCTACTATATCCTAGAAATATTCCATGTTAGTTTCAGGACCTCTTTGTCATTTTGTCCCAGCTGTATAATGCTCCACTGTGTGAAAAAATCATAACATAGTCAGTTTCCTATGTATAGAAATTTCTGTTGTTCCCAATATTTTATAATTACAAATAAAAATAATGTGGGCAAATGTGATTTTATTTTGTTGGAGGGTATAAGTCATGACTTTTAAATCATCTCTTTCTCTTTTTCTGAAGTTAAACAGATGTAAAAAGCTCAAAAGTCTTTTTTTTCATGTATTAAAAAAGCAAAGATTTGTGATAATATGCTTGCTGAAAAATTAGAGAGAAATTATACGGTCTGGCAAACTGGAACTACATTTGTGGAAGTAGAAATTGTACCACATATTTGTAGAACAGCAAGGCAAGTGTGGTCTCTAGGAAGTATAGGTAGAGTTGATTAGATTGCAGTGTATACTTAAAAGTTGAATAATGCACTCTTGTAAAACACTCTTCAAAATTATTTAACTTCCCATGATATCATCACAGCATGTGCAAAAAAATCTTTAGTGTTATCTTTTCCTGTCACGTGACTAGTGCAAACAAAAGAAATCCTTATCTTTTTGTTTCTATTCTAGCCCTTTATAAAATGGCATTAAGCACCATTCAAAACTTACACATTACAGGCTTAGTTTGAGGAAAAAGATTTATTTGTATTTCAAATGAATTACATTTGTTAAATTATAAAGCAGAAAATTTTTAAATAGCTGAAGTTCTGTTTAGCATCTTATATGCACGAAAAACTTTACAGTGTTAAAACCTTTTCTTAAAATTTTCACATTTAAGGCTCCTAGCAACTCTAGGCATAGTGAATAGGCAGGAGTTAAACTTATTTTACAAAAGAGGCAACAGAGACCTTTAGAGAGTTTAAGGGCATTGCCGTGGGATGTAGAATTAAACCCTGAACTAGAATCCAGGACATTTTTTTTTTTTTTTACTTATAAAGTGGAATATACCTATCTCATAGAGTTATGTGGCGATCAAATAAGGCAATGCACTTGAAAATGCTAACGCTGTACAAAGAAAAGGTAGTTCTAATATTAAAGTATTTGGGCTTTGGTGACTATGTACAAAATTTCCCCATATTTTTGTGTATATAAGTAGTACGAGACTTACACAGTGTTAGAGCTGTAAATCAGAAAGCAAGACTTAAAGTGTGGGGAAATATTTTATAGAATTAAAATACTTATTTTGTACTAAACTAGTACCTCAAGGAATAAGTGATGATGCTGTACATCCATTGTGGAATAATTAATAACATTATATGTTGTACAGAACTTAGACCTTGAAACAAACCTCATTAAAAGGTACTTGATCTTTGTTTTAAACCTTTAAGTATCTCTTCTTTAAAAGTGATCAATGCATGTACTGGCTATTTTAGTTATCCCGCTATGAGATTCACACAACTTTGATCTAACTTTCTTTGATTTAACACTGCAATTAAGAAGATTCGGTTCAAAGTAAAAGCTCATTGGTTGATGTTTTACACTGATGTGATAATGTTTACACAGATGTGCTTTGAAATCTTGATTATGGTGGATTTGGGGGTCCTACCACAAGAGAGACTGCTGTTATTTGAAAGGTGAAACAATATGACATTTACCTGGTACAACCTTTAAAACTGACTTAGCAGTATACATTTCTAAAGTGATTTATCTGTTTATTGTTTTTAGCCAGTGTTTTTGTTTTATTTCATATCTATCAACAGTAAATCACTCGTGTTAAGGACTCTTTTATAACTTGGTTGCACAAGGGTCAGTACTTAGGGCTGTAGTGATGAAAAGGTGTAACTTTACCTACTTGAAAGCACCTGCCAATTAATTAGCAAAAAAAAAAAAAACACCCACAAAAACTTTTCAGAGCAAATAAAATAAAGCAGTCAAATCCATCTGTGCTCCTAGGTTTAGTCTTCTGCTGAACAGACCATGATACAAGACTGAAAAACTAATTTTGAAGTTATTCTTTAAAACTTTTTGCTCAGGGGAAGCATAAATCTGTCAAATGACTGATTCTCAATTCTTCTATCACTAGAAAAAAATTTTAATAGCAACATCTTGAATTTAACTAGTGGTTCAAAACCAACGTTTGTAAGTTCACATGCACACATATCCAACTCCTTCACTTCAATGACTTTTCATTTTACAAACAGGCACACTTTTATGTTTTACCAGTCACTTTTCCTGTCTCAAAAACACAAAAATCACCATTGTTTTTTTTCATTAGTTGTTTGTGTAATTAAAATTGAACACCTCCCCCCACCCCAATCTAACCTTAAAGAAAATCAACCAAGAAGTAAGGGAAGTGCTCTCAGGATGGATAAGGGCCCCAGGGGTCACTCATCATTTATGACACTATCACAGATCATTCATTTTCT
This sequence comes from Saccopteryx leptura, assembly GCF_036850995.1. Lineage (NCBI taxonomy): Eukaryota > Metazoa > Chordata > Mammalia > Chiroptera > Emballonuridae > Saccopteryx > Saccopteryx leptura. The sequence goes on from NC_089506.1 coordinate 18,065,603, forward strand.
ATTCGTGACAAAGGTAAGAATGAAAACTATCTCTTTGCAGCCAATTTGGATTTACTGTTAACCCCTAGATTCAGGATTATATTATATTATTGTGTTATATTGATGAAAAGTTCATGACCTTAGCCCACAATTTAAAACTTCCATCTAGATATAAGGCAATCCTGGTTATATCATGTGCTTAGTAAAGATAAACATAAAAGAGAATCTGGGAAGGGGGGGGGGGTACATGTGTTTCTAACCGAACCCTGATTATGTAAAGAAAATCCCCATCTAAATGATAAAAGAAAAGAGTAATGCTTGTACATTTTATTAGTGTTTTAAAATTAGCGAGTTAAACTGTCAAAGCTTTGATTTTCCTTTCATGTGTGTCTGGGCAGGTCTAAGCCTCAGGTAACGCCCTTTTTTCCTTTTCCCTCGCTTACCTTTCTTTGCACCTGTCCACTGCAGGCTCCCAGCAGCTCCCAAGGAGTCCAATTCTCCTCTCCTCTCCTCTCCTTGTCCTCTCCTCCCCATCCCCCTCCCAGCCTCCCCTCCCTCCGCACTCCCCCTGCTTCTCTCTACCTGCGGAGCCGGGCTCCTTGTAGCAGCCATCTATCACTGCGAAGGAGCTCACATCAAAGGCGGTGGCCCAGCACCGCAGCCGCCCCGCAGCCTCAAGGTTGTTCCAAAGGCAACCCCAAAAGAGGAGCCTTGGCTGCGCCTCTCCAAAGTTGCTGGCCAGCTTTGGCCAAGTGTGGGAATGATTTTTGCGACTGCACGGATAGAGAACCGTCAAGGGCCCCTTTTGGTCACTTCCGAAGAGCAAAAAACATGTTGAGAGGAGGCCGGTTTAAGATTTCAAACAGAACCTCCCCAGCGCGCATGAAAGGACTTGATTAGCATATGTCAAGAGGACCCGCTTATATACTCGGCGTGTATGTACACAGGACTGATCTGATCAGTGCGCGGAGTGGGAGCCCCGGCCCCCCAGCCCCCGACCCCAGTATTGGCAGCCGCAGCTATAGATGTTTCTGCAAAGCCAGCAGCCGGCTCCCACCTGCCCAAGGAGAGAAGATCGCTCCTGTAAGACAGGAGCTGCCCTGCTGTCTCAGTGCAAAGTCCATTCAGCGACCTCCCCGGAGTAACCGGGTCTTAACTTTTTGCGCTTCTTTCGCTGTTTTCTTCATTCACCTCCCCCATCCCCGCTGTACTTTTTACTGGGAGGGGGGGGGTGTCTTTTGTTTTCCGGATCTTCCGCCTTTGCCTCTGGCCCCTCCATGGCTCCCTTAACCGAAGTCGGGGGCTTCCTGGGCGGCCTGGAGGGCTTGGGCCAGCAGGTGGGCTCGCACTTCCTGCTGCCTCCGGCGGGGGAGCGGCCGCCCCTGCTGGGCGAGCGGCGCGGCGCGGCGGAGCGGGGCGCACGAGGCGGGCCCGGGGCCGCGGAGCTGGCGCACCTGCACGGCATCCTGCGCCGCCGGCAGCTCTACTGCCGCACCGGCTTCCACCTGCAGATCCTGCCCGACGGCAGCGTGCAGGGCACCCGGCAGGACCACAGCCTCTTCGGTACGTACCGGCGCCCCCACCCTGGCTCCTCTCCACCCCCCACCCCCCACTCCCACCCCCGCGCTCGCCCGCGCAGGGAGACGGTGCTGCGCGGGGCCGGAGCCCCGCACCCTCCCCGTGGATGTGCGAGCTGGAGCTGAACGCAGCCGGCGCGGGGACCGGAGACGTGTCCTCTAACCGAGTTCAGGCCAGCTGCCCCCGACGCGGGGGGCGGGAGGAGAGAGGATCCGCTCGCACCTGACTTCCCTCCCTGCTGCTTGGGGTCTTCCTGCAAGGCTTACCTCGCAGGCAGTTTTTGTTTTTGTTTTGTTTTTAATCCTCATATTATTTCCTCCTAGTTTGGCTCACGTTTTCCCCAGGACTGTCTTCCCTTTCGTTATCAACACAAATTAATAACAGGAAACCCTGCGCTTCTTTAAACACACCCTACAGTTCTGCAGTTGATTAGCGATCCAGGGCTGCTGCTCAGGGGCTCGCTCCCGTGTGGGATGCGAGCAAGAACGTGCACACCTAGAGAGATGTAAGTGTGCACCTGCAGGGGTAGCAAATAAACTTTCCTGGGCACTGCTGCTGTCAGTATCACCTGGCAGCCGCCCTCTGCGCTCTTCAAGTTCTATTTGGATGCAGAGGGGAGGAAAAAAAGTCTACCTGGCTACCGAGCATGCCCAGTCCTGCAGCCAAGCTCCTCTTTAGAAATTGTGAAACCCCAAAGCAAAGATCTTGGTGTTGACCGCACGTAAGAGGAAATGGGGAAGCGAAAGAGGATATGGGTGGGAACACCCAGGGACAGGTTTCAGAATACCTCCAGCAGTGCCCGGGAGCAGAAAGGGTTAAAGGAAAGAAACAAGCTAACGATCGTCCAGATACTAGACTGGGGAATCATCAGGCTTGTTTACTGTTAATCACTCCCTAACTAGCTGTGTGACTAGCAAGTGCCCTCACCAGTCAAAACCTTAGTTTCTTGATTGTACAGTGATGAGGTTCACTTAGCTGATCGCTTTAAGATGATTTCCGGTTGGTTCTGACGTCCCAAAATCTTTCCCCCTTTGGAGAAGTTTTCATCATATTGTAGTTAACTGCCTAGCACTCTCAAGGGTTTTGATCATCAAACTTGGGACGTCATTGGAGAGGTTCACCGTAAGAGATACCCTTTACTTGTCAGCAGCAATGTGAAAGGGCCCAGAACGGGGATCCTTTTCTCTCCCAGAACTGTGGGATTCTTTGAGAACTCATCTCTAAATAGCCTTCTCTTATCTTGTCCTCATCTTCTTGTTTTACTCACATTCCCTTTTTGACTTGTCATACTCATTAAAACTTTGGAGAAGTGTAAATCTTAGGTTGAGTGGCATTTGTCACTCTAGATGCAGAAATGAGCATGTGGTGGTCATTTGGTAGCACTCAAAGGCTTAGAAAATTAACTTTCTAAAACCCATATGTTTGCAGCTTCCACTGATCTCCTCCAAATTCCTGTTGACTATGAGTCAAGAGTGTCATGACCTAGTGGCCAACCTTGAGGTCACTTTTGGAAAGTGGTTTCTAAATGGAAGAGGCTGAGATTCTGATTCTAAAGAACTTTGCTGACACCAGGTGGCTCAGTTCTCTTGCCTTTAAGAGTTACTGCACTTCTTTCATGACAGAAAAATCTTCCAGCTACCAGAAGATTTATAAATGGAAACAAAAGTGTTAAGGCCTATAAGTAGAGCAGGTGGAAGTTAAGCTTAGGTAATATTCAGACTTTCTCCTGTGATACATAATGTAGCCTTGGAAATTCTGCTTTTAAGACACTTGTAATTCAACTGTAATCTCCTCAACAAGAGTTGCTTCTTCTACTTTGTGTCTCTTCATAAGACTGACTCTATGGGAAGAGACTAGTAAGTATCAGTATATTTGTAGACTTGAAACCACTCCTTAAGCTGTATTTAAATCCATTCCTTAAGAAATGAAGATTGCATATCAGAATTACTATCTTACTAGAACTTTTTGGCTAAAATTTTGTATAATTATTTACTAATAGCAAAAATGTAACTTAGACTGATTTTGTGCTGGTTTGTCACTCTCTAGTGACAGGTTATAAAGCAGAACAAAATATTTACTGTCATACCAAGAGAAGATAACCCGAATTAGTCTGGTAGCTAGAGGAGTGTGAACAGACTCCACCGGGAGTCACAGTGCATCCTAGTGGCCTCTGATAGCTAAGACATCATAATTTACTACAAAGGAGTGTAGGTGAGAAGAAAGTTTATGTTTAGCATCGATAATATGCTTCTTTCCCTAGTGTTTCAATGACTAATTATGAAATTATTTTGCTGTTTTTCTCTTAAACTCATTTCTGTGTTATCAAAATAAGACTTTTGAAAAAGGTTAAGATTGGCTATTTCAGATGTTGAAGTAAATAACATGTTTGATAACTTATAATGATTTGGCCATAATTAAATAAAACATTCAGAATCCTGGATTTTAAAATTTCAAAACCACATCAATAGACAGAAAGGTCCCAGAGAGGTTAAAATAATTTCCTATCGGAGTTAGCTCTATATTTATAATAGCGTTTCTCTGCACAGTAGTACAGAAGGAAAACTTTACCTAATACATAAACATGGAATCATTACTTTAAAAAAAGCTTAGCCTGAGATCAAACATATTTCTTTAAAGGCTTTTCCTTTATTCTCCCCTATTCTCCATAGATTTGTCTGATGTGGTTGCATTGTGGGTTGACTCACCTGTTTATTATGATTTTAAGAAAGGCTGGCTTTGAAAATGATACCAGAAAGACAAAGTACCTCCAAGTCTTTTTATGGGACACTGGGCATTAGAAAATCTATCTAAAATCTGTGATTACCTCTTAAGGAAAGTTTTTCATGTCTACTCTTTGTAAAGGAATTAGCTTAGTTGCCACCTCATATTATAAATAAGAAAGACTTGTCAAATCTCATTTAAGAATCAAATGATTACAAATTACTATGTGGTATACTATTTCCTTGATGAGAAAGAGGATCAGAATTAAAAAGTGTGGCTAAAATTTTTAAGAGGAACACAAAAAACATAGAACCCTTTTTCTCCAACTTTATGAGCCATTGCAAAATTATTTATGCCTGGTTATATATGAAGTTTTGGGTGTTATTTAATAAAGTTAGAACTATTGAATATAATTATTCTAAGAATATGTGTGGTTTTTTCCTTTATACAACTACATTTTTTGACAAGATAGCGTTATCTTAAGATGAGAATTAAAAGTATAGGTGGTTTTAGTTTTGCAAGAAAAATGAATACTTTATTAGATCTGTTACATAATTGGTCTATATGCAAATGAAACATATTTTATTGTATTTGCAAACTGGTTCTATTATACTTCTTAATCAGTTAATCAGTTCCTGTTCTTTGAAAGACAGGAGCATCTTAATGTAAATCAGATACTTAAAAAGAATTAAGTTACCTGTGAGCCATAGTATCTTTTTCAATTTGAATTTCACATTCAATACAACTTCAAGTAATTACACATTTGTAAGCATATCCTGGATGAAATTTCATGAATATATATATATATATACTTCTATCAATCATGATTTGGCCTGATATTTTCATTTCTAATATGAATCACTCACTAATGAGTGTAAATGTAATTGGCCTTTACTCCCTACCTCTATGTTTGTCATTATACTGATTATCCTATGGAGTCTGTGTCTTCCCGCTATATCTTATCTTCTCTCTGCCTTAGGCTCTCAGTTAGGGACACCGACTCTTTCAAGCCACTTATAGACTATTTAGTAGTATATTGTTGCCGTAAGATCCTTGATAGCTCTAGTGTTCTACATGATCTTCTAATAGTTTGAAAGGGCTCATTTGAGCTCTTAAGAATCTCCATTTCCGCCAAAGAATGAATTAGACTCTGGATAGAATAGAGCCCTCTGTATTAGCAAATAGCTAGATTTTGTACTTTCCTTTGGACTTGGGACATCACGTGTCCAAATAGAAACTTGCACAATAAATCAAGAAATGACTTAAAAGCAAGAGTCAGGCTAAATGGTGCACATTTATACTGTTTGTAGAGCTTAAGAGGGGGTGAAGGGGCGAAGGTAGAAAGCTATTGAGGAAGGAAGTTCCAAGTACAGAAAGTATGTCTATATACTTTTCCAGCAGAGACCAAGGGGAAGAACAAGACAAAGACATAGTCCAAAGGTTAGAAAAAGAGTGTTGCAGAGGTAAGCAGCAAGGGATTTTATCTTTAACTATGGTATTTTAGTGTATTAAGTGGAGAGTTTTTGACTCTAGTTTATCTTTTGATAAATGAAAATAATTCTAGAACGTTATTGATAGAAAAATCAATTTTCATGCTAAATTTTTGGTATTTGGCCAACACATTTAATGAATTATGAAGTTCTTTTATTTCCTTGTACTATAAAGTTTACTTTTAAAAATCATGTGATGGAAAACAGCCTAATATATAATCTCTAAAGTCTTGAAACTACTGTGTTGTCTTCAAGAAACAGTGTCCTGAAGTAGAAACATTGGATTAGGGTTCAGATGTGTAAGTTCAAGTATCAGTTCTATTATTTATAACCGTCATGTCTTTGAGCAAGTCAATAAATCTCTTTGAGCCTCAGTTTCTTATATGTAAGTGGGAATAATATCTCCATATCTATGTTAGAGGGACTATTTTTGAGGACCACATAGAAAATGTAAATAGAAGAGTCTTATAAACTATAAAATACTTATATACCATGTAAGATATACTGGTTGCAGCTAGAAAAAGATGACTTGATTCATAAATACCCCACACAAGTATAATTAATAGAAGATAGTTATAATTAAATAATGGAATACAGAGAACTAAGCACACCTCTATTATGTACTAATTTATGATAATAGCTTTCATTTGTAGAATGCCTAAATATATGTTAATCCTTACCTCTCTCTTGTAGGGAGGCATTTCACCCAGTTTGCATATGAGGAAATTGAAGTTCAAAGAAGACAAATGACTTGCGTAGACCAAATAGCCAGTAAATTACTGAACTGGAATTCATACCCAGGTCAGCCTGGTTTAAGGTTTTATACCCTTAACATTATACTATGATATAAGCATTTTTTCTTTTTAGTTTTTTTCCCCCCATCTATAAAATGGGAGGATCATCGTAATAAGACAACTGTACAGCACTTTTCAATTTACAAAGGACTTTCAAACACGTCATTAGATTTAACAATATTGGTCTACTGATGTTTCAAAGATTTTCACTAGTCATATGTTCATTAATAAATACAAGTCACTATTTTGTTTATCATTTTAGGTATCCTGGAATTCATCAGTGTGGCAGTGGGACTGGTCAGTATTAGAGGTGTGGACAGTGGTCTTTACCTTGGAATGAATGACAAAGGAGAACTCTATGGATCAGTACGTACTTTTTAAGTTTTATGTAGTTCATAAAAGAATGGCTATACATTTTGTAAGTAAAATATCTACCAATTATGCATTTCAGAAGAAATGTATAAAATATACGTATGTACAAAGTAAAAATCTACATGCTGATACATGTTTCTATGAGTCTGCGCAGTGGTGTAGGAGCTCAGTTCTGTTTTCTAAGCCTGAAACCCTACTGCTTTCCGCTCATTAGCTTTTCCTGCTCATTACCTTGGGTCTTTTTACTTTTCTTCATATTTTGGTCATTCCCATCAGAGACAGAGAGAAAATGAAAGAAATTTTTTTTGCCATGTTAAATTCTTTTTGCTTCTGTATCTATTTAATGTAAAATTTCTCTACGCATTATCACCTCCTGTACCTAAGTTTGTATCACTTACTTGGTGGTATTTGTATAGAGAAAATGAGTGGGTGAAATCTTAGATTACTGTAAGTTGCAACAGATAATGATAACCACACTGGTTTGATATGCAGTCTTGATAATTACAATAGCCATGAGTTCATTCAGAGTTGTGTTGGGCAATTTTCAACTTGCCACTGAGGGTAAGTGTGCATTTGTGGGTCTACTATAATGTTTTTAAATATGGAGCTTAAAGTAAACTCTTCAGGTTAATATTTCATCAATATAAGAAGTATTTTTTAGAACACCCCAAGAATTAGGGTAACAGGATAGTGTAACACTCAATCTATAGGAAAATATAGTTTTTTTTCCCCCCTGGTAATATTTTTTATTTCTCAATTGCTTATATAATTTTAAGAAAATTGAGAAAGTGTAATCATGTGGCATTCTCCCACCCATTTACTCATATGAAATCACTTCTTAAAATCAAAGTCGCTATTTATAAACACAATTTACTTTTTATGATTTAGCAGATAGCACTGTCTGGTACCTTCTTTTTCTTAAAATCTCAACTGAGACTATAATATACTGTTAGAATCTCAATATACACTAATAAAAATTGGTTATAATATTTCAGTCAGTGGTATTCCACTTATCTGTCCTTGTAAGGGCAAACCTTGCCCTTATAGGCTTTCTGTCACTCAGAAGAAAGAGAAATACTACATTGTGTAATAATCATAAGAGTAAAATTACAATTGAAGGGAGAAAATCATGCAAATAATTTTCCTTCTTCATGTTTGTGTTGGATTTAAAAAATCAACTGTAGCCTGACCTCTGGTGGTGCAGTGGATAAAGCGTCGACCTGGGAACACTGAGGTTGCTGGTTCAAAACCCTGCACTTGTCTGGTCAAGGCATATATGGGAGTTGATGCTTCCTGCTCCTCCCCCCTTTCTCTCTCTCTCTCTCTCCTCTCTAAAATGAATAAATAAAAAAAATCAACTGTAGTCCATCCCTTAGAATAATTAATATACAGTGCATTTTGAAGAGACAAGAAATCACTGGGCTTTTACTATGTTAACCTACTAGTATCATCCATGTCAAAGTTAGTGATGGGTAATGTATCAGCAAACAAATAATAAATTCATAAAATAAAGGTACTTGATTTTGAGTAGTGATCTTAATTAGGAATTTGGATGTTAGCCAGATCTTGAAATGTTTCAAGATATAGTAGAAATTTTCTGTGTAGGACCTTGGCATTTAATGATAGAACAAGATAATCCCGGCCTGTTTTGATGGTAATGGTAGTAGGAAAGAAATAAAATGGAGCATGAGAAAGTTCAGAATATTAAGTATTTGAAAATAAAAAATTAAGAATTGATGGTAAACGAAGTTGTTTGAATTGGAAGAAAGAATTCCAGATTACATATAAAAATAGAAAATTATCTTTCTCCTTCCTTGTCAAGGATATAATTGTAGGCAAAGAAATAAAAAGAGTTAATATTTTTCTTTAAAAAATTCTCTGAAAAGATTTTTTTAATGGTAGCTATTTTCTCTCTTTTAGGAGAAACTGACTTCTGAATGCATTTTTAGGGAGCAGTTTGAAGAGAACTGGTATAATACGTATTCATCCAACATATATAAACATGGAGACACTGGCCGCAGATATTTTGTGGCACTTAACAAAGACGGAACTCCAAGAGATGGTTCCAGGTCCAAAAGACATCAGAAATTTACGCATTTCCTGCCTAGACCAGTGGATCCAGAAAGAGTTCCTGCATTGTATAAGGACATACTAATATACACTTAAAGTGGGATGGCGTCTTTACTGAAGAACCAAACTGCACCGGTTCTTCTTATTACAGTTTCCATCAGTAAGTAATAACCCAAGAATTCATTCAGAATGTCACAGAACCTACTTTCCACTGGGAGACTGAATTTGAAAAGAAACTGAGAACAAACAAACGAAAACATTTGGACTTGTTGTAGATCAAGATCTCTCTTTATAAGTGGATTAAGTTCCCTTAGGTACACTGGCTCAGTCCTTACTGGTAGATTGAAGCTGAAATCTGTTCAACGGTGGATCATGGGAACCCCACCTAGTCTGCTGCTCTGGTGCCTGACCTCTCTGGATTATGTTTACTTTAAAAGTTACATTAAAAATAGATACTTCATGTTGAAGAAATGGATTGATATGGTTGGCCAGGATTACTGCTACATCTGTTTTAAGGACCTTGAAGGATTTTGCAGGTTATAGCATTCTATGTAAAAAGAATAAACCTGGGTGAAACGTGGACTATGAAACATGTCACACCAAAACGGAACATTTTTTAAAGGATGGACCTATTTATACATTTTCAGTTTGCAAATATTTATTATATATTTATTTATTAAAGAGTTTATTTTTTACTGGTATAGGAAGATATTACAAAGAGAAAAAAAACAACAAGGAAAATTTCTTTATTGTGCCATTATCCTGCTGTGGTGTCTTTGTAAAGAAGACATCATTATTACAATAATTAAACATAGACTAAGATCTTGAGTTTCTTTTTAAAAATAAAGTATAGCATAGATTATATATATTTTTGCAGTCAATTGCCTTCTAAATGTAACATTGATTCCTTTGACTTAGAAAAATGCTCTATCAATTTTGTATTGCTTTCAACACACATTCAAAAGGGAATTAAATATTTTTATTTTATGTTTTGGCTTCATTCCTTTTCAGCAAAAATTATTCTATTTGAATAACATAATTTTTTTAAATGACAAAATTGTAAGTTCCCCAGAGAAAACCTCCAGTACTTAGAGAACTTCTAATGTTGAAAATGATCAAACATTCTGGAAAATATATGTTTTCTTAATTCATTGTGAAAAGAGCCTTTCTTTCTTTTTTTTTTTTTTTTCTGAAGCTGGAAACGGGGAGAGACAGTCAGACAGACTCCTGCATGCGCCCGACCGGGATCCACCCGGCACGCCCACCAGGGGGCGATGCTCTGCCCATCCCGGTGTCGCTCTGCCGCGACCAGAGCCACTCTAGCGCCTGGGGCAGAGGCCAAGGAGCCATCCCCAGCGCCTGGGCCATCTTTGCTCCAATGGAGCCTTGGCTGCGGGAGGGGAAGAGAGAGACAGAGAGGATGGAGGGAGGGGGTGGAGAAGCAAATGGGCGCTTCTCCTATGTGCCCTGGCCGGGAATCGAACCCGGGTCCCCCGCACGCCAGGCTGACGCTCTACCTCTGAGCCAACCGGCCAGGGCCAAAAAGAGCCTTTCTTTTACCCACTACAATCACAGAAAAAAATTGGTCTTAGTGGTAGCAGTACGAACAGTGGCAAGGTTCTATCTACTTATCCGAGTCTGCTATCTTTTCCATTATATCTCCTATTCAGTCATTTATCCAGTAAAATACTCATTAAATTCCTACATAGAAGAGAGTGTTGGGCACAACGTGGTGATCAGGACAGAGGTGGGCCCTGCATCATGGAGCTTAGTATCTAGTAGAGGAAACAGATGGTAAACAAATACCATCATTGTGAATTGTGACATGCTCTGTGAGGAAAATAAGGTTCAGACACAGAAAAAAAGAGAACAAGTTTTGATAGGATGAGTCAGAGAAGGGTTCTTTAAAAAGGTGATGCGTTTGAGGGGCCCTAAAGGGTAAGAAAGAGCCAGCCAGGCTAAGAAGAAAATAAGAGCCTCACAGGAAGAGGAAACGGTGAGTCTGAAGTCCCCAAGGCGAAGCAAGAGCTTTGTGGCCAGAGTTCAGTGATCCGTTGAGAGAGTAGCACGGATGAGTTTAGAAAGCTATGCCGATACAAACCCTGTAGGGTATTAAAGGCCTTTCTGAGGTTTATTTGTTTCTGGACAACAGTTGTCCATGTTACTACTCTTGGATAAGCAGCCATCGTGGCAGATATGGTCATGATAATGGTAGTAGCTGCCGCCAGTTCCCAAGCTGGAAGTCTTGGAAAACACGGACGGCTGAGCCCCAGCTGCAGACTTTCTGATGTGTAGGTCTGTGGTGGGACCTAAAACGTTGCAATTTCATTGAATTTATTGCGGTGACACTGGTTAACAAATTATATAGGTTTCTCCTGGCTGGGCCGCTCAGTGGATAGAGCATCCACCAGGCTTGCCAGAGGTGGCCGGTATGACCCCGGTCAGGGCACATATGAGAAGCAATCAGTGAGTGCACAACTCAATGGAGCAACTAAGTGGAACAATGAGTGAATGCTTCTCTCTGTGTGTGTCTCTTCCCTTTCTCTCTCTTTCTCAAATCAATGGAAAAATTAAAAAAAAATTGTGTAGGTTTCAGGGTTACAGTTCTTAATATATCATCTCTATATTATATTGTGTGTTCACCAATCCAAGTCTCTTTTCATCACCATTTATCCCTCCTGTCCCCTCTCTTACCTCCCTCCACCCAGATTTTGCATTTTTAATAGGCTCCCAAGTAATAATGATGCAATTGGTCTGGAGACCACACTTTGAGAACTAAGGTTAGAGCAGTGTTTCTCAAACTTGAAAGTACCCACAGCATCACCTGGGGGAACTTGTTAAAGATGGATTTGTTAAACTACAGGTTGGAGGGGAGTGAGGAAGATGAGATTTTGCAGTTCTAGCAATATCCCTGACGATGCTTGATGCTGCTAGGCCACGGACCACACTTTGAATGGCCGGACTGGCTGTTGCTTGACTGCTCTAGAGTTATTCCTAGTTGTTCATCTAAATGCTTAAATAAATTGGGGATACGGGGAGTGAAGGTAGTGAGTTTTATATATAACTTTAATAAAGCTACAAGGGAACGTGTATGTGTGTGTGTGTGTGTGTGTGTGTGTGTGTGTGTGTGTGTGTGTGTGTGTGTGTGTGTTGAGAGAGTTATATGTTTGTCCACTTGAGTTTGTTCAGAGGAAAATGTTTCAGCTCAAAACCTTTTGGTTTTATAAATGTAAAAATGAGTAAAGATGGTTTAATAATCTTCAGAATAAAGTAATTCTTACTTTGGCTAGTGCTCGAGACTTTATCCCTATCATAGAACAATAAAGGTACCCTTCTGTCCAGATGAAGGCAAACTGGATTGGTGATCAAAGTAAATAGGGATCTTCCCTGGAGCACTGGCCCAGCGTGTGGAAGTCCTGGGTTTGACTCCCAGTCAGGGCACACAGGAGAAGTTGCCATTTACTTCTCCACCCCTTTCCCCTTCTCTCTGTCTTTTTCTCTCTCTTCCCCTCCTTCAGTCATGGCTCGATTCATTTGAGCGCATTGGCCCCGGACACTGAGGATGGCTAGTGGAGTCTTCACCTCAGGTGCTAAAAATAGCTCAGTGTGAGCATGGCCCAGATGGTCAGAGCATCGGCCCCAGACCGGGGTTGCCAGGTGGATCCCAGTCTGTGCATGTGGGAATCTATCTTCTCTCCTCTTACTTGGAAAAAGAAGAAGAAAAAAAAGTCAATAAGGATCTTGGCCCTGGCTGGTTGGCTCAGTGGTAGAGCGTTGGCCTGGCGTGCAGGAGTCCCAGGTTCGATTCCCGGCCAGGGCACACAGGAGAAGGCCCACCTGCTTCTCCACCCCTCCCCCTCTCCTTCCTCTCTGTCTCTCTCTTCCCCTCCCTCAGCCAAGGCTCCATTGGAGCAGGGTTTGCCCCGCGCGCTGAGGGTGGCTCTGTAGCCTCTGCCTCAGGTGCTAGAATGGCTCTGATTGCGGCAGAGCGATGCCCCAAGATGGGCAGAGCATCGCCTCCTGGTGGGCGTACCGGGTGGATCCCGGTCGGGCGCATGCGGGAGTCTGTCTGACTGCCTCCCCGTTTCCAACTTCAGAAAAAGAAAAAAAAAAAAAAGTCAATAAGGATCTAAAGAATGCATTTGCTGTATCAGTGACCATGGATTACTAAAAGTTTGATTTAATGTTTATCGCTATTTTAGACTAATCACACCGGGAAGTTAAAGGGGTAAATGGTCTATGGGATTATCCCCAGTTTCTTCAATACCCTTACTGTGTAATTTGGGAGACTCCTACTGCACCTTGGTGCTATTTTCTATCTGCGGTTGTGATACCTGGTTGTTCCAGAGGCTCCCTTTTGGCACGCCGAATTGTTTGATTCCTATTCTTTAACTTTTTGAAGGCTCTTTCTCCCCCTAGAATTGTAGTATATCACTTGCAATTACACACTCAGGGAAGAGATATCACTTCAGGAAAAAGTCCTTGGTCCTTTGTATCCAGCAATTATTACATCTCAGCAACATTAGCTACTTCCTCCTCCATAACAGTCAAAATAATTTCTCTACTTATATTCTAGTTTTCCAAAATTAATGCTATTGTTGAACTTATATCTAAAGGTCTTTGAGATTCTTGAATATTATCCTGTGTTCAAAACAGTTCTTTCCAGGCAGGTCTGATGTGTTTAATGGACCCGCCTGCATGTTAAGGACTTGGGGCAATTTGTCCTTCCCTTTGAAAGCCTGGGCCTGAGCTCCAGACTTTAGGGCCAGGCTTCTGAAATGAAGGGAGATCAGAAGAAATCAAAGGACGTGCTTTGGAAGTTGTTCTTTGTTTTTCATGTGCAGGGAGTTTATCCTTAAGATTTACAAAGTCCTCATCTCAGCGTTCCCTCTCTTGGCTTGGCTCCCGGTGATTCTGAAGTGGCTTGTTGCTATCTGTGCGGAGGGTTTTCCAAGGTTGATGATACGGCTGCAGTGCCAGCAAATTCAGCTGATTCTTGTGTCCTATTGATCTCCCCTGAAGCTTAGCAACTTGCCAATGTTCCTCTTAGGAGCTGGGGGAAGTTATCCAGATCTAATGACCCTTTGTCTTAGCCCACAGCTAAATTGTGGCACAGACAGCAGGCCCAGTCCAAACCCAAATCTTTCCATAGCCAGCTCTCTCTAGCAACTTCCCGTGACATTCATGCTTCCATGAAAAGGTATTGGGAGGTAGAAACGGAGCCCTTTGGGAGAGACCTGAGAGGTCCATTTGTTTGCCTTTTGGCATAAAGGTAATCGCCTGGGTTTTGGGGCTCCCCTATGCTCTTGGGGAGGATGGTAGCTATTGGAAGTTCTTTCTTTCTAACCTCTCGGATCCCCTGTTCTCAGGTTTTCATGGCGAGGGTTGCTCCACCACTTTTTGCAAATCAACTCAACTTGGTTTTCATGCCTTCTGCAAAAGAAACAAAGCATGAATTTCAAAGAGATTTCCATTTTTCCCACTCACACATTCTATTCATTACCTCTCCTTTTTTATTATGGTAAAATATACTTAATATAAAAGTTAACCTTTCAAAAACATGTAAAAATGTACAGTGCTATGGCAATAAGTACATTTACATTGTTGTGCAACCATTGCCATTATTTCTCTCCGGGACTTTTTTATTTTCCTAAACCAAATCTCTGACCTGTTAAACACTAACTCCTCTTTCCCCTCTCCTCCTGTCAACTACCATTCTACTTCCTTTTTCTACGAGTTTGTCTACTCTAGGATCCTCATATAAGTGGAGCTTAGAGAACAGATGTTTATTGGGATGAACAGCTACGGAAGTTGGGTGGGGGGCACTCAGTTGTGATGCATATGTGATGTTGGACTTGGCCACCTTGATTGAGCTCTGGAGCGAACAGGGTCCTAATTCACTGGGTGAGTTGGCTGAAGCTTTTTATTTATGTTGGATCAGTCGCTGGATGTGCACCTACCTCTACGGGAATTGGGTTTCTCTGTAGCTGGGCATTTTGAACTATAAAGCCTTCCTTGCAGAGGTGTGTAAAATGAATCTCCATGTCCATAACTATCCACTCATCATTGCTTAGATCCGCATTTTCATGAACATGATATGACTGCTGTATTCCTTTGTCACTGGCTTAGTCTCACACCTGCTCTGCTGTATTGAAATTCTGTGCAGGTATAACAAGTCCTTAGAAATGAAGCTGGCTGAGATGTTGTAGGCAATAAAGGTGATTTATATCCAGAAAATCTGTTCCTATCTGATTTAAAAACAGGAATTTTCAGGGTAGACAGGCTCAGGGTAGACAACTCACCTTCAAATGAATAGTCTCTTTGAGGAAAGGTACCATTATGGGCTTAACATTGTTCATTGTTGATGGCATGTTGGATATTCAGAGGCAGTAGTAGCTAGATTCATTGTGGAAAGTGAAGACCCATCAGCTGCTGGGCTGATGCCTAACCTCTATCTCTGTCATTTTTGCTGTTTTTGAATCTGTCCATTGTCCCAGTATTAGGCTGGACAGTGACAGCTGGCTGTCATCAAGTGGTTGAGCCATTCTATCTACTTGATTGTTTTGTGCTTCTTCCATGGTGAGAGCTCTTGGATTGGTTTTAACTTTTATTACAAAGATCTTCACTCTTTATATACTCCAATTTATTCATGTATATTTTCTTGTGCTAGGCATCTTTGTTTCTAATCTCAATCTTTTTGTTTCCAGGGTTTTGATCAACTAGCCAGACTACCCATGGATCCTAATCTCAGGCCACTTTTTTTTTCTCATGCAAAGTAGATGACCAGGGACACTGTCCCAAACTCTGCCAATGAGGAAGATTTTCCTGAGTTAGGCGGTAGTGGCTTGCATCTGCAGAATGAGCAGACTCATTTGCAAACCAGGACTGGGCATTTTCATGCTTTATCAGCTAGACCTCAGAGATGCCCCTTCTGGGCCATGGGAGGGAGCTGAGAGAGAGGCAGTGGTGCAGCCATGGTGATGAAGAGTCTGAGCTATCTGAATTGATGGGTAGGGCAGAATTTAGCACATATGGAAAATTCTAGCTGGTAACTTGGCATTAGGCTTTTAATTTGTACCATGGCTCAGTTACCATGACAAGAGTTGCAATTCAAAATATGTATATTCTCTATTGAAAATTGTATGTCCTTGCCCTGTTACCCCAGGAGCCTATGTTGTGGTTTCCCCACTGTGACTTCTCATACATTCCACATAGGGTCTTTTCCAAACCCTGATACCCGTAATACAAGAGGGTCTGTTGGCTCAAGTGACAAGGTACAGTTTTGCCCTGACTACAGGCAGTCCTGGAATCTCTTGCTTGCTTAAAGGCATCTTTGATTTGATTCAACTTTAACTCTATTACTTTTTAGCATCATTTCCAAGGACTGTGAACAAGGATCTGAGCAAAATGCCTTCATAGTGCAACAGTTCAAACTGTGCTATCAGAGAAAACACCTGAAATAGATTCTAGGAAAGTTTTTTTCTACTCACTGTTTCTGAGGATGTTTTCTGTTGCCCTTAACAGATTAGAAATGGTTATATCAGCAAGAAACATCATGGAGATGGTGGTGATGGTAGTGGTGAGGGTGGCGGTGGTGGTGGTAAGGATAGCGGTGAGGGTGGTGAGGATGGTAGTGAGGGTGGCTGTGGTGGTGGTGAGGATGGTGGTGGTGGCAGTGATGGTAATAGTGGTGGTGGTGAGGGTGGTGGTGAGGATGGTGGTGAGGATGGTGGTGAAGATGGTGGTGGTGGTGGTGATGAGAGTGGCCGTGGTAGTGATGGTAATAGTGGTGGTAGTGAGGGTGGTGGTGAGGATGGTGGTAATGGTGGTGAGGGTGGCCGTGGTAGTGATGGTAATAGTGGTGGTGGTGAGGGTGGTGGTCATGGTGGTGGTTGTGGTGAGGGTGGTGGTGAGGATGGTGATGGTGGTGATGAGCATGGCCGTGGTAATGATGGTGGCATGTATGTGTGTTAAATAAAAGAGGAAGATATAGAAAGAGAGAGTGGTGACAGAAAATCCTCCAAATTAGCTGTTTATTGATGCTAAGAATAATAATGAGTTACTATTTTGTATTTCTACTTCTCAGAGAAGCATGATTGAGCCCAGATCTTCAGTATATCAATTCAATACACTACACATTAATAAATATAAAGTAGAAATATAGAAATGGTGAAACATAGATACTGTCATTTTTCTTTATGAGGAAAGAAAAATAGGTACTATTTACTTAGTCTAAGAGGAAAAAGAACTTTAAGAGTTTGAAGATAGCTATCATCTAGTTCAATCTCTCCATTTTGTAAATGAGGAAAATCCTTTATCATATCGACTTTCTTCAATAAAGCCATGAGACATTTTGTTGTTTATAAGTTAGTAAATGTATCCATGTGTTTTTTTTTAAGTTTCTTTTATGAATTTGGGCAGCAATAATGAAATTAGTATGTTTTGATCTTTGTGTAAGTTGTTCAGAAAGAACTTAAAAGAAGTATTTAGGAAAATCCAAGTGCTGAAACACTTAAGATATGCTTTGTGGTCTCACTTTTGTGTGATTGTCAGCCAGGAAGTTTTCTGATTAAGATGGCTTGCCAATTCCTTGACAAATACATTATTTATTATACTAATGGGGATTTCCTATTTGAAATCTTAAAGACAAAATGTTACTGATATTTTCCCCCCTCAAAATAATTGACAAAGAGCAATTGGTGCATTCTATTAAGTTAAAATCAAGGACAAGACAGAAGTTCATAAAGACATGAAGATATTTTATTGGTATATACTTATCAGAATAAACTAGATTTCATTGTATTATAGATTTCACATTCATTATTGAGAGTAAATCTTGAAACTCAATGTTACTGATATTTCCTTTTTAGGATCTAACATTGTGTAAGAATAAAATAACTTCTAGGAAGGACTGAATTTTGTTAGGTTAAAATGGCAGCTAGAATGCTAAAGTCAGCCCTGGTTGGTTTGCTCAGTGGATAGAGTGCTAGCCCAGTGTATGAAAATTCTGGGTTCGATTCACAGTCAGGGCACACAAGAAAAGTGACCATTTGCTTCTTTCCTCCTCCCTCTCCCCGTTCTTTGTCTTCCTCTCTTGCAGCTGGTGGCTGGATTGGTTTCAGCGTCAGCCCTGGGTGCTGAGGAGAGCTTGGTTGATTGGGGATTGCCGGGTGGGTCCCGGTTGGGGCACACGTGGGAGTTTGTCTCGCTATCTCCCTTCCTTTCACCTAAAAAAAAAATCCTATAGTCATATGCAGAAATTTTAGAGTTTCATCAATTTCCCAGAGTTATAAAGAAACTTTTGCATACTTATGTGTATATATTTGTATTTCTTTATAGTAGTTTCTAAAATTCCAAGCATCTAGTAAAAAATATATATATGTGGGTAAATGAACAAACATTTTAAATTACACATAATTTCTACCAAGCAGCAATAGCATAAAATAAATTTTAATAATTATGCCTTTGTTATTTGTAGAATTAAAATAAAATTTTAAATTATAGAATGTGATACCTACTATGAATTTAAAAAATAAGGTGCTATAAGAAAGAACACAGGAGCATTGTCTTTAGTTGAGACAATCATAAAATTTTTTTCTGAAGGATAAATAGAAGAAACAGACAAAGAATTTGTGCAGTTTGTAAGGGGAGGCAGGATGAGTATGGTCAGCAATATAGGAAGTCCAGGGAACAGCATGAACAAAGTTTTAGAGTTAAAAAAAAATGTTTGCAAGAATCTTAAAGGCCAAGAT
Source organism: Saccopteryx leptura (assembly GCF_036850995.1). Lineage (NCBI taxonomy): Eukaryota > Metazoa > Chordata > Mammalia > Chiroptera > Emballonuridae > Saccopteryx > Saccopteryx leptura. The sequence goes on from NC_089506.1 coordinate 18,084,359, forward strand.
GGCCATAGTACCATTAGTAAAAACAAGAAGAATAAGAGATGAAGGTGATAAGGTTAGGATGGATGGATCACATCCACATCTACAAGGCAAGGCTCTGTGAGCCATACTGAGTTGTCTGAATCTTATTTTAGTATAATGCAAGGTCACAAGAGGATTTTAAATGGGAGAGTGACATAACTTCACTGATAGCTTAAAAGACAACATTGGTTACAATAGGGACATTTCATTGGATTGGGGTAGGAGTGGAAGAAGATAGGCTTTGTTAGGAGACAAGAGTTATTAGTCTAGGTGAGAATTGGAATAGTGTGGACTAGGGTGTTGGCAGTGAAAATGGAGAGGAATGGATAAATTAAAGGTGGGGGTAGGAGAGAGATTTGTCAAGACATGCCTAGATTTTTGGCCTGAGCCAATGGGTGGGCAAGTGGGGAGTGATAGCATCATACACTAAAATAATGTGAGTCTGAAAGAGAAACAATCTCAGGAGAAAAGAAAAACTTTAGTTCTGAAATTGTTAATTTTATGATGCCAGTGAGATGATCAAATGAATAGGTCAAGTAAGAAATTCAACAGATAGGTCTGGAAGTGTGAGTGTGAGTTTGAGAGATATAATTTAGAAGTTATTGGCATATAGACGGTAGTGAAAACAAAATGAAAATTCCGAGTCACATCGGGTCCCATGGAAGAGGAAGGTCATCTACAGAGAGGAAGGGAGACACTAGACAAGAACATTAGTAAAGTTTAGCATCACGTAAGCAAAGACGAGAGCATTTCCAAAAGGGAGCAATTAACTGTCGTGTGTTATGAGAGGTCAGATAAGATGAGAAATAAAAAAATATTGAATATTTTTGGGAATGTGGGAATCAGTGGTCACTCACTTCAAGAAGTGACTTGAAGAACAAGTGGGACCGATGTTAGATGGGAGTGGACAGAAGAGTGAAAGGAAGAGGTGTAAATGGAGAGAAGATGTAGACACAAGTGCAGACATCCTTGGTTGGCTGTCCAACAGCTGTTTCCCCGATGCTAATAGAATTCTAGCTTTTTCAATGGTATCTCTGAGTGGTGAAGTTCCCTAAGGGAACAAAATGATATTGTCTAAATCAACCATAGTAGTCTCATTCACTGCCGTGTAATTGAGCTAGTCATGAGCATTTAATAATACATTCTGGCTAATATCTTTCTCCCAGTCCTAACTTATGATAACATTAACATTCTAAATAAAATATTACCAGAGTTAAATAAAGAGCTTTAATTTTCAACACTCTAGTACTAATTATGAACAGTTACTCCATTTACCCTAAAAACACTTTTTATTATCTAACATCACAACAATTGTAATTATTAAAGTTTATTGCTCTCTTGCTGTACGCCAAACATTGTGCAGTGTGCCCTTTGTATACTATTTCAGTTAAGCCTCCAACAACCTTGTGAGGCATAAGTACTCTTATTTTTCAGACAAGTTAACCAAAACAGTGAAATTAAATTGTGTCCAAGGTCACAATCAGGTAAATGAGAGACGCAATCAATGGCTTATCCAATCCATTAGAATTGTTTGTTCCCTGGAGAATAGATCACGCTGCTGCATCTGTTGAAGGGGTGTTTTACCCTGTGCTCGTCTACACTTGCCTATTTTCTGCCTTGCTTAGACCTGCCTTTTTGATTCTATTGGCGTTCAGCCAACTATTACACATGAAGATTAAATATGTTGATTTTACCAGGCCAACCTCACTAAAATGATAAGCATTCTCTGACAAAATTGGGCGATAGAATTGGGCTATTTAACGGCTGATCATAAGAAGCATTAATTAAAGATTTTTTTTTTTTTTTTTACCATACCACTTTTCATAAGATTACAAGAATGGAATTCACTGTATACTTATAACATGGACTCAAAGAAATATTATATAAAATTCTTCAGCACAGTCAGAGAGCCCGATTTTCATATAATGTTTTTCTTTTTGTAAATATGCAAATTCATAGTGTTTTTGAAGATGTAGAATATATAATTAGGGCAAAATGTTCTCTACTAAGAAACAGATAAACACACTTTTATTAAAGGCTCTAGTACTCGGAGAACTTTTTTGAACCTGTTCCTTTCAGTAAAATAGACATAGAACTGCTTTGTTTTCAAGATTCAAATTTAGATGAAAGAAAGCCAAACCAAGTTTCTGATTATGGTAAAACATTTATCCAACAAGCAATAATTTAATGTCTATTGTGTTTTAGGTACTATGGTCACCGATAGTTATTGTAGGTGGTGGAACAAATGCTTAATTATATGAGATAGTGTACGTAGATGATGAGTACTGTAAAAACACATGAAATATCTTACAGGAGTATATGAAGGTGGATGTGGTGAGAATTGAGGCTGGAATAGCAAGTTGGGGGGAGGGTATGAGGCTGTTAAAGATTAAAGATACAAAAGAGTTTGGCCGTTGTCCATGTAATGTGATTATTGAAAGTTTCTAAATATAGAAAAGATATGATTATATGTGAATGCAATAAAGATAGTGGTTTTGGATAAACTGGGAGATGAATTATAGGAATTAGGGAGATTAGTTATCTTGCTACTTCCAAAAACGCAGAAGAAAGTTAGGTATCAACACAGAGAGGAAGGGGGAATGTTTCTATTGAGTGTTATTGCCTAATGAGCCACCTCATTAATGAGAACTGAGTGTCTGCAACAAAGAGTGATCGATTATTTGTTATCAACATGAGTTGGCTGGATGGTTCTATTGTTTGTCTTGCTGGGGAACATTCCTGTGGTTGCAATCAGATTGTGACTGGAAATTCTGCATGGTACAAGAAGTACTCACTCATATGTTTGGCTGTTAGTGTTGACATTGGGTGAAGGCATCTCTCCTTACTGTGAATCATAACCACTCTATAGACTGCATATAGGTACAGCATAGAACTGCTACTGAATCTGATTGACCAGTGTTAATAGAAAGTTCAAAGAGGCAGTGGATGCCACGGAATAGCTAGCTATTGGGTGGAGGAGGTACAAGTGAAAAACTGCTTAAATTAAAAAAACTATTGGTTTCTAAATGCCTATTGTTTAAATATTTAATTCTGAAAGTTCACCCTTTAAAAAGTATGAATAATAATGATGTGAGTGAGATGATGAAATACTATATAATATCTGGGGTACACTGTAGATTTAAACATGGAGACAACTTTGGCATGAAGGGTTTAGGAAGCTGACTTAGACCTGGCCTGGGATCATTTGTTTCTTGACTCTTTTTTATGTAGACTACATAAAGGAGGGATTATGGGGTCTAGGGTTTGGCTTAAATCTTCAAGTATTATTATTGAATTGTCTTTTTCTGCATTTAATTTTGCTTCATGTATTTTGTGGCTTTTTTATTAAGTTTATGCATATATGCTTACAATTATTATGTTTTCCTGATGTATTGATCCTTTTATCATTATGAGATGTTCTTTTTTTGGTCTTTAACAATAATTATTTTCTTAAAATTTGTAATGTCTGATATTAGTATAGCTACTGCAGCTCTCTTTTAATTACTGCTGAGTGGCATAACATTTTTCATCCTTTTATTTTCAACCAGTTGTGTCTTTAAATCCAAGATGTGTCTTTTATGTCTTTTGTAGGCAGAATGCAGTTGGATCATTTTTAAAAATCCGTTTTGCCAAGTATTCAATAAATATTTAAAAAAAAATCCATTCTGCCAATAAATACCTTTTAGTTGGAATGTTTTATCCACTTACATTTAATGTAATTACTGATAAGATAATATTCATGCCTGCCATATTATTATTTTCTATACTCCTTATGCCTTTTTTTGTTCCTCTATATCTTACTGCTTTCTTCTGTTCTAAACAGATATGTTCTAGTTTATCATGTTAATTCCCTTGTTGCTTCTTTTACTATATTTTCTAAGTTACATATCATATTCTAAACTAACAAAAAAGTATGATACTTCATAAATCACCTAAATTGTTTATCTACTGTAAAAGTCTCCAAGTTGTCTAGTTAATGTTTATTCTCTTCTTCTTCCTTATTAATAAGCCCCAAATTTTATCAAGGCATATAACTTCTCTTTCAAAAGACCAACATTTTTATTTAGAAATAATCAATGATATTTCCTCCTTATTATTTATTTTATTTTTCTCTGCTTTCTACATTTCCACTAATGAGTATAACTAGTATAATTGCTAAATGTTAACTCAGAAAAGAAAAAGTTAAAGCTTCTGCAGCAAAATAAATCTTAGAAGAGAAAGTAGACTGCTGTTTGGTTGTATTTTTAGACAAATACCTAAATTGATATTACCATTCTATATGCTATACTATTCTCAAAGACGCATCAACGATGGTCTCAAATCTAAAATCAATTTGGGCCGACAAAAATTTCAGTGTTCTTCAAATCAGAAACGTTTTTAAAGAGTCCAACTACTCATGTTTTTCATCAGAAACTCAGGAAATAAAGGAATTTATTTTGGAAAATCATTGAAACTCAAAACAAGAACATTTTATGTGCCTACTGCCAGACCCCAGGAGCTGTTTCAGGTACAAAATTTTAAAAGAAATTAACTTGAGTACTGATTTCAAGGAATGTTTTTAGGTAGTGATAAAATCACGTGATTACAGGTTGAATTATCGCCCAATCAATTAGGAAACCATCAAAGCTCAGAACTGTATTGACCAGTGTCTTCCATTACAACATTCTAACAGAGCTCTAAGTCAAACTAACAACTTGTTGGGTAGACCACCTTCAGTGTGTTCAAACACAAACTTCACACAGAGAACACTTCTTGCGGGGAGCCTGAGTGAGCTTGGAGTGAAAACAAAACTGAAAGACGAGAAATTGAAACTAGGGTTGGGGAAGGTAATAAAAAGGGGAGGAGTGTTAACCTCCGAGAAACTCTATTGTCCTAACCCCAGAAAGTCATAAATTCAGAGACTCACCCTGTCACAGAACCAAAGGGTCAAGGAAATCCAAGTCTTCTTTCGGTTACCAGATCCTGTAGGGCAACCTAAAATGACCAAGTAACACATGCTAACTGAAAAATTTGACCAGCCATCCTTCAACATTAATAGGTTACTTAACATCTCCTGTTGCAACAATGCAATTGAAAATGATGGTTCACTCCCCAGCAGTAACATGAAGACGGTGAGGAGGAGGAGTCAGCTGGGTACAAACAGCTTCATTCCCAGCAAAGGCAGCACTCTCATTCTCCAGTGCGTTCCAAATAATTCACAGCATAAATCAATCCTACACGAAAATGTGGATTAAAACTGTTTAACAAATAATTCACATGTATGGAATTATTCGCTTTATAAACGTCTGAAGTTTTATTTTTTATCAATGGTAAGAAATTACATACCAAGTGTAGGTTACTTTGTGCTGTTAAACGAGGGAAATAATTAGGCAGAAACCTCTGAGACGGCTACATAGGGACTGATGGAGAAAAAAAAAAACAGGAATAAAGAAGCAAAACTCTTTTTTCTAGTTGCATATTTCAACAGAAAGCTTAGAGATTACCAGGAAAGAGAAAATACACACAGAATACAAGGCCTATTAGGGCTTAGCTATAACTCAAGGTGGGGAAAATATTAAAAATCTAGTAGGCTCTTGATTAGTAGGAAGGCACTTTTGGTCTAGGTAGGAGATGCCACATTTATCATTATCTAAGTTTGCAAAAGTTATAATATCATTCATCTATTAGGCTGCCGTTTAAAATAGTAGCTAATGAGAAAGGATACAGTGTAAGCAAAGTGCTACTTCAATTTTTCCTCTTTCAACATTGATACTCTTTCAAGTATCAGGTACCGAGCTGTTAAGAAAGCTTTGCCTATAGAATGACTATAGACATTCGCACACCCTAACGGTCATGGCGATGAATATTAGCCCATACTTAGAAGAGAGTGTATTAATTTTGACACCTTGAACCATGTTTTGTGTGCAACCCTGCAAGAGGGTAGGCACCAGTATCATGTGCAAAAGGGAACAGCTACAGCAGAGAAAGTAGAGAAAGTTTGTGTGGTGGTACCAAGCTCTCTGACTCGTGTGCATCCCCACTCTTGTTCTGACATTTTGGTTTCTTTGGTTTTTACCTTTGCAGGCTTGGGAAATGAGGCAATTGGAAGGACCGTTGAAGACAGGATGAGGATTTGGTGTTCTGTGTGCTTACTGTCCGCCTGCCCCAGAGAAGCTGAATGAGGCCGGAAAAAGATACTTGACCTTGCTGTCTGTCTCACCTTGAGAAGCATGATCACACAACTCACGTGGTCGCATCGTGCCAGGCCGTCACATTGCCCTCCCTTAGTGCACTTACTGCCACGCTCTCTCAGACACCTTCCTCACTCTCGGCACCTTCGCCTTCACACTTAGCTTCCCTGCGTTTTGAACCTGCCACGTAGCTGTCTTCCCTGGTGCACGAGATCCCATCCTCCCTCACCTGCTCAAGGATAATGCTCCGGCAATTCTCCACTCTCTCTTGCATCATTATTTTTCCCCTCTCTATTGAATCGTTCCAGCAGGCACCCAGGTATTCTGTTCTCTCCTCAGCTTAAGGCCAAACCGACAAACTCTCTCTTCATCCCACTTTCCCCACTAGTGGACAGCGCATTTTCTTCCCTGCGTTGACATCAACACGCCCCACCCCCCTGCGCCCCTTCTGACCTCAGTTTTCCTTCCTCCTCAGTCTCCTTTGAGAGTAGCTCTTCCATAACTTTTAAATTTTATTTTTTATTTTAACTTTTGAATTTCAGGGTACCCCCAGGGCCTAGATTTTCATTCTCTCCTCTTCTTTCTCTACATTCATGCCCTTGATGTTGTCACTCAGTGTTATGGCTTCCAATGTCCCAGAGATGATGCTGACTCGCAGTCGTATGTCTCCAGCCTGGATCCTCTCTCTGCACCCCAGACCAATAATATAGCCAATCCTGTACTGACATTTCTTTTCAAATATGAAGGTCAACATGTTCAGAATGACTTTTCCCCACAAAACATAGTTACCCATATCCTTTGCCTTCTCCTTTAATGACAACTCCATCCATTTAGGCTAAAAACCTTGGGTGCATTTTTGATGCCCTGCACTTTCTCACACCTTCCATCCTATCTGGCCAGAGTCCTGCTGGCTCCGTCTTCAAACTCTATCTAAAATCTGACTGCTCCTCAACCCTCCACTCCGTTTGTTAGCCCCGGTCTGAGCCTGTGCCGTTTTGCGCATGGATGGCGCACGGGGCCTACTAACTGGTGCCTCTGCTTTTCCACTTGCCCCAGCCTCCTGGCTGCATTATTCATTTTCAGTACAGAAGCCAGTGTGATGCTGTCAAAATCTAACTCGGATTGGGTCACTTCTCTGTTCAAACACCTTGCATCGTGTCCCTATTTTACTTTGGGAAATTCATGGGGCTTCATGTAACGTACAAGGCCTTATATTATCTGCTCTCTCTCTCCACAGGCTCATCTCTTTGCTCTGATTTCTTATTCCTTTAACAATTTTCATTCACTTTCAGCAGTATTCTCGCCTTTTGTGTCAGCTGTTTCTCTGTTTGAGCATCTCTTCTAGTTATCTACCCGACAGAGTTTCTCATCTCTCTCCAAGCTTTGCTCAGTGCCCTTTGCTCAGTGAGCTGCCCACTGGCCTTCCCACTTAATGTTACATTCTGACCTCCTACCCGGCACTCTGAGTCTCTCCTTCCCTGGCTCCGCATGGTTTTTTTCTATGGGCATTCACAGTAGCTTCCTGACACAAATGATGAACATAATTGACATAGATAATTACTGATGTGTCATTTCCATTAAATGTCTTCCTTCCTCCTTGGCATGTAAGCTCCAGGTATATAGAGATCTTTCTTTTGTTTAAATGTGTAACTGACATATTTAGGACATGTTTAGTTTAAGCATCTAGAATGGTCTCTGTCTTTAAATAGGGGCTCAAAACATTTTTTTTTGAATGAATGAACATGAATGTAAACTTGCGTGATGTTAAATCTGTTTTTAAAATTATTTTTAAGTTTACATGGATGCATTCATGATATGATAGACAGTTCCTGTAATACATAGTCTCAACACATTTCATTCTCCTGCACAGCTTCTAAGAGATCTACATATTTCTCACCGAAATGTTCAACTTTGATTTTGAAGGTTGTGCTGCCATCTAATGAGGCAAATATAAATTACATAGATTTGCTTTTCTTCTGCTGTTGCTATAGCTTTTTCTTCAAGAGCATCTCCTAACCTTCATAGACCTGAGGTGACTGGTAACTAGTAAATTTGGAACCAGATTCCTGAATGTTGCATGCAAACAGGTCCCTTGAAGTCTGAAAGCACCCGACATGCAAAGCTGCAGAGGAAAAGATCGTATCAATTACAAATGCATTGTCTTTACCTCAAATAACATTTGCATAGGAAAATGAAACACATTATTTTAAGGGTCACACTTTTATTTACAAAATAAACTTCTGGCCTGACCTTGTGCTGACCGGAAATGTGTATGTATTTTTTTAAACCATAAATGGAGATTAAAGGGAAAATTTGCAGGAGGCTTGGGGAAGTGGAAGTGAAGGACAATACTTGGTTCTTTACGCAGGAGATTCAAGAACAACTTATCAGGGACTGGTCTTTCGAAGGGAGTGAACCACAATAGAGTTTATTCAAAACCAGCTTCGCATTAAATATCTCACAGGACTGCAGACATGGTTCAGCTTGTAACGAATACAGATGTTGAGGCACAGAAACCTATCTGATTACCTTGATTGATTATGGAACATCAGTCTGAGACAACGAAATGAAGACCCCTTCACAACTTAAAATATCATATAAAATTATCGTTGTGGATCCAATATCTGTCATTTTATGCATGCTGTGCATATGGGAAGGTTTCCTGAGGACCAGAAAATGACCCACGGTGTACTGGCTTTCTAATCTAATTTACGTCTGTGCATATACTCTTCCTCTTCCAGGAAGCTGTTTCTCTGCCTTGTTCTTTGTGATTGCTAAGAAAAGACTTTCTTCTATTTAGATTTCTCTTACCTAACCTGTGCATAGATGGAACATACATCTTACATTTTCTCTCTTACAAGAATTGAGATCTGAAAAAGTCACCTTTATTTGTTAGACCACAAGGCCATGTTATTATTTTCTATTATGGTAATCTGCATTATTAATGTTAAGATTGTTGGTTTGTTCATTCTTAAAAAGCGGTTGAACAGAAATACCCCTAACCTGAAGTGCTTGACAATTTGAATAGCATCAGATTCCAGGTGGGAAATCAACATCTTGGCTAAAACAAAAGTTACACTGGAATAGCTAATTCAATGCATTTTAATAAATCTTTTCCCTTTCAAATGTTTTTTTTTTTTTAATGAAGTATCTAAAAATGAATTTACTAAGAAAAATATCCGGACATAATTCCAAATCATTTGAGATTTGGACTGTAATTCTCAGAGTATGATAAGCCCTTAAGGGGCCCCTGGGTTACTGTTTCTACCACAGAGCCACAAGGCTACATTTTGGCTCTAGTGGTCCTTCTTCCACAGGGGTCTCAAACTCGCGGCCTGCCGAACAATTTTGTGCAGCCCGCAGACTGTTTTCAACTGCAGTGAGAAAAGTGTTGCGTAACAGTTGCCTTTTGTAGACCTAGTGCGGCCCGCCTAACGGCTGTGATCTTGCTCTGCGGCCCACATGCTGAGTTGAGTTTGAGACCCCTGCTCTATAGTTTATTTTGTCTACTTAACCCTTTGAGTGGTACAAGTGTTCATGTACATCCTTGTGCCTCCTGGCCATCCAGAGTATGATTGATTTATTTTAAAAATGTGTAAGGCAACATTAAAGGAAGGCAAATGTATGTTCTTCTTGTTTCCATAAATTGGTTATCAAACAAACATGGTTTTAAGTTAATAAAACTGTAATTGGAACTAATTTCCTTTTTTGAAAAAAAACACAAAACTCACTTCTGGGGGTCAGCAAGCATAAAATACTCACTATTCAAAAGGTTAAATATCTGAAACTTGATTCTATTCTCAATCTCATTGCTCTTTTGCTGTCCCATGCCTGGAGTCTGAACTCAAGTATGATCACCTGCATATCATACGCATGTGGGAAACACTGCGCTAAGTGATTCAAAGTGCTTGGCTATGCTTGTGGAAATTGAGTGATGTCTTATACTGTTGTTAGTACTGACTTTGTATGTAGAATGTAATACTAACTTATTTAAAACATTTTATAAAAAAAAATTCAGGCCACTTTATTTAGTGTAACAATTGAGTGTAATTAGACATGTCTGAATTCTAGCGATGAGCACAGCTTAGGTTCCAACCTGACTGCTCTCATCCGTACTCCACATCAGAAAATAATATGGATGAAAAGTAGTAAGGGCTTGACCACGTTCCAAGTGAACTAATGGCATGCTTCTTTGCTTATAACAATACAGAACAATAAAATGAACCTTTCCCATAAGAATATTGCTAATTTGGTAGTGGCTGCAGAACTAGCAAGGTGTCAGAAAGTGATCAGTAGGTTAAGACTCGAGTTTCCTCACGGGCTTCACTTCCTTCATCTGAAAGAAGAAGTGGCTGAACTACATGATGTGTAATTTCTTCCTGTTTACAGAACTTTGTGGGCCATGGGATCAATAACCACAGACACAGAGATCTGAATTTTCTTTACCAAGAATGGAAAGATAGCTAGAGATGATGGCTATCCTACAGACCTTGACAAGTAATAAAACAATTTAAAGTTAGGAAAGACAAGAATTGAGGAAACTCATAAAAAAAGAAGAGATGGAATAAATGATGTAGAATTCCACTGCCCCAGGATAATCTGGTTAGGATACTTTAGTTACAATACTGCTAGTGCATGCTGGACTCTATGCTCTACATCCTAAACTAGGAATAACAGTCCATGACTTGCTCTGTTTTTCATTTGCCTATTTTTTCCATCAGTCCCTAAAGATGCAAAGTCTTAGGAGTAACCAATCAGCTTTGTTCATGTGCTGGCCACCTAGACTATCTCTTTCTTTCCCTAATTTCACTTTTAGTCTAGCTAGCTGATCAGTTTCTGGGGAGGCACAAATGACAAACCATTGCTCTATTCAACTTGTGACAAAATAATAATCTAGTGAATTCTTTAATCTTGTAATTCTGTGGTTGAGTGATACAGCTTCCTGGCATGTATCCAGACCTAGACCACGTGACTTAAGCAGAAGCGGGGTGCATGGTTTGTGTGCCAGTCTTTGTTCCTGTGCGTCACAGGACACCCACTGCTCTGAAAGCTGCTGCTTCCGGTTTTCCAGAGGGCCAGGGAGGGCTGTGCTTTCCTGCCACTGCCCGCAGCAGCCCGGAGACGACAGTCAATGGGACAACCATTTATCTTCTGCTTCTGTGCTTATTCCACCATCTTACTGCTCTCAGCTATGACAGTTTACTATCGATGATGATAAAAATGCTCTCCTATTCACTGTAAGTCTCAAGAAATTCTTGATTTGTAAGGGGCCATGTAAAGGTTTCCAATTGGCTTAATTGACTTGATCTTACTTATAAAAGAAAACCCTGACGGCCTGACCTGTGGTGGCGCAGTGGATAAAGCGTCGACCTGGAAATGCTGAGGTCGCCGGTTCGAAACCCTGGGCTTGCCTGGTCAAGGCACATATGGGAGTTGATGCTTCCAGCTTCTCCCCCCCTTCTCTCTCTCTGTCTCTCCCTCTCCTCTCTAAAATGAATAAATAAAAAAATTAAAAAAAAAGAAAACCCTGACATAATTCCAAGCATCCTTTTGTATGTGGCTAACCCCACTCTAATTGGCCAACCAATTCAGTCCTGATCCCCAAGGGTATCAATGATTCCTTCTAGTGTTTCATTTAAACTTTCTAATTTTGTGTAGGTTTATATGAAATTATTCTGAAATTTTCAGGGGTGATATTTATATAGTAATTTACTTGTTTAAAAAGTAATTAAGCATATGCAGTGTTCCATACAGCTCTGTGAGGCAAATGTCTATGTAAAAAATTGTATGCATTATTATGAGACATGGTCTATACATCTACACAGAGAATATCCTGGGGGCAGAGTGAATGGGACTCATTTCTTCAACAGTCGAGGAGAGAAAGTGTCATGAAAAAATTTTCAGCGAAGTTGACAATTGACCTAAAAATCAAGAGTAAAGAAATATTAAAAAAAAAAAAAGGAGATGCATGAAAATGGCATTGTGTAATGTGGAAACAATATTTGCAGAGGAATAAAAACATAAGGAAGCATGGTATATTTGATGAAGGTGGTGTGTATTTAGTTTAGACTTTAGCATTAGTGACACCGAATCTCTGGTATGGAAGTGGAATGGTCAGATCTGAGCTTTCGGCAGATCACTTCATTGGCAACCACTGCAGAAGATGATTGAGAGAAGGTGGCACCCATGCACATGCATGGACATAGGGGCGTGTGCGTGGGTGTGTGCGTGCATGCACGTGTGTGTGTATAAATGGAATTGCCTAGAAAAAAGCTACACCAAGAAAGAAGCTGAATAAGACTGGCTAAATGAGAAAAGGAAATAAATCTATAAACGGACAGCTGTACATGAGTACTAGTTTTGAATTAAATAAAAGGCTCACGTGTTTATATAAATTCACGTGGCACGTACTTGTCCTCAGTTAGGGGTGTTTGCAAGCTTGAAGCATCTAGCATTGCTAATATGTGTACACATATGTCACTGGATAGAACATTTGTTGGTTCACACACAAAAGTGCAGTGTGGATCTCAGAGCCATCTGTCATAGCTTGGCTAGATGGTGTTAGGAAATTAGCAAATCCTTGAGGCAGTGAAAGAGTGAGATGCTGAAATAACGTAGAATCATACTGCCAAGATTGGGCAAGACTTAAAACTATTTGATTTTTTCTCTGTTAATGACCACCATTTACTTATTTTTGCCTTACTTCTTGCTGACTATGTGATCGAGGACACAATGTAAGAAAGTAGGCAAATGTTATTTCTGATTTCCTGCTTCCCTGTCCCTTTCTGGTATGTGTTTGCTATCTGCCAGGCTTGGAGCTACATGCTGGGCATATCAAGAAGACGAAGACACAGATCCCGATCTCATGAAACTCATTTTCTTGGAGAGGAAGTGGACAGGACAAGAAGTAATTATAATGCAGTTTAATAAGCACCGTGATAATAGCATGAGCCAAGATTTGGGACAACAGAGAAAAGAACAATTAATGATTGCTGCCCCACAGCATTGTAGCAGTTGTCACAGAGGAGGTAACACCTGACCTGGCTGTTGAAGGACGGACAAGATTTTTGCCTTGTTAGGAGATATGTCAACAGGGAATTGCAGACTTCAGACAGACCACACTTCCTTGGCGTTCAGAATGAGCCTACTGAGCCTGTGCTCAATGACTCAGAATTTGAGGACATATGTTAATGCTGAAGCAGCAGACTAAATAAAATCTAAAACTGGATAAAAACTTGGACCTAAGTCTGGTAATGATGCTGCTATAGGGAAAGAAAAGAGGAAGAGTATTTGTTCATTGTTACTATTTACCAGATCTTTAATATAGCTGGTCTCAGTTAATCTCATAGTCAGTGAAGTAGTATTATTTATTCATTTTTAAAGAGAGACTAAATGCTTAAGGTCACTCAGCAGCAATAGTCAATATTTGATCTGGATCTATTCAACTATTCTTTCTTTCTTTTCTTTCTTTATCTCTTTCTCTCTCTCTCTCTCTCTCTCTCTCTCTCTCCCCTCCCTCCCTCCCTCCCTCCCTCCCTCCCTCCCTCCCTCTTTCTTTCTTCTTTCTTTCTTTCTTTCTTTCTTTCTTTCTTTCTTTCTTTCTTTCTTTCTTTCTTTCTTTCTTTCTTTCTTTCTCTCAGTAAAAGGAGGGAGGCAGAGACAGATTCCCACATGTGCTCTGACCAGGATCCACCCAGCAAACCCACTAGGGGAATATTCTCTGCCCATCTGGGGCATTACTCTGTTGCTCAGCAACCAAGTTCTTCTTAGCACCTGAGGTGGAGGCCATGGGGACATCCTCAGCACCTGGGGCCAATTTATTCTAATCAAGCCATGGCTGCAGGAGAGAAAGAGAGAAAGAGAGAGAGAGAGAGAAGAAGAGAGAAAGAGAAGTGAAGGGGAGGGGTGGAGAAGCTGATGAACTCTTCTCCTGTGTGTGCTCTGACCGGGAATCGAACCCAGAACATCCACATGCTGGGTGACCCTCTACCACTGAGCCAACTGGCCAGGGTTGACTTGGACATTTCTGACTGTAAAAGTCAATTTAATTTGCACTATACACTGTTGCCTCTATGCACCTGTCTTGAGTGTACAATATAACATATGCACACAAATATGTACCAGTATAAACAAAAAATGTATACAAACATAAATATATGTACATAAATGAACATGCACATACACATATCTTATTTGTGTTCTTTACTATGTTATGCATCTATGTTGCAGGAATATTTTTATCCACTAACATAGGGCTTTGGAAATATAATGCAATGTGCTTTTAAAATAAATGCTTTCTTAGGAAATAATTTTGGAAAATTTTATAAATGGACCTTATAGGATTAAACCTGGTTTGCACTATGCTCGTTTGTTTTATTTTGGTACAAAATATCAGCGGGACAGTCTATACCTATGGCAAAACTCAGCCCATCCCTGAATCTTTATCCTGAGAGGCTTTCAACACACAGCTCACTTACTGTTTACTAACACAAGTGTTAAAATCTTTCAAGTCCACAGGTTGGGGATCTGGCTGTTGAGTCAATGGGGGCATTTTGTTGACTTCATAGGGTTTTCACAAAGAAGATCAAAGGGATGCATTATGTTTCAATACATAACTTTATAAGACAGATGGAATCCACCTTGAAAGACCCATGACACTTAAAGCCACATTATCAAAAGTTTCAGGCACTAAAACCTATTAGCTTTGCTCGAACCTTATCCTCACACTGTCAGCACTTTTTAGCTTCATTTATAGGCAGTGGACAGTCCAACTTGAATTTTTAACCACTGCCAAAGTTCACGCCTGGGTTAGAAGGACAGCCACTGAAATGCGGGTAGCTCCAGTGATGTTCCGGTCCGGTATGTGGATTTGCACCCTTGAGTGGCGATGTCAGACTAATGACCGAAGTCACTGTATTTAAATAGAGAATTACCTACTCATAACTGTTGGAAAGAATTCCGGAGCTTGGAATAGTACTGGAGTAGGTGGTGGCTTTTGCCAGTGTGTTCCATCTCTGGTGAGAAAAGAGCATGAAAGGAAGTTATTCACTCTTTCATCTTTGAGGAACTCCAAAGGGATTCTGGCTCCAGCCCACATCTGACCCGGGGTGCACACTCGACCTTCACGTTTCCCTCCTCATGCCTGGAATGGACTGCAGCGTTACAAACGAGGGTGGTGCACTTGAGCATCACTGTGTTTTTTACAAGTGAGAAAGAATTATTTCTGTGCATCTAAACCATTCGTTATTAAAACTTATCCACAATCTTATTGTATTAAAACTTTTTACATATATAAAGTAATTCAAAATTACTATTTTATAAATTGAGATATTTAAAAGATCACACTATTTGCTTATATAGGCATTTAACTCAGTATTTGAAAATACTTTCAAACATAATTAAGTCCCAATTGCTTTAATATGTACAAAGTCCCAATACTTTATTATCTTTTACATATACTTCCATTTTAAGTGGGGTTGCAAAGTGAAATCTTTTGGGCTTTTTTTTTTAAATGTGATGCTTCAAGTTACACAATTATTAAAACTTTTATTTTTCTCTTACTTTAAAATAAATAGTTGAGTTAATGAAACATTTTCCCAAACAGATACTATATTTGTTCATTTCTTTATGTGTATTTACTTATCAAATCAATATTTCAGAAATCTAGTTGAAACAATTACATGCCATTTTAAAATAAATAATATGAAGACATATGACATTAAGTATGCAAGTTTTAAAAGTCTATAAATCACATGCCTAGCATTTGTGAGATAACTTTATCTTTCAAAAATATTATTTTCAGAAATATGTATAGCCTGACCAGGTGGTGGTGCAGTAGATAGAGCATCGGACTGGGACGCGGAGGACCCAGGTTTGAAACCCCGAGGTCGCCAGCTTGAGCGCGGGTTCATCTGGTTTGAGCAAGGCTCACCAGCTTGAGCCCAAGGTCACTGGCTTGAGCAAGGGGTTTCTCGGTCTGCTGCAGTCCCCTGGTCAGGGCACAAATGAGAAAGCAATCAGTGTATAACTAAGATGTCGCAACAAAGAATTGATGCTTCTCATCTCTCTCTCTCTCTCTCTTTTTTTTTTTTTAGGTGTTTTTATTTTTTTTTATTTTTTGTATTTTTCTGAAGCTGGAAACGGGGAGAGACAGTCAGACAGACTCCCGCATGCGCCCGACCAGGATCCACCCGGCACGCCCACGCTCTGTCCACCAGGGGGCGATGCTCTGCCGTGACCAGAGCCACTCCAGCGCCTGGGGCAGAGGCCAAAGAGCCATCCCCAGCGCCCGGGCCATCCTTGCTCCAATGGAGCCCCGGCTGCGGGAGGGGAAGAGAGAGACAGAGAGAAAGGAAGCGGGGGGGGTGGAGAAGCAAATGGGCGCCTCTCCTATGTGCCCTGGCTGGGAATCATACCCGGGTCCCCCACACGTCAGGCCGATGCTCTACCGCTGAGCCAACCGGCCAGGGCCTCTCATCTCTCTCTTTATGTCTGAATGTCCCTGTCTGTCTTTCTCTCTGTCTTTGTCACAAAAAAAAGAACTATATGCTGCATTTATGCTTGACACATTCTCTAATAATAAAATAAAAGTTGGTTACCCTAAATATAAATACTAAGATATGCCATAAGTTTAGTTAGCTTTAAATAATTTATCTTCTGATGTTTTTGGAAACTTGCTCCCCTCCTCCTCACACCTCACTTCATTTTCATTAGGTGTATTCATTAGGAACAAATTATTTTTTTTCTATTGACATATAGTAGTTTCCTGCCAAGCTCGTTGCCCGGTATTGCCTATAATTAAGCACTACACCGTGTCATGTGGAGCAGCCTGGCTTGCCTGTTCTCTGAGCGTCAGCCTTTGAAGAGTGTGCTTTTCCACCTCTGTCGTGTGGGGACCCATCCAGAGCAGAAGAGGTTAAAGGCATCCACCCATCCAGCAGGTGCGCGGTAGGAGAAGGCTCTGTCTCCCTTTGTTGGCAGTTCTAAGAGTGCAGGTGTGGGACATCAGCAGCATCATTCTGTTTGATAGTTTGGCTTTTGTGTGTGTCAGGTGGGGACATCAACGTGAAATCTGAAGGGAAAAACCTCACATATCTTTGTTGTCTAGTCTTAGAAACATAAAACAGATTTTTTTGACTGGTTTTAAAGCTGAAAAGATTGGTGTGGCTTTACCTGTCAAGCTTATCGGCAGGAGTCTTGTTTTAACTTGACCATAAAAACAGATACAGTTTACTCCTTATTGAAAAAAATAAACATTAAACGGTTCTAAATAGAATGCTAGATATTTCCAGCAGTTAGTCAAGAGTTCTTGAGCAAAGTGAATTTGGCCCTACTTGGAAAATACTCCACTTTAAAGATACTTCTATCTGTTTGGACCCTCTGGGTTTAAACTATTATTGTACTGTGTTTTTTATCGCACTATGTCACCTTAAATTAAGACGTATGTGGCACCAGGTCAGAGGCACTGAAGAAAATCTCCTTTTAAAACACAAATTATCTGTGGTATGTCTTGGCCTATCTGGCCCCAATCCAGCTGTCACTTCAGCTCTGAGGCTCATTCTGATAATGTTAAACAGCTGTTGATTTAAAACTCCGTCATGGCCGGAGTGCACTGCAGGCTTTTTGGTTCTTTCTGAAACAGCCAAACCAATATAATAATTATTTTCTATTCTTTATACCCAAATGTGTCATTGTTATTCTGCAACCCAGGTGGGAAAGTACATCTACTATGCTTTGAATTGCCTTCTTGTCTGAGCATGACTCAAGTGGGAAAATAATTCTCACATTTGAATCTCATGGGAAAAGTATCAGGAAGGTTGCCAGGATTCCCTGGCATCAACTTGTAACAACACTGATTTTCTTAAATGGCTTAATATCACGGGTTCTTCCTTTCTTATCAGTTAACATTTCTGTCTGTCTCACCCAAGAGAAGAGGCCACGTGGCTCAATAAATGTCAATAATCTGGCAAACTAAAAGGCATTTCTTTATTCAGTTCATTGAATTCATTTATCTTTTAAGTCACTGAAATTGGTAGTAAGTGAAAATATTTAAAAAAGAATTTTATTGATTGATTTTAGAGAGAAAGAGAGAGACAGAGAGAAACACTGATTTGTTGTTCTACTTATTCATGCATTCATTGGTTGTCATTGTATGTTCCCTGACCAGGGATAGAACCCACACCGTGGTGTATTCGGATGAGCTAACCTGACCGGAGCTGACAAAGACATTTCATTACAGGATTTAAAATATCCTTTACATGTTTTTTTTTGTTTGTTTTTTTTTTGTTTTTTTTGTTTTTTGTTTTGTATTTTTCTGAAGTTGGAAACGGGGAGGCAGTCAGACTCCCACATGCGCCCTATCAGGATCCACCCAGCATGCCCACCAGGGGGTGATGCTCTGCCCATCTGGGGCGTTGCTCTGTTGCAACCAGAGCCATTCTAGCACCAGAGGCAGAGGCCACAGAGCCATCCCCAGCACCCGGGCCATCTTTGCTCCAGTGGAGCCTCGCTGAGGGAGGGGAAGAGAGAGACAGAGAGGAAGGAGAGGGGGAGGGGTGGAGAAGCAGATGGGTGCTTCTCCTGTGTGCCCTGGCTGGGAATCGAACTTGGGACTCCTGCACGCCAGGTTGACGCTCTACCACTGAGCCAACCAGCCAAGGTACATGTTTTTAATGTTAAGTCCTGTCTATGATAAAAAATAAATATTTATATTCTAACAAAAATTTAAGTATAAAGATTGAATAACCACATACATTATAATAATAATAAGAGCTACTATTTTTTTTGTGCCTCCTTTGTGTCAAGTAGGTCATTTAATTTTTATACCAACTATTAGTCAAAGTAAGAGAAAACTGGTTACAGGAAAAGTTTAAGTAACTTGCTGTCACCAAGTTACTAAGTGACAGATGAAATTTAAACCCAGATCCATCTCATTCTCAAACAGCTTCTCTTCAATATGGTGTTGGAATCAATTGTATTTTCAGGTTAGAGTACATTCATTAATAAAATCTATGTCGGGTTGACTGTATTTATAATCAAAAGATTTCTAAGACATACACACACACACACACACACACACACACACACACACACACACACACACACACACACACTTGCTTTAAGAAAGTTACAATAGCCCTGGCCGGTTGGCTCAGCGGTAGAGCGTCGGCCTGGCGTGTGGGGGACCCTGGTTCGATTCCCGGCCAGGGCACATGGGAGAAGCGCCCATTTGCCTCTCCACCCCCACCCCCTCCTTCCTCTCTGTCTCTCTCTTCCCCTCCCGCAGGCAAGGCTCCATTGGAGCAAAGATGGCCCGGGCGCTGGGGATGGCTCCTTGGCCTCTGCCCCAGGCGCTGGAGTGGCTCTGGTCGCCGCAGAGCGACGCCCCAGAGGGCAGAGCATCGCCCCCTAGTGGGCAGAGCGTCGCCCCTGGTGGGCGTGCCGGGTGGATCCCGGTCGGGCGCATGCGGGAGTCTGTCTGACTGTCTCTCCCCGTTTCCAGCTTCAGAAAAATACAAAAAAAAAAAAAAAAAAAAAAAAGAAAGTGACAATAAAAAAACGAAATTGTTAGCATTATAACACACACTTCCTAGTTGCTTGACATGGATAGTTTTATACAATTATCACAACAAGGCTATGAAGTAAATACTGTAATTGTTATTCCAGTTGCACACAGATAAATACATTGAAGCCTAATAATTTAATAGACAAGCAAAAAAGCTGGGATTCAGAATTAAGCCTCTCTGACTCCAGAAACTATTAGATGAGAGCTTTACTCTTTAGGTTGTTTTTATGGCACAAATTTGAATGTAAAGGATTCATAGGTTTTGAGGTTAAATTTATACTGAGCCCAAGATATATTGTAAAAGTTGCACACATTTGTTTAACTAAATCTAATATAATTTCTTTTTTGCCTGTGATTGACCACTGTCTTCCAAAATTGTAGGAAAAATAAGAGCAGTTAATTAAGGATTCTAGTATATTTATTGAAGTTTTATTGTGTCTTAAATCTTACCACTGAAAAAAGATCATATTAGACAGAGAAAAGAGGCAGGAAGGCCGGCTGTGTCACTGAACGCGCTGTCCCGTGCTCCGGAGCCATCCGGCTGTGTCACTGAACGCGCTGTCCCGCGCTCCGGAGCCATCCGGCTGTGTCACTGAACGCGCTGTCCCTTGCTCCGGAGCCATCCGGCTGTGTCACTGAACGCGCTGTCCCGCGCTCCGGAGCCATCCGGCTGTGTCACTGAACGCGCTGTCCCGCGCTCCGGAGCCATCCGGCTGTGTCACTGAACGTGCTGTCCCGTGCTCCAGAGCCATTCAGCTTTGGAGTGTATGAACTGGGCAGAAGTTGGCTGGATGAGAAATCGTTGTCCACCGGTAAATGTTGCTGTGTGCTGCGCTTTCTTACAAATTTTGTGGTGATTTTGTCTTGATCATTCTTTCAAGTGTTTTTACCCTGGCTTTTTAGTGTATCAGCAGAATTTGGAGAAAATAAACATAATTCAAAGGTGTATTGATGAGCTCAAATGAGTTAACAAATGTAATCGGGTAAACACTATCTCTTGTATTCATTAGAGGTTCAATAAATGTTTGATTCCTACTTTTAATTAAATACAGCCTTTCCTCCTAATTGAAGCTTACTTTATAATCTGAATTACTTTTCCCTTTTGTTTCTATACACTTGATAGTATGGTTATCAATTCTATTGTAATAGGCCAATTGACTAACATAAATGTTACAAGAACAGTCACTTCAGTCAAGATGACATGTAACTTTTTAGTCCAGGTCACTCTGTTAAGCACATAAACAATATTCAATACGCTAAGGGCTGGGCTTGTACTAAGGATTCAGTTTTTCTTATTTTGCTTTTGCAGGGAAACTATAGAGCTTATTGCTGTTGAAAATATTGTTTATGTTGTGTGGAGTGAAAAGAGTCTTGTGACGTCTGATTATCACCGCGTGAGATGCTGCACATGTAGTTGAGACAGAACGTGCGAGAATACCTTAGGTGGCTGTGGAACAGAACTGACCGACCTCTAATCGGTGTGCTTCTAACCTGAGGACTTCATGTGAAGTGATGATCAGGTTGGAATGAGAAAAGTTCAGGCTCGTAACCATTGGGTTTTGTCTGAAAAACAAATAAACCCAACCTAGTCTTTATTATCAATGGGTTTGAAAATATTTGATATTTATTAGTTCACCTTTAAAATAGACACAGCTGAATCTGTAGAAAAGCAACCCCCATTAAAACAAGTAAGGGCACACAGGGATTTAAGATGATATCTCTAATGAAACACAGAGCTTTAGCGCTGTGAGAAAATGAAGACTTGGGCCGAGAATCAAAGAGGAGCTCAAGAGCCTTCAGAAGGCGGTTTTATAGTCGGGGATCAAGGAGGTTTCATCTGCTGAAGTGTCGAGGACTAGTAATGGTCTGTTAATCTACAAGGTGCTTTTATATTGTTTTCTTTGCAATTTCTGAGACCGTTAAAGCTTAAGAGTAAGAGGTTGAAGGCTGGAAATCAGATGTGCTGTGGATGCAAGGTGTCCCACCTTAGTGCAGTGAATGTGATGGTCACAAGGACGTGGAATGCTTTTAGGGTTCCCTTAAAGGTTAAAGATGTTAGATGCCCTTCATTGCTTCAATCACATTCTAGAGATGAGAGAGAGAGAGAGAGAGAGAGAGAGATCTAAAGAGGAAGATTCAGAGGCATAGTCCACTTTTCAGTTTTTTTTGAATTGAGAGTAACAATTGCATATAATTTTTTGGATATATAATATTTCATTCTTCCATATCAAACTGACATAATGGCCAGTAAAAGCTGGGTATGTGTTTGCACATCATTTGCTTTGAATATTTATGGAGAAACCTGGGCCCTTCGTAATAAATGTTGATGTTTTAAAACTGGAATTGGATCTCCTTAGTAAACTTCTGAATGTCATGGTGCCGTAGCATGTCAGTGGCTTGTTTCTCACGCGAGAGAACGCAAACTCACAGGGAGTCAGACTTACGCTGGAAAATTCCTTCTTCTTCCACAGGAACAGCACACCTAGTTTTATGTAAATAGACTTATAAATATTTATGTGCACATTAAAATAGAATATGTAATAAAGAATATGTAAAATATAATTGTACAGTATATAAAATTTTTCAGTTGCATCTTCATTATTATTCTTGCCAAGCAAATTGTTTATGTAAGTTAAATATGCATCGGAAGAAATCACTTTCTCAAGAAAAACCAATTAATTATATGATAAAATGAAAGGAAATGCTCTCTGATTTCCAAATGTCAGTGTTGCAAGAATATCCAGAATATAAACATTCTCTTGGTATATTTAATACATAGTAAGATTCTGTTGATTCATTCAATTGTAACTATCGGTATCAGCAAGACAGGTCTCAGAGAAGTGCCAAGTGCTCTAAAAAACAAACGGCCCAAATGGCTTGGAAAAGATGATTTCAGCAATTAGATCCATGAAGTTTGCTAATGGACTATCCTCAGTTCTGTCATGTCCTTTCTGTTATAAAAGTAAAATCTACCAATTAGTGGATGATCTATTAAGAATATTTACAATTTTAATAAAAAGCAAACCTTAAAATGTTGCAATAGCTTTTTGTCTTTTACTTTCTTGTTATTGACATGTCTATAAAAACCTTCCATTTTGAAAATGATCATCACTACTGAAAAAGTCATGGCTTTTCTTGTCAGGAAAATGAGTGGGCTAACTAAAAAAATGCTTAGCAAATTAAGGAAAACATTTTCATAAGTTAGATATATTTAATTCTTTTATTTATTTATTCATTTTTAGGGAAGAGAGAGAGAAGGCGAGAGAGAAGGGGGGAGGAGCTGGAAGCATCAACTCCCATATGTGCCTTAACCAGGCAAGCCCAGGGTTTTGAACTGGTGACCTCAGCATTTCCACTGGTCGACGCTTTATCCACTGCGCCACCACAGGTCAGGCAAGTTAGATATATTTAAATGTGTGTTAAAAATATTACAGTAACCCTTTTTACTATTGGCTGTTTTTGTTTTTTAGAAATATAAATGATCTTAGCTGTTAGTTAAGGAAATGGTATTTATATGAAAAGTTAGCTTTTTAAAATTGGGCTGAGGAAAAAAAAATGGGCTGAGATAAAGGCAGCTGCTGGCTTCGTTTGAGTCTGGAGTCCACACACAGAGCAAATGACCGTGCCTCTCAGAGACGAGACTGTGAAGATTGACTAAAAAATGATCTGTGAAAGTTCTTTACACATCTTAAAGCACTTTACATCCATGGTTTGGAGGCACTATTGCATAGTGCAGGATCAGAGCTTTATTGTCACACAGTTAAATCTTATAACCCAGGTTCAAGCAACTCTCTGTTAGCCTTCCTTCCCAATTTCCCCAACCTCTCTAAACTCTAGACTAATAATCAGTAAAATAAACACAGTAATAGTATTGACCACATAAATGTGTGCAGAGTAAATAAAATCATGTATGCAAAGCTTATAGTCTAAATCCATAAAGCCCAAGGAATACCTTTCTGGGATGAAATGGGATGGACATCCCTACTTTGTTAAATTGTGTATGCATGTATTTGTGTGTGTGTGTGTGTGTGTGTGTGTGTGTGTGTGTGTAGCAGAGGCTAGGGAAAATAACTAACCAATGTCAAAGTGAGATGAGTTATAATAGTTCAAATCTTATTAAAACCTTTTGCCAGAAAGTGATATCTAGCCATGGTTCGCGTACTTTTGCATATGAAATACGCTTCTGCAGCTAACCAACAAATTCACAAATTGCTCATCCCACTTGCCTATCTCCTGTGAAAAAAACAATACTTAAAAGAATTTTTTTGGCCCTGGCCGGTTGGCTCAGTGGTAGAGTGTCGGCCTGGCGTGCAGGAGTCCCGGGTTCGATTCCCAGCCAGGGCACACAGGAGAAGCACCCATCTGCTTCTCCACCCCTCCCCCTCTCCTTCCAATCTGTCTCTCTCTTCCCCTCCCGCAGCCAAGGCTCCATTGGAGCAAAGTTGGCTGGGGCACTGAGGATGGCTCCAAGGCCTCTGCCTCAGGCGCTAGAATGGCTCTGGTTGCAACAGAGCAACGCCCCAGATGGGCAGAGCATCGCCCCTTGGTGGGCATGCCGGGTGGATCCTGGTTGGGCGTATGCGGGAATTTGTCTGACTGCCTCCCCATTTCCAACTTCAGAAAAATACAAAAAAGAATAAAAAAAGAACTTTTTAAAAAATTTATTGAGCTTAGAGAGAAAGAGGAAGGGGGAGAGAGATAGACAGAGAGAGAGGGACAGAGAAAGAGAGATCAGTTTGTTGTTTCACTTATTCATGTATGCTTTGGTTGATCCTCATATGTGCCCTGACCAGGGATTGAACCTCTACCTTTAGAATATTGGGATGATGCCCTAACCAACCGAGCTACCCAGCCAGGGCAAAAAATAATGCTTAAAAAATATGAGTTCCTACTAAGACATAAAAGCTATATAAAAATCTAAACATATTAATACAATTCAAAAGTATTGTCATTTTTAATAAATCCAATGGTTTAATGAAGATTAAAGAGTTTGGTACAAATAAACCAGTTGTTAGAATTGAAAGTAAAGCATAAGAGGAACATATATCTAACCTCCCCATGAACTTCAACGATTACTCTTCTTTGCATAATATATACGCACTATACATTTTAAGATTCAAGAGGTTGTTTTTTTTTTTACACATTATAATAAATTTACTTAGAAGCATGTATGACTTTGAAGGCTTCTACTTGTTAGAAAGTTTTTATCTGGAATCCACCTCAGGTTTCTAGAATGAATGTACTTGACATTACGTAAAATTGTAAGAAACTAAAAACCTGTTTGTTGCATCATGTTACTTAAAGGGAAACTTTCATAGAGAAAAAGATTAAGTGGATTATACTGAACCCTCAAGTATTTAGTTAATTTTATTGTGATTGTTATTGTTTCTTAAATGGCAACTGGGAAAATAGTAGAGAAACGTAACTTTTTGTGTTCTTTATTTTATGGTTTACTTTTACAGTTGGATCTAGGAATAACATCCAACATGTTTAATAATTAGTATGATATAAATCATTATATAGCTCAAAACTTTAAATGTATTATCATTTTCTCTAAATAAATTAAAATATATACTATTACTTACCAAGTGATTTAAGTTGAAATGTAACATATCAAATCTTTCAAATAATTTCTAAAACACCTGAATCCAATTTATTGAAAACCAAATCATCTTAGAAACTGTTGGTAGAGTCCTTACATTTTATTTTGTCTTTTCCTGAATCATTTTTCATGTAAATCATGTCCTCATCTGTCATGGAAATAGTCAGGCTACAAGGACAATTAGCCAAGAAGCACACACAGTCTGCTTCCTCTTAAACCAGGGGTCTCAAACTTGCGGCCCGCCGAACAATTTTGTGCAGCCCGCAGACTAATCCACGAAGTTCAAAATATTTTGGATAAAATTAAATTAGCCTAGGGGCCTACTTGTATTTTTCATTTCTCTAGCATCCTAGCTAGATATTAGCTTAGTTAACAGCAGTTGTGATGCGAACTACAGTTTCTGGTCGTTTTGTGACACTGAGTAAACTGCATGTACGATTGTGCTTGTTGTACTGATTTTTTTTTTGTTTTCAACTGCAGTGAGAAAAGTGTTGTGTAACAGTTGCCTTTTGTAGACCTAGTGCGGCCTGCCCAACCGCTGTGATCTTGCTCTGCGGCCCACATGCTGAGTTGAGTTTGAGACCCCTGTCTTAAACGCTGCGCTAAACGGGTTTCCCTGGAGCCTTGCAGAAGGCCAGGTCCTCCCCAAAGTCACCGATGACCTGTCAGTAACCACATCAGAGTCCGCCCTCACTTTGCAATTACATTGGCTTAGTTCACTTACAGCTTTCATAACTAATTCTTTGAGCATCAACGATATGTTCAATGGTACTGAATTTTCCTCACAATCTTCTGAACTTATGGCAATTAAGTTAACATTATTTTCCACGTCTTTTAACTGTTTTTACATCATTTACATATTAATTAGATCATATTGATATTAAGTAACAAGAATAAAATACTGGAAGTCATATTTGATTAAGTGAAACCTAATCCTTCAGGTCACAACAGGAATAAAATGATAATGTTGAGCAGGTTGCCGAGCTGCCTGGAATTTTGTATTGCAAATATCTGCCTCTGTTTCCTCACCTGTAGAATGAAGTGGATGACAATAATCACAATCATTGAATAGGTTAACATATGTTCAAAATAGTATTTTATAAAGATAGTAAATTTTTACTAAGAAAATCAAAACTGATATGCACATAAGGAATGGGGACTGAGTTTTTTTGTGTGTGGTAAAAAGTTTACATTTTATTCTGGTTCTGGTTGCAATGAGAAGCCATTAAAGGTATTCTCTTAATGGACTTTATTTTCTAGAGCAATTTTAGGTTCACAGCAAAACTGAGCAGAAGGCACTGGGATTTCCCATCCACTCCTGTCCTCACACATGCGTAGCCTCCCTCATTAGTAATATCCTCTGCCAGAGTTGTATATTTATTACAATTAAAAAACCTAAAGTGATACATGGTTATCACCTGAAATCCACAGTAGTGTTAAGAGCTTACTCTTGATTTCGTACATCCAGTGGAATTGGAGAAGAATACAGTGACCTCTATTCATTACCATACTCTCATAGAGAGTAGCTTCACTGTCCTAAGACCCTTTGCATCCCACCTATTCATCTCTCCTTTCCCACGACCCCTTGGCAGCCACTCGTCTGTAGGTTTTGCCTTTTCCAGAACGTCTTACAGTTGGAATCATACAGCACAGAGCCTTTTCAGATTGGCTTTTCTTACTTAGTAATATGCATTAAAGTTTCCTCTCTCTCTATATTTTTTTTTGTATTTTTCTGAAGCTGGAAACAGGGAGAGACAGTCAGACAGACTCCCGCATGCGCCCGACCGGGATCCACCCGGCACGCCCACCAGGGGCGATGCTCTGCCCACCAGGGGGCGATGCTCTGCCCCTTCCGGGGGCGTCGCTCTGCCGCGATCAGAGCCACTCTAGCGCCTGGGGCAGAGGCCAAGGAGCCATCCCCAGCGCCCGGGCCATCTTTGCTCCAATGGAGCCTTGGCTGCGGGAGGGGAAGAGAGAGACAGAGAGGAAGGAGGGAATGGGGTGGAGAAGCAAATGGGCGCTTCTCCTATGTGCCCTGGCCGAGAATCGAACCCGGGTCCCCTGCACGCCAGGCCGACGCTCTACCCTTGAGCCAACCGGCCAGGGCCTATTTCTTTTTTTTAAATGCTTTTTATTGATTGATTTTAGAGAGAGGAAGAAAGAGAGAGGGAGAAGGAGACATTGATCTGTTCTTGTAGGTACCCTGACCAGGGATCGAACCAGCAAACTCTGCACTTTGGAATGACGCTCTAACCAACTGAGCCATCTCCTCTATATCTTTTTCATGGCTTGATAGCTCATTACTTTTTTAGCACTGAATAATATTTTATTGTCCAGATGTACTGGAGTTTATTTACTTACAGAAGGACATACTGGTTCCTTCTGAGTTTTTGTGACTACGAATAAAGCTGCTATAAGTGTTCATGTGCAAAGTTTTGAATGGGCATAAGTTTTCACCCCCTTTGGGTAGATAGCAAGGATTTGATGGCTAGATTGCATGGTAAGGGTATGCTTAGCTTTGTAAGAAACTGCCAAATTCTCTTGTAAAGTGACTGTACCATGTTCGATTCCCACCAGCACTGAATGAAAGTTTCCATAGCTCTACATTCTCATCAGCATTTGTCAGTGTTTTGGATTTTAGTCATGCTAATAGGTGTGTAGCAGTATCTCATTGTTTTAATTTGTGATTCCCTGATGATGTATGATGTGGAGCACCTTTACATATGCTGTTGTCTTCTATATATCTTCTTTGGTGATGTGTCCGTGAAGATCTTTGGCCCTTTTTAAAAATTTGGTTATTTGCTTTCTTCTTGTTGAATTTTAAGATTTCTTTGTTTATTTTGGATAACACTCCTTTATAAGATGTGTATTATTATTATAACCCTCTGCTATGCCAAAAGACAATCTCAGGAGAATGAGACAACAAGCCACAAACTGGGAGAAAATATGTGTAAGATACGTGTGTATATTTACAAATTACAAACAATTTTTACAAATTATAAAGATTCCAGCTTATCAAATTATATATTTCATGGATCATGCCTTTGGTGCTGTAACTAAAAGGCATTATTACAAGTCATGTTTTATCCTATGTCATCCAGGAGTTTTATAGTTTTGCATCTCACCTTTAGAAGTATAATCCATTCTGAGTTAATTTTTGTGAAGTATGTAAGGTATCTGTCGAGATACACTTTTTTCTTTGCATGTGAATGTCCTGTTGAGCATCATTTATTTAAAAGGACTGTCTTTACTCCATTGTATTGCCTTTGCTCCTTTGTCAAAGATCAGTTGACTATATTTATGTAGGTCTCTTTCTAGATCTTTATTCTCTTCCACTTATCTATTTGTCTATTATTTTACCAATACCACAGTGTTTTGATTGCTGTAACCTCTTAGTAAGTCTTATAGTCAAGAATTGTGAGTCCTATAACTTTAAAAAAAAATTATTTCATCCTTTTTCTATTGAATTTATTGGGGTAATATTGGTTAATAACATTATGCTGTACAGGTTTCTAGTGCACAATTCTACAACATACTGCCTGAATATTGCATCATGCACTCAGTACCCAAATTTAGTCTCTTTCCATCACCATCTATCCCTCTTTACCCTCTTGTCTCTCACCGTCTTACCTCTGGCAATCACTATACTATTGTCTGTTTTTTATTTTTGCTTAATGCCTTTGCCTTTTTCACCCAACCCTTCCATCCCTCCACTGACAGCTGTCAGTCTGTTCTCTGTATCTATGAGTCTGTTTTTTATTTTATTTGTTTATGTTATTCATTAAAAAGCACATATTAGGTGAAATCATATGGTATTTGTCCTTCTCTAACTGTCTTATTTCAATTAGTTTAATGCTCTCTGGGTCCACCCATGCTGTCCAAAAAGGTAAGATTTCCTTCTGAAGGAAGTCAGTCCTCTAACTTTGTTCTCCTTCAGTGTTGCATTGGCGGATCTGGGTCTTTTGCCTCATCATATAAACTTTCAACTAAATCTGTCAAAACTCACAATAGAACTTCATGAGAGTTCTGGGGGATTGTGTTGAATCTCTATATAGAGTTGGGAAGAACTGACATCATGAAAGCCTTGAGCCTTCCTGTCTATGAATGTGAATATTCTCTTCACTTAATGAGTTATTCTTTGACTACTTTCATAAGAATTTTGTAGTATTTCTTATATAGATCTTGTACATATTTTGTTAGATTTATACCTAAATATTTTATTGTTGGGGTGCCAATGTAAATAGCATTGTGTTTTCATTTTCTTTCTTTCTTTCTTTCTTTCTTTCTTTCTTTCTTTCTTTCTTTCTTTCTTTCTTTCTTTCTTTTTATTTTATTTTTTGTATTTTTCTGAAGTTGGAAATGGGAAGGCAGTCAGACAATGGGATCCACCCAGCATGCCCAGCAGAAGCGATGCTCTGTTGCGACCAGAGCCATTCTAGTGCCTGAGGCAGAGGCCATGGAGCCATCCTCAGTGCCCGGGCCAACTTTGCTCCAATGGAACCTCGGCTGCGGGAGGGGAAGAGAGAGACAGATTGGAAGGAGAGGGGGAGGGGTGGAGAAGCAGATGGGCACTTCTCCTGTGTGCCCTGGCCGGGAATCGAACCCGGGACTCCTGCACGCCAGGCCGATGCTCTACCACTGAGCCAACCAGCCAGGGCCAGCATTGTGTTTTTAATTTCAAATTCCACTTGTTTATTGTTGGTATATAAGAAAACAATTAACTTTTGTATATTAACTCTCTATACTGCAACCTTGCTATACACATTTATTAGTTCCAGGAAGTTTTTGTTGTTGTTGCTGGTTTTTACTTTCTGCATAGAAGGTTCTGTTATTAGCAAACAAAGGCAATTTTATTTTTCCCTTCTAGATATATATATATATATATATATATATATATATATATATAGTTTTGTTTCTTTTGGTTGTTGTAAAGCATTAGATAGTAGTTCCAGTAAAATGTCGAAAAGGCATGTTAAGAGAAGACATCTTTGCTGGTTCTTGATCCTAGTGAGTTCTTGATCCAGTTTCTTATCACTAAGTATGATATTAGCTGTTGAGCTAAGTTGAGGAGTTTCCCTCCAGGACATAGGTATCTTTCTGTGCCACATGGCAAGGATGTACTCAAAACATAATGAGGACATTTAAAAGGATATAGGCCAAATATGGGACAATTTTCAGAACAAAATAATGATAGAAACAAAATGTTTAAAACATAAAATAATAATCTATAAGTACAACTGTTTAAATGAATAAACAATCAATCAAACAAATAAGGGAGAAAACGTTTACATATATTAGACTAGTAACTAACAAATACTGAAGGAATGAATGCATTAGAAAATGTTCATTTTGTATTCATTAAAGGATCACTGCTAATCTAGAAAAATCATCAATGCATGCTAACACTAGTGGGTAAACGTTTGATGAAGATGAGGCCCTTTGCATAGTTTAAATATCCCTTCATAGATTGTTTCTTGGTCACCAAGAAAAAATAATAAAAGAATTGTCCTGGCCCTGGCCAGTTTGCTCAGTGGTAGAGCGTCGGCCTGGCGTGCAGGAGTCCTGGGTTCGATTCCTGGCCAGGGCACACAGGAGAGGCACCCATCTGCTTCTCCACCCCTCCTCCTCTCTTTCCTCCCTGTCTCTCTCTTCCCCTCCTGCAGCCAAGGCTCCATTGGAGCAAAGATGGCCTGGGCGCTGAGGATGGCTCCATGGCCTCTGCCTCAGGCGCTAGAATGACCCTGGTTGCAACAGAGCAACGCCTTGGATGGGCAGAGCATCGCCCCCTGGTAGGCCTGCCAGGTAGATCCCCGTCGGGCGCATGTGGGAGTCTGTCTGACTGCCTCCCCGTTTCCAACTCAGAAAAATACAAAAAAAAAAAAAAAAAAAAAAAAAAGAATTGTCCTATAATTTCCCTTCCTGTTGGAGGACAATTCTTTTTTCTTTTTGTATTTTTCTGAATCTGGAAACGGGGAGAGACAGTCAGACAGACTCCCGCATGCGCCCGACTGGGATCCACCCGGCACGCCCACCAGGGGGCAATGCTCTGCCCCTCCAGGGGGTCGCTCTGCCGCAACCAGAGCCACTTTAGTGCCTGGGGCAGAGGCCAAGGAGCCATCCCCAGCGCCCGGGCCATCTTTGCTCCAATGGAGCCTTGGCTGTGGGAGGGGAAGAGAGAGACAGAGAGGAAGGAGGGGGGGTGGAGAAGCAAATGGGCGCTTCTCCTGTGTGCCCTGGCCGGGAATCGAACCCGGGTCCCCCGCACACCAGGCCGACGCTCTACCGCTGAGCCAACCGGCCAGGGCCGGAGGACAATTCTTAACTGATATTCCCTTCTTGCCTATAATTAATTCTTGGTGATTTTTTTTTAAGTCTTAGATTAAATTGTACCTCTCTATAGACACAATTCTGACACTTCCTGGAACGAGAGAGGATCTTTCTTACTCTAGTTAGGTATCTGTCTTTCCCACTTGTCTAGGAAATTCTCAGGATTTCTTAGAAATCTTTGCATCTTCCCTTTTCTTTTTTTTCAACCGAACCATTATGTTGTCTGACACACAGAAATCATCCATTACATATTTGCTGAATAACTAAATGAATCAATTATGTCCATATAATATAAAAGAAATGAAATAGATTTTTTTTTGATAAATGAATTTGAGTCCAGATCTCTCCTCACTTGTGGTGATGCTGTGAATAAAACATGCTGAAGTCGCCAGTTCAAGGCCCTGGGCCTGCCTGGTCAAGGCACATATGGGAGTTGATGCTTCCTGTTCCTCCTTCCTTCTCTCTCTATCTCTAAAAATGAATACAATATATATATATGAATCTAGATTTCTAGACTCCTCAAAATGGTAAAAAAAAAAAGTTTTCAGATATATACTTGAGTGCACGCTATTTTTTCTTTTTGACAAGATTAGACACTTTAGAACTATATTCATCAGTGGTATTTTTATATAATGCTCATTTATCATCAGAAATTTTCCTTTTACCAAAGTAATGCCCTTTTCTTTTCCTACCTGTATACTTAAGGTAAGAATATAATCCCAGCCCCACAAAAAATCTGCTTACTGAGGTGTTGCTGCAATGTTCACTTCAAAAAGAAATAGCGCCTCTCTAGGGGCGCTCCGGTTCTGAACCTCGGCCCAGTTCTTAAGGCTCAGAAAAAATTCTACCTTCACCTTGGATTTCAGTGCTATATTTTGAGCTTTAAAATTCCTCTGTAATCTCTTGTCTGGAGTACTAATTGTCACCACTTGAGGGGACATTTAGCATTATTATTATTTGACTCCAGAGGTTAATCCTTAACTGTAGATTAGTGACTCGGTTCTTCTTAGAAAGGCTGCATTTCGGCAGGAACTTTAACAACAAATATTTAGAGTTTTTCTTTTTATTTCAAAGACCACATCAGAACCAGACAGAAAAGATGCTATCAAATACTTGTTTCTTTCTTAGAAGGCAAACTCTCTGAGGGCAGTGTCCTGGGTTTTCTGAGGCATTCTGAAATGTCATGAGTATGAATGGATTATGATAAAAAGTTTAAAGTTTTATGTTTTGAAAAATTTTATATTATAAAGAAATGGTAATATCTGAAATTCCTTTATTTCATCTTTGAGCCAGGGAGTGAAAAAACAGACCAATTATAAGCACCCCACTGATTCTATAAACTATAAACAATATAAAACTATGCATTATAGGTGCTTAATAAATATTTGATGATTGAGTCGTTGCTCTTATGGTACCAACAATTGTTGCCACTTGTCTGATCTGTATATAAACACCCTCATATTCCTTCTCTTTAAGTCTTATGTTGCTCTTAATTTTATATGCCATAGAAAACTGAATGACAGAAAGAAAGAATATAAGCATGGGTCCCGAATTATAGTTCAGGAGGGGAGTCTATGAAGTAGTCAATGACAGACAGGATGTCATAGAGCAGAAGAGTATGCAGCTGTGGTGTGAGACCATTTGCCCTTTTCCAATTAATAAGTTTCTCTCCTTCTCATGATAAAGTGTGTACAGTTATAGCTATTGCTGGAAAATTTGATCCAGTTTCATTAGTTCGAAGTCAGTAGACATCTAGGTTCTGGTAATGCCTTCACTTTAGTTTCTTGTTTTTATTGCTGTTCTGAAATTTCCTCTTTCTGTTTCATTAGTACTTGATTAAGAAACAGGAATGGCTATATCACTGGTTCTACCCCAATGCTAATTTAAACTGGAAGCACAGATTATTGCCGATTTTATAATTAGAAAACTTAATTGAAATGACTTTCAATTTAATTTATTTAAGTTAAACCTAATTTATGAGCATTTTCTATGAAGATAGACATAAAAAGTATGCATGAACAGAAAAGTCCTATAAAATAATCTATCTGTTGGCCCTGGCCAGTTGGCTCAGTGGTAGAACGTCGGCTTGGGGTGCAGGAGTCCCAGGTTCAATTCCTGGCCACGGCACACAGGGGAAGCACCCATCTGCTTCTCCACCCCTCCCCCTCTTCTTCCTCTCTGTCTCTCTCTTCCCCTCCTGCAGCCAAGGCTCCATTGGAGCAAAGATGGCCTGGGTGCTGAGGATGGCTCTGTGGCCTCTGCCTCAGGTGCTAGAATGGCTCTGGTTGCAACAGAGCGATGCCCCAGATGGGCAGAGCATCACCCTCTGGTGGGCGTGCCGGGTGGATCCTAGTTGGGCGCATGCGGAAGTCTGTCTGACTGCCTCCCATTTCCAACTTCAGAAAAATACAAAAAAAAACAAACCTATCTATCTATCTATCTATCTATCTATCTATCTATCTATCTATCACCTGTTCTGAGAATTAAGTCTTTGGTTAGAAGTTTAAAAAAAAGTAATGGAGTGATTTGCTTGCAGATAGTCGTATACTTTTTAATCATGGTAACTCACTAGAAAGCAAATACTGGAAACAAAGTTAGTAATTTCAAAAGAGGAGAAGAATATAAATTGTGTATTATGCTTCTTTATTAATATGAGTGATAGTGGGAAGAATTATTTTTGCTACACCTTTTCCATTTTTATTTTTATCTATAACTGAAATTTAAAATATAATTATGAAATTTAATCTTGATATTTGAAAAACAAATTCTAAAAGTAGCTACTTAAAGCTGTATAGTATGACTATGGTTCGTTTATGCACCCTGGGTGGTTAGAGCTTTAAACACCTTAGGTGTCCTAAAGAACAATCAATGGACCATTAAACAGCCATATCATGCCATAAAGCTATATTCCTGGCAGCTGATGACCCATGTCATCATGTCCTTCCCTGCACATCTTCTAAAATAACAGTCCGACAGTTTTATGTACCCATGTGTAGCTTAGTAATATGATCTCAGGCAGGGTGTAGGGATCGTGTTCAGCTCAGATATGTTGACCTGTGGTCAAACAATGGATAATATGTCAGTCACAGGACTCGTTTCCAATACGTGAACTTTGTTCTAAAATATGACACAGTTTGTTGCATGTCACTTTTGCGTAAGTCTTCAGCTGCAATCATAATTTTGAGGAAAAGATATGGGTAAATGTATTTTAAAGGCCTTTCTGTTTTTCTTTCCCTTAATGGGTGTACTCCAATCAACTGCCAGTCAAATTCATGGAACTCACTTCATGCATATCTTTAGGAATGCTTTATGGTCATTAGAGTCAAATGAAAAAGGTGGCAAACAAAGCAAAGAATAATGACAACTGAGGACAGCATGATAGGTAAATGTGTTGCTTTGAAAGATGGGTAAGATACAAATAAGTTGAATAGATAGTTAGATTATGGTGGACAAAGGAGTTCAGGCTTGATGTGGAAGACAAGATTCTTGAGAAGAGTAGCGACTTCACAAAAAAGTGTTGTAGGAAGATTAATAAAGCAGTGAGCCAAAAGGGAGCCTGGAGTAGGGAACAATTAGAGATGAGAGAATAGGACCATATCTACACGTCATGGCCTGAGGTACGTTGAGTGCAGAAGGAGGGTGGCATCCAAAAACAAAGAGGCAAGTTCAAGAGGAATTATGTGAAGAAACCTTAGAATTTGGATTTGGCATGTGATTGTCTGAATGAATGGATAGTAGTAGCATGAGCCCAGAAAAGAGATGTACTGGAGTCCATATCCCTAACTCTTCCTCCTTAAATTACATTTTGATAAAGTAGTAAATGATTTTAACTCATATGTTTCCAAATACAGGACACCAACATCTAGGAAGTTACAGAAAATATACTAATCATCCAGGGAAAAAGACATAATTAAGACTGGAAATGGTGAAAAGAAATAATGACCGGAGAGCACGAATAGATCCCCCCACCCCGAAAAACCTTGATGATATATATAAAGAAAGTAAGGGCCAAGTATACTGAGGCTTTGATATTACATTCCTACGTCCATGGACGTGAGGAGCCAGGTCAGAAGTTTCTGGGGGATAGTTAACTGGCCTAGAGTTAAGTCATAGCAGACTCAACGCTCTTTAATTCTGCATTACTAGAGAGGTGATTGGAGAAATACCAAGGTAAGATCTTACTAAATTAGCATATATTTATTGTTTCCTCTGTACCAGGACTTCTCCTTAGACCCCTTTGTGTTTTCATTTGGTCATCACTATCATTTCATGAGGCAAATATTCTTATTACTCCCCATTTTGTAGGTAAGGAATCTGAGACCCAGTAAAGCTAGGTAACTTGATTGTGTTACACAGCTGATG
This sequence comes from Saccopteryx leptura, assembly GCF_036850995.1. Classification (NCBI taxonomy): domain Eukaryota; kingdom Metazoa; phylum Chordata; class Mammalia; order Chiroptera; family Emballonuridae; genus Saccopteryx; species Saccopteryx leptura. The sequence goes on from NC_089506.1 coordinate 18,120,402, forward strand.
AATGTTGGACCAGAATTAAAACTCTGACAGTCTGATGTCCAGATCACTAAACTCTTCCTTTTTAAAAAAAAAAAAAAAAAATTTATTGATTGATTTTAGAGAAAGAGAGACAGAGGGAGAGGAAGCGAGATTGTAGTTGCTTCAGTTTAGTTCTTCATTGATTGCTTCTCATATGTGTCTTGACCGGGCAAGCCCAGGGTTCGAACTGACGACCTCAGCATTCCAGGTCGAAGCTCTATCCACTGCGCCACCACAGGTCAGATCACTAGACTTTTATATACTCTGTTAAACTGCCTGTCTAATGCTTCATACATGGAGATGCCCTTAATTATCCTGAGTTATGTAAATCAATGAAGACTCCCAAAGATTGTTCTACCAACGATATACTGAATTGTCATGGTCCTGTTAAAATCAGAATGTGGAAGTCAATGAAATACATTGATTTTATACTTGGATAATATTGGCATCTGCCTTATGTTTACACTTACAGTCTCATACTTTCTTTTCCTGACTTACCTCATCTACTTTCATTTATGGGACTTGGACTTGCCATGTCCTTAGATTTGTTGCTGCGTTCAGAAGAAGCTGGTATAACAAACATGCTGGCTGAAGCCTAGGGCATCATTAACCTAGTGTGACTGGAGCTCTCACTCCGCATCCTCTGGACAGCCTCCCTTTCTGGTACCCCTACTTTTGGGTAGACGAAATTTCTGGTATGCAAACTGCAGTATACAGACTATCAGCATGGACATTGCTGACAGACTTATTAGATGCAGCATTTCAGAATTCGACACTGGAATTACTGAAGCCGATTTTTATGATCTTATAATTTTAATAAAATTCCCAGGTAACATGTATGCACATTCAAGTTTGAGAAGAACTGATATAGTAAATAGTTTCACTTCTCGTTGCTGACATCCCTGTGGTACTTGATTTCAAACGCAATTTCTGATCTATTGCGCCGTAAACTTTGTTTCTGGCACTGGGATCTATTCGCTAATAGATATCTATTTAGTTTCTCAAATACAACCCTGCCCAGACATTTAAAGTCTGCATATTTCTCCATTTATTCAGTCTTAGTTTCTTCTGCTGTTTCTTCTATCATCTAAATTTACACATACCCTCAACATTTAAAAAAAATTAATTATACTACCTAATTATTTTTTAATAAAAAATATAACCTAATGAAGATGGATAACCCAAAAACTAATTAACCTCTGCAGATATTTATATTAATTATTGATACTTAATATTTTAACTGTTTTTAATTATGGTGATATAGTAACACAACAGAGCGCTGTCTCCATTCTTCTTGCCAAATCTGCAATATGTGGCATTATACATGAAAAGAAACTTGATAGTAGTTCTCATTTTCTCATTATGCTAAATAATGAGACAAATAATCATTCGTCACTGTTCCGTGGGTAATGATTAATAAATGTCTTTGGTTGCCTTTCTCAGAAGTGTAGAGGAGGTCAATCGGCTGTTTTTCCTCTGTTGTTCCTTCTAGGATTCCTATGGTGTGTGGGATATTTATTTAATTTAGGCATTAGTCATCCACGGGGATTTCCTGGGTAATAACTTTTACAAGTATAGTTTCAAAGACAAGCACAGAGGTGTGTTTGTAGGCGTCCGGCCCCACCCCTCTCCCTGCAGAGTGTGCTTCGCAAGTGCTACCGTGAGCCCTCTTTGAAGATCCAGCATCAGGCGAGTCTAAAAAAAGAAAACTTTTTTTTTGGTAGAGTTACAAAATGTTTTACCTACTAAGTTTAGAAAACTGAACAAGGCTAGGTATAGAGAAAAGTCAAAATGCACAGTAATTTTAAAATTATGAATTAATCATTAAAAATGAAACGATGGCATCATTGAGAAAGAAGTCATTACTCATTTATTCTTTAATTATGATATTTTTGTGATGCTTTATATTCCGTTAGCTATTTTTTCACAGGCATTCATTGAAGAGTGAACACAAAGACCTGTCAAATGACTTTCCTGTCTCATTATTCCTGACACTGCAAACGTTAGGCATTTGTAAGGCTTCTGCTGTCCCAGGAGAGGGTGCAGTGAGGGAACAGTAGCCTGCAAAATGCAACTGCGAAGAAAATCCCACGACACTGAAACATTTTGAAAGCAGCGTTAATCCTCCACTGATCTCCAAAGGCAAGTAACTGCAACACGAAACAGGTTCATTTTTCTAGGTGATTGAATTCAAGATGGGTTATGTTTCTCTTCTCTTCTCTTCTCTTCTCTTCTCTTCTCTTCTCTTCTCTTCTCTTCTCTTCTCTTCTCTTCTCTTCTCTTCTCTTCTCTTCTCTTCTCCTCTCCCCCCTCCCCTCCCCTCCCCTCCCCTCCCCTCCCCTTCCCTTCCTTTCCCTCCCCTCCCCTCCCCTCCTCTCCCCTCCCCTCCCCTCCCCTTCCCTTCCTTTTCCTCCTCCCCTCCCTTCTCCTCCCCTCCTCTCCCTTCTTCTCCACTCCTCTCCCCTTCCCTCCCCTCCCGTCCCCTTCCTTCCCCTCCCCTCCCCTCCTCTCCCCTCCTCTCCCCTCCCCTCCCCTCCCCTTCCCTTCCCTCCCCTCCTCCCCTCCCCTCTCCTCCCCTCCTCTCCCTTCCTCTCCAGTCCTCTCCCCTTTCCTCAATCCATTCCTTTCTTCCTTCCTTTTTTTATGATGCTCTAATTCCAAGGCTGCCCTACCATAAAGTGAGCCAAGAGTTCTACTATATATAATTCAAGATCTCACCAGAGTTGTCCTCACCACTTCTAATGATTCGTAGAATGAAGTTGATTATGTGGTGATCCATATTGAATTTTGCAAACTGGCAACCTTGAGGTGTAGAGACATAACTTGATTGTGCTGCTTGGATTTGCCATGGGGCAAAAATGAATTTTACACTCTTCCTAAGGGCAGTAAGGGCTGGAGTAATCTAAAAAGTATAGCTGTAGAGGTTCCATACTTGACAATCTCAGAATATAAAAGTAGACAGGAGAAAGGGCAATCTTTAACATTGAATATTGTTTTTGAAGTTTTGGGGGGCACTCAATATTTTTATTTTAAAGATTTTATTTATTGATTTTAGAGAGAAAGGAGAGAGAGAGAATGGCAGTGGGGAATGGGAAGCATCAACTCATAGTTGCTTCTCGTATGTGACTTGACTGCGGAAGCCCGGGGTTTCAAACTAGAAACCTCAGCATTCGAGGTCAACATTTTATCCACTGCTCCACCACAGGTCAGACTAACATTCAGTAATTTTTAATCTCTTTAAATAAGAGCATGGCTAGAAAAAAAGTGCTGTCAAGGTGTTTCATTTGGCAGTGACGTATTTCCAGCACCTAGCACACAATTCAGTACTTTTCTTGGAATAATTTCTTTACTGGTCCTGATCATGCTTGATTACATTCAGACCCTTTATTCACATAATTTTTATATTTTCATATACTATCCTGTCTAAATTTAACCCTCCTCCCCCCTTTTTTTGTCCCCCCTAGGTCTATTAAGTGTATGGTCCAGGGTGGCATAAGCTACTCAAGGAAGCTCTGTTTGATGGATGAGGTGCAAGAGCATAAATTCAATTGCTCTTATATTTTTCCAAAACCATTTGCATCACTTCTTCTAAGATGCCATTGACCAAAGCAAGCCATATGCCTGAGGCCAAAGTGAAGAAGTGAGAACTTTTTTTGTCTCAAAGCAAGTCTCAGGAGTTGGGGGAAAGAATGGGATAGCCACATGTTGAAACTCATTTACCATAATCAAGATCTGAATCCTTGAGGCATTCCTGCTATGGCTGACTTTCCACCCTTGCTAGATTCTTGAAAAAGCAAAAAGAGATTTGAACAATTGCACTATAGCCAGTGGTTAACCTTCTTTCCTGGTGAGCCTAAAGTACTACTTTGTCTGGACTTTGCTGGCCTAAGTGGTCTGGACAATGCCTTCTTTCCTTGTTCACATTGGATTTCTGAAGTTTTGAAGTTAAAAGTCTTTTGGTTGCAAGTAATCAAAATTAATCAAACTACCATCAACAGCAACAGGAAGAGATTTATTAGTAGAGGGACAGTATTTGCTAGAGCTGCCATAACTGAATACCACAAACTGGGTGGCTTAAACAGCATCAGTTTATTGTCTCTCAGTTCAAGAGGCAGGAAGTCCAAAATGAAGGTGTTGGCAGGGCTAGTTCCTTCTGAGGGCGGTGAAGAAGAAACTGGTCTAGTTCCTTCTCCTTGTCTTACAAAACGGCCATTTTCATCTCTACTTGGTATTTACGTCTTCAAATGTCCTCTTATTATAAGAACATTAGTCATGTTGGTTAAAGGTCCATCTTAATGAATTTATTTTATTTTCATTACCTCTGTGAAGATCCTATCTCCAAGTAAGGTCACATTCTGAGATACTGAGTTAGGACTTCAACATGAATTTGAGGATGGGGCAGGACAGGTACACAGAACCCAGTTAACCTATAACAGTGACTTTGAGTTGATTTATATGGGACAGTCCCAGTTCATACCTGTTTCCCTAAAACAATTACTAACAGTACCCCCTTTCAATGTTAATAACACTGGGAAACAAAATTATTGTTGCATCCACAAAAACACTTGTTCTTACCTAATTCGAGTGTGCGGATCTCAAATCTGACATTAGTTTTTCTCTGTAAGCTACAGTTTTTTTCACAATTTAAGATTTTAGTTTTCCATCTTATTGTAAAATTTTCAACATTTAGTTTAACATAATGAGGTAGAATGTCTTCTTGGGCATCATCTTTGTGAAAATATAATAATTTATATAATGCAGTAAATATACTAATACACTAAAGATATGATTGCATCAGAATTTGCCTACAATTTCAAAATAGAACATATTAAAACACTTATTTTAATCATAAAATTTGCACAAAACTTATTTAAATTCTATTCAGGCAAAAATTTGTGTTTGTAGCTCTTGCGTTTGTGTACTTGTTGAGGAAAATCTCGTTTGATGCTCCAGGAGTAGTCGGCTCATCACTAACAGCTCCAAGATTTTCAGGAAACTTATCAAGGTGACTGTGCAGGAAGTGAATATTAACACTCGTGTTACATCCAATGTCGCGGAAAGCCAACAGTATCCTTTGAACCAGAAGTTCATAGTTTTCTGCTTTTTGTTGCCAAGGAAGTTCTTTGTAACTGCCACAAAAAACTGCCATGCTGCTTTCTCCTCCTTATTCATCTTCCTGGAAAATTCTTTGTCACATATGAGGGTTCGACTTTGAGGTCCATCGAATACACTTGCTTTTATCTTCTTGAAAGACAAGGCAGGAAAAGCAGAAATAATATGTTGAAAGCATTCACTTTCTCTATTCAGAGCCTGAACAAACTGCTTCATTAAGCCAAGTTTGATGTGAAGTGGGGGGAAAAATGATCCTGTCTCGATTAACTACAGGTTCCTTCACAATATTTTGCATCCCTACTTCCAGAGCTTCACGTTCTGGCCTCTCCTTCTGTGTCCAGTGTTTCTCCAGAGCTCAGCTGTCCCACAAACACAGAAAGCAAGGCTACTTCATGAAACCTCTCTGTTGTCCTAGCAGGAAATTTACCATTTTAAGATCCACACAAATGATCCAGTTATGCTCCTCATACTTCAGAGAGTCGAGGACAATTTTTATGTCATTCTTACTAAGTCATTCAATTCAGGTTGGTTATACTGCTGAGGAGTTAATGACTGCTTGGCATCAGAAGAAGACACTTCAGTTTCTACAACCATTTCCTCATGCATCTTAGCAAAATATACTTGATCACCATGTTCACTTTCTTTGTCCTTAGAAGAAATAAAACCACTGAAAACTGAAACCGGGAGTGTCTCAGAGTGTGGGATAGGTCGTATTGCTGAAGGAATATTAGGATATGCAATCATATGCCGTTTTTTCTTGCCGATGCCCTTTGTATGGATCAAACAGAAATAACAGTCACTGCTGTGGTTCTTAGGTTCACACTAAACCATAGGCATTCCTTTGCATTTTCTTTTTGTCCAGTCACGAAGCATTTCCTCACAATTATGACACACAATATGAGGAGCCCAATTCTTGTCTTGATTGCCAAGGGGAACTTGAAAATAGGCAATATATGTACATATCAGAAAGGATGAAATATTGTGCCTTTGATGTTGAAGTGTGTAACAGCCACATATATAACGGAAGGTGTTAGGAATATTCTTACATTTATGCCTTCTTGAAGAAGCCATTATTCAATCTTAAAACAAAATAAGAGGGTGTTTTTTATCAGATAATAATTTTTTACATTTAAAAACAACTAAAATCATGTAAAAGTGGTGTTTTTTAAGCATTAATTGCCTTGTGGTATGTTCAGTCCAAAAGTTGTTGCCCTTTAACTCCAATTTAAAAACCAATGCATGCCATTAACTGTAACAAAAAGAAATTTAACTTGCATAAAAACTAGAGCATGCACCAAAAAATGGATTTCAGATTTGGAATCAGTGATGCAGAATTATATAGAAATAGTTCTAAAACCTCATGCAACAGAAAATGAAAAAAAAAATTGTTCCCCAGTGTAATGGTACCAGTCTGAGTAAGAAATGATATGATCCTTTTAATTAGGAGGATATGGGGGTACTGTTAGTCGAATAAGTTTGTAAATACGATATATATGTTTGCTCACTTATAGTTTGCATTGGGTGTAGGACACAGGCTGTAGGCTGGCAAGGTCCTTATAGCCTAAGGCCTGGTTTTAAGACTAAGCCTTTTCTACCCTTTTAATAGTAAGATCTTCTTAAAACTGAGCTTTCCCCCACACCCGTGACTGTTGCATGATGTGGTGTGGTGCAGTCTCATGAGGAATCCCATTTATGCCTCAGAAGAGTGTCTTTGTATCAGAGACTTCCTTATTTGTATATTTGCTTAAAGGCTTTAATTTCTACACTATAAAGTGAGGCAGACTGGGGGCACTCTCACACAGATCCTGCCATCAGCATTGCAGTGGAAAGGCAGCCAAGATGGCAGAGTGCTGAAGGAGAAGCCAGTTTGTGCAGAGAGAAGGAGATGGGGAACAGAGGTGAATAACACTGGTGGGGCCTTTGATTCTAGGAATACTCGAATAAGTCAGTGGCTTTGGGAGCTGTAAAGCCAGTATCCACAGCCATCATCACAGTTGCCTGGTCCATATAGGTTTGCATTGGATTCGGACAGTCGGTAAAGAAATGGCGGAGTTGGAGGATGATGGGCCATCATCTTTAATCCTAGCTTGCACCCGGTGGGCAAGTAAAAACACACACTGGGCTCCAAAACCCACTCATTCAGTGCTCACAAAGCTACTGACTTTATCCGAGTTTCCGAGAATCAAAGGTTTCTAGCTCACCAGACTTATTCACCTCTTTTCCCCATCTTCTTCCTTCTCCCTGCACAAACTCTGCACAAACTGGCTTTTCACTCAGCACTCTACCATCTTGGCTGCTTCTCCTGACCTCCTCCACGTGGCCTCTCTCTGCTCTCCTCTCTGCTCTCTCCTCTAATGCTAATTTCAGGAACCGAGAGTGCAATCTCCCAGTCTGCCCTTTCTACACTTTATAGTGTAGAAACCAAAACCTTTAATCCAATATACAAAATAGGGAAGTCTCTAATACAAAGTCACTTATCTGAGGCATAATGGGATTGTACCACCCCACATCAAAAAGGATGGAAAAGGCTTAGTCCTAAAACCAAGCCCCAGGCTACAAGGATCCTGCCTGCCCACAGCCCGCCCCCAACACACATTAATATCACCTGGGCGATGGGCTTCCACGTGGGCAGCGCCATCTTTTACTAAGTGAGCATAATATATTTTTTTCTGCCCAACAGGAGCCCTGAATGGAAAGGGAAGTGATTTTCCACTGTATATATTTCTTCACCGCCGGGTGCAAGCTAGGATTAAAGCTAATGGCCCACCAGTTCTTGGCTCCATTGTTTCATTACTCTCTGTCCGAATCAAATGAAACCTGCACTGGCCAGGTGGCTGTGATGGTGGCCGCAACTACTGGCTTTACAGGTACCCAATTAAAGGCAGGGGCCTCAGGGAGAGATTTTGACTAGGACCCGAAAATAATTTGTTAATGTAGCATTTATTCTCTAATCAATAGTCATACTAGTTATTCATATAAAATTATTTTTATTAATAAGACAGTACATTTATGTAAGAGTCTGTGATTTCTTTCCACATGCTTAATGGGTACTTCATATTTTTAAGAGTTTAGAAGCATAGGTTCTCACATTTAAAAATATAGGTATAAAATATGTGTAATACATATATAAAAACTGCTCACAAAAATTAGGGGATTAGGGAACATGCAGATACTTCAGTACTTTAAGCCTTTTGTATAGCACATTTTCACCAATAAAATAAAAGTTGATTTTGCATCTCATTTGCATAACCCAACAACTTTTTTTGACTTGTCGTTTGCTTTTCTGATGTTCTTGCTTAATAATAAAAAAAAAATCAAATGCTTCTTTTTTTATTGCTTCATATTCATTTTGAAATATTCCCTAATTTTTGTGAGCACTATATTACATATGCATTTACAATGTATATATTATACAGAGTGGGTCAAAAATAGGTGTACAGTTTTGTGAAACAGCTTATTCTTGTATTATTTATTACTGTATTTTTTTCCATAAGAATAACTGTAAACCTAGTTTTGCCCCACCCTGAACATACATACATACATTATATATATAAATGTATAGATGCATGCATAATACATGCATATGTCCCTATATCTATACGTTTATATAGTATTTGCCATTAAGGAGTTAACTCTGTTGTGTCTATCATTTCCATAGCATTTCTCTAAGCAGCATGGAAGTAAAATTTATAAGCACTATTATCATCATTTTATGTGATAAGAACAGCACAACAAAGCAATGCTCTTCACATGAGACAAGCAGGGAACACTAATGCTTTCTGCTTTATCCAAATGCTCTTAGTTGTACAGATTCCTGTGCAGTGCTAAGTCAGCTCTTTGAGCAAACCAAGATCCTCTGAGTCCCCATCATGTCCAAAGGAAATTATGGGAGTTTCAACAAACAAAGAAATAAAAAGAAGATAAGGGGGATTTTGGTTCATTTGAAAAACAAATGAAGAAGAGATAAGAGGCTTTTAGGAGAGATAAGCTGCCCCAGTCGGGGGAGGGGACCCAAGTCAACAATGAGAGAGGGGGTGGGAATCGGTGGTCTTAATGCACAGAGGAAGCTTCTCCCTGAAAACAAATGCGAAAGATGTAAAAATTGATCATTTCAGTGGCCAGAGGGGCTCTAAGGTTAGGCTCTTTTCTGGAATCCCCGGGGAAAGGCCAGAACTAACTGAGCTGATATTAGCAGGTAAGTGACAGAGTTGGGGGAGGAAGATGATTCCAGACTCTTATTTTAGGGCACATCATTATTTCAACGCTTTCGAGGTGAGCAAATCATCACCAGAAATTACACACTTCAGACATTTCCACATAATTATTTCTTCCCCATCACATAACTTAGTAAGTACTTTTTAAAAGGTAGGATATGTATTTGAGGGTGATTTTTAAATATCAAGTTAAATCGAGTGGTAATGCTGATCACTACCACGAAAAAAATTGGTATAAAAGAATCCTCCAAGTCTTGACTGGACTTCATCCTTCCTTTTCCCAACTCAGTGTCTACTGACATTTGACTATGAAATATTGTATATACATAGATACAGAAACACTCCTACTTCCCAGATCGGATTGTTGTACGCGGACCCTTGCTCTGAGTCCTGCACTTTCATTTCCAATGATCTGTGGGGCAGCTTGCATGAACTGTTCTGACTTCAGATTGCAGTATCCCTGAAACATCACCATCCTCCACAAACCAGTTTCCGTATCGACGTCCCAAATTCTTTCAATATAAATAGCAGTGTCCTGTATCTCAGCATCATCTTTCCTTCCTACTGACCGCCGAATCATCCCAACCACAGATGCTGAGGAAATCTGTTCCTTTGTTTTCCTTTGTGACACTGTTCAAGATCATATCTCCCTTGTCACTCACACTACATCCACCTTTGTTCACAGTCACACTGCTCAACCGAGTAAGGTGACAACCTCCTGAGTTGCTTGCCTACAGACATTTCCTCTGTTTTACTCTCTTCTAGTTCATGTTAATTTTTAGAGTCTGATAAATCTTTTAAAAATGTAAATCTTTTAAAAAAAATTAACGATTTTGATGCTTCCTCTGTTCAGACAGCTTTAATGCCTCTCTGTTAAGTAGCAGAAGGAAGTTCAAGTTCTTAAGCCAACAGAAATTTCTATGATTGTAGTTTTCTCTCTACTTTCTGTTCTTATAATTTATACTTTTTAGATTAAAAAATACCACTTAATAATAATCTTTCCACCCTGGTTAGTTAGCTCAGTGGGTAGAGCATCAGCCCATCATGTGGATGTCCCAGGTTTACTCCCTGTTCAGGGCATACATGAGAAGTGACCATCTGCTTCTTTCCCCTCTCCCTTTCCCCTCTTTCTCTCTCTCCCCCCACCCCCTCAGCCAGTGACTTGATTGGCTTGAGTATTGGCCCCAGGTGCTGAGGATAGCTCCGTTGGTCTAAGCATTGGCCCCAGAAAGGGGTTGCTGGGTGGATCCTGATCAGGACACATACAGGAGTCTGTTTCTCTATCTCCTTTCCTCTCACTTAAAAAAAAAAATCTTTGCTTCAGCCTTCCTTAAAAATGAGATATTTAATATTTTTTAATTTTTAAAACATTTTACTAAAATAAGATTTTATAAAAATAATTTGTATTTAAAAAATTTTAAATTCTTAAATAAGTCATACATTTTAGAGATTAAACTTTCAATAATATTTTAAATTTATCAAAGGTTGTAGAAATTTACATTACAGACTAATTTTGGTCAAAAGCATACACATGGCTATTACCATTCTGCTATTATTTTAAGTAAGTGATGTCCTTTTCATTGCCTGTCAAACACTGACCTTCAAAACGACCCAGACCACATCTGAGAATGTGCTAACCTAAGTCCTTCTTGATTCTTTTTTTTTTTTTTTTTGTATTTTTCTGAAGCTGGAAACGGGGAGAAACAGTCAGACAGACTCCCACATGCGCCCGACCAGGATCCACTCGGCATGCCCACCAGGGGCGATGCTCTGCCCCTCCAGGGGGTCGCGACCAGAGCCACTCTAGCGCCTGGGGCAGAGGCCAAGGAGCCATCCCCAGCGCCCGGGCCATCTTTGCTCCAATGGAGCCTTGGCTGCGGGAGGGGAAGAGAGAGACAGAGAGGAAGGAGGGGGGGTGAGAAGCAAATGGGCCCTTCTCCTATGTGCCCTGGCCGGGAATCGAACCCGGGTCCCCCGCACGCCAGGTCGACGCTCTACTGCTGAGCCAACCGGCCAGGGCTCCTTCTTGATTCTTAATTGAAATAAAAGTCACATCTGTGTCAGAGTGTTCATTTATTACGTAATTTTACGACATTCCATAATTTGTATGATTTGACCTGTACTATTCTGTAACCAGCACCTCTCTGATCTAGGAAAGCCTCGTTGTCCCTGTGTGTACAATGGAGTAAGGGAATGAAGGCCTTGCGGAGGCTGATGAGCATGAAAAAAAAAAAAGCTTGATACAAAAATTATTTTATAAGAAAAAACTGACAAAATTTAATAACGCTTACGGATTGACTCTAAAAAAGGACATTTCAGATTGCTAATGAAAATTGTAGTGCCACCGCCTTGAATAATAGGGGATTATGTAGGTATTAGAGGCTGCCTTAGGAAGCAAGATGAAGAATTTGGTTTCTGACTACACTGTTGACTTGATTCTTTAAAAAAGAATTTTAAAATTGATTTTAGAGAGAATGGGAGGGAAGGAGGGAGAGAGGCAGAGACAGATAGAAAGAGAGAGAGAGAGAGAAACATCAATCGGTTGCTCCACCCACCCATGCACTCCCAGGTTGTTTCTTGTACGTGGCCTGATGGGGCTGAACCGCGACCTTGGAGCACCTGGAGGTCGCTCTGACCAACTGAGCTAATGGTCCAGGGCTGACCTGATTCTTTGCATTTCATTTTACTTCCCTGAGTTTAGTTTGTCATCGCTCTTCATGGATGATAGGAAAAATGAGTTAATAAAGCTGGAGAAGGTTACAGTTCAAACTTGGAATATTTAGTTTCACAACATAGATTCAAGGTTTAAATTTTTTCTGTTTTATTACCTTTTTACATTATTTTAAATTATTTAAAGTTCAGTGTTGGATAAAACAAAACACCTTTAAATGAAGTCTCTTAATTATTTACACCCTTGGTTATTTAAACCATTAATACTAAGAAGTGATAGGACATAAAGTATAATTTATGCATACTTAAGTCAGTGTACAGAAAACAAAACTTTCAGAGTTTGACAACCAAGTGAAGTTTCTACAAGTATCATTTTTATTATTTTCCTTACACTAAAACACATTTCTTTCAATAAGAAGTACCATCATTTACAAAAGTATGTCTTCCTTTTGCAAAATCTCTATTTTGAAAAAAATTTAGAAAAGTGTAATTGAAGAATAAAAGCATACATATTTAAAGTATTCAATGCAACATGTTTTGATATGAAAATGCTCATAGAACCCTCACTCACACCCAAGTGATGAACACACCCATCACTGCCAGAGTTTCTTTGAGCCGCTTGGTAGTCTCCCCCTCTCACTTCTTTTCCCACTCTTCTATGTCCCCACTGTCTTTGAGGCAACCCTAGTATGATATATTAGTTTGCCTTTCAATTTACATACACTGAAGCAAACAATGTGTATTCTTTTTATCTGATTTCTTTCACTCAGCTTCATTATTTTGAGAGACATTCATGTTGTAGTATGTATTGACAGTTCACTCCTTTTTATGGCTAAGTAGTATCCCATTGTATGGATATATCACTGTTGTTTATCCATTTATCTGTTGAAGGACATTTGGATTGTTTTTAGTTTTGGTTACCGTGACTAGAACTTCCATGAACATCTATGTACAAGTTTTTGCATAAACATATGTTTTTTTTTGTTGTTTGTTTGTTTATTGTTTGTTTTTACAGAGACAGAGAGAGAGTCAGAGGGAGGGATAGATAGGGACAGACAGACAGGAATGGAGAGAGATGAGAAGCATCAATCATTAGTTTTTTGTTGCGACACTTTAGTTGTTCATTGATTGCTTTCTCATATGTGCTTTGACCATGGGGCTACAGCAGACCGAGTAACCCCTTGCTAGAGCCAGCAACATTAGGATTAAGCTGGTGAGCTTTGCTCAAATCAGATGAGCCTGCGCTCAAGCTGGTGACCTCGGGGTCTCGAACCTGGGTCCTTGGCATCCCAGTCTGACGCTCTATCCACTGCGCTACTGCCTGGTCAGGCACATGAGCATATGTTTTTATCTCTCTTTAATAAATATCTAAGAGTGGAATTAACTAGATGATATGGGAGATTTATTTTTACAGAAACTCAACAGTTTCACAAAGTGCTCAATCATTTGCATTCTTACTAGCAGTGTATTAGAAGTCTTTAATTTGCTTCGATATTTTGATTTCCTATTTCAAGCCATAACCAGCCCTAGAACTTTTTAGTTTATCAAAGCTTGAAACCACTTTGCAACATTCAGTAAGGTTTGTTGAAGTAACCATTGCTCATTTTCTCAAGTACCTATAGTTTGGAAAGTCTGGGAAATTTATACTGTTAGAATTCCATTACAATAAGTAAATTATGCACTTAGAAAATGTTAAGAAATCTTTGTTCAAAGAAAAACCAAAGAAGTACTCATCAATATCTAATGAATAGGAAAGATAATAACTAATTAGGTTTTGTACACAGATTTTTATCACATACTGTTAGCAAGTCAGGGGCTGTGCTGCTTTGGGGATCAGGATTGGAGTCTTCCTGTTCATTTACATTTTGTAAGTTTATCAGGCTTTGTTTGATCAGATAATGATAATTAGGACATTCTACTTCCAAAAGAATCTTCTCTCCTCTGCTTCAGACATTGTAAAATTATTTCAGATGAAAAATCCTTTCTTTCCCCCTTTAGTTCAGCCATGAGATACGTAAGAGTCCCATAGGCTTAGCGATAACCTCAAGTATAAATATTATATATTTGGAAGACTGTAGTTGTGGTTCTGAATTAGATAAGATTAGATTAAAGGCAGATGTACAGAGAACGTATCTAACATTCTTAGGTGTATGATCAGCATTTTGCAATTTTAATTAATTTCAAAAATTTATTCATATTTGATGACCGTCACCTCAGACTTTAAACATCTTGGTGTTTTGCATCTAAGATAACATCCCCTTGGAATGTCAGAGTAATCCCTTTCTCCAGAACCCTCAGAGTATACCCACAGCACCAGAGCACAAGACCGGAGAGCAAGACCCCTCCTTGTTACCTTGTTCCTCGAATACCATCACCATGTGCTGTAAATGTTAGCGATCCCGCGCCCGCCCATGTAAAGGAAGGGCCTGTCCCTCAGTTTCACTCTTGATTCAGTCTCAGCGATCTACCCACCTTGCTTTCCTCCATTTCCCTAATCTCCTGCCAATAAATTTCATGTAGCCCCCCTTACATTTCTTCTTTCCCGTGTAATGTATAAATTAAGCTGCAAAACTGCCTTTCTTCAGAGCATTTTCTCAATCCTTTGAGATTTTGTTTCCTGGACATTGTTGTCAGTTTGGCTCAAATAAACTTATAAAAATTATCAATGTTTCTTTCGTCCACAGAAGGAAGCAGGCCTGAAGGCAAGCTTCTGGGCACTTATGTAGTGCTATAATTCACTTTCTCCTGTTTATTTACAACTTTGGAGCCTAGATGACAGGCTTTTCTTCCACCTCAGTCTCTGCCATCACCCTGCCTGGCTTTGGTGCACGCATGGAGAGAACAGCTAGAGCAGGGGCGGGAACCTTCTTGGCTGAGAGAGCCGTGAACGCCACGTATTTGAAAATGTAATTCCGTGAGAGCCATACAACAAACGACCTGTGTACATTACACATTATCCAATAAAAATTTGGTGTTGTCCCGGAGGACAGCTGTGATTGGCTCCAGCCACCCGCAACCATGAACATGAGCGGTAGGAAATGAATGGATTGTAATACATGAGAATGTTTTATATTTTTAATGTTATTATTATTTTTTTATTAAAGATTTGTCTGCGAGCCAGATGCAGCCATCAAAAGAGCCACATCTGGCTCGCGAGCCACAGGTTCCCGACCCCTGAGTTACAGTATGGCTGCTCAGTTTGGGGCCCTCCTCACCTCCAGTCATAGTCTCTTCCACTGTACCTGAGCCCCCAGCTTTCGAGAACATCCCACTGACCTTAACTAGAAGGAGACATGGCTTCACCTACAAGCTCACTACTTCAAATATCCTGCTTTGTCATCACATTTAATAATAGCCAGCACAGAAGATTGAAAGCTATCAACATGGCCCCAGCTAATTGATGGCCAAATTTCTCCCCCAATTCAACCCCCTAAATAATGACTATAAAAATACTATACTGAGGAGAAAGATTGGGCAGAAAAAATTGTGAACTAACTCTGTTTATTCAGAAATGACTAAATTTAGCCAGAACTGGTTAAGTCTGTTTTTTTTTCCTATGTGGAAAAATAAGAATTTGAAAGAGAAATTGTAGAAGTAAAAAAATCTTTTTTTTTGTATAAATGAATATGTAACCTTAAAAGGTGAATGCAACATATATATGTATATGTATGTGTGTGTGTGTGTGTGTGTGTGTGTGTGTGTGTGTGTGTGTATATATATATATATATATATATATATATATATATATATATATCAGTTATTCAGAAGGACATCAAGGGATGTCTTTTCTTTGAAAACCTGGGCAGGTGTTAAAACTTCTTGGAGCACTTGAAGAGCATTAGACCTTAAAGGGGCAGAGGGCCTGTTGTTAAATTCCAGCCTTCCTCCTATCAGTGGTGGCACATGGGTGACAGGTGACTTGGATGCAGTGGGACAGAAAGAAATCAGCTACAGGTGGAAGGAGGGGGGTTTGGGGTCAGCTTAAGGTTCAAGATTCAGGTACTAGTCCTAGTTTCACCAGCAACTCATAACAGTAAGGGAAGCCTCTGCCTGTTTCCTCGTCTGTAAAACTGAAGGAGTTGCTCTATGACGTTCTTGGACTTTAGGTGATCAGGAGTGGTATGTAGGAGGTAATGTGTGTGGCAGCAGACATAAAAGTATCAGCTTTACTTTTCAAGAAATAATTATCATGAATGGGATTGTGTTTATTTTTTATTCTTCCTTTGGGGCTCTAAGTAGAAAAATAGAAACAGTCTAACAGCTTGCATGAATCTCCTTGACTTCTAGCCCAATGAACACCTCCAATTTAGAATAATTGAAAAAACTCCCGAGAGAAGTAATCATTAATTTATTTCAATGCCTCCTCAGTGTGAGTTCTGTGAGATGATAGACAGTTGTAACATAGTGGAAACTTGGTTTTCTAGCTTGTAACAATCCAGAGAGGAACGGAGTTGTTTAGTACACAGTATACATTAAACGTGGAATTCTTCCCTTATGCCCAAGCATATTTCCATCTTCCCTGGATCCTCACTATTCGCTCTCTACCTTTCTAACTTTCTCAAGTGTTGTGCGAATATGCTTCATTCCACAAGGCATCTCTCTGACAATGCAGATGGCAAACTATGCAGAATAAATTCCGAGTATTACTGATGTTGATAACGAAGTAGCAAAGAGGAGACTCTTCTTGGTACTTTGCAGGCAAGAACCTATGTAAGCCTGACCAGGTGGTGGCGCAGTGGATAGAGCATCGGACTGGGATGCCAAGGACCCAGGTTCGAGACCCCGAGGTCGCCAGCTTGAGCGCGGGCTCATCTGGTTTGAGCAAAAGCTCACCAGCTTGGACCCAAGGTCACTGGCTTGAGCAAGGGGTTACTCAGTCTGCTGAAGGCCCACGGTCAAGGCACGTATGAGGGAGCAATCAATGAACAACTAGGGTGTTGCAATGTGCAACGAAAAACTAATGATAGATGCTTCTCATCTCTCTTCATTCCTGTCTGTCTGTCCCTGTCTATCCCTCTCTCTCTCTCTCTCTCTCTGTCTCTGTAAAAAAAAAGAAAAAAAGAGAAAAAAAAGAACCTATGTAAACACACCCACTCAGGTGATAGCACACCCCACAGAGACCACGAAGATGGACCAAAATACCCTCATCACTAGAGAAAAGAGAAACACACGAACTCCTAAGTGAAAAAAATTGGAAGTAAAAGAATGAGAGCATCCAGGATAATAATGTTGTATGTAACTTCTCTGTGGGGACAAGGTCACTGGTGTGGGTATCATTTTTCTACCAATGTGCTCAGATGACCAATGTAAAGGGGTTAGAAGAACTTTCTGAAAGTCACTGTTCTATTGTCATTTAAAAGATTATTTATTATTGTGATATATTATAAAAAAGACAGAAAATATAGTGTCAAGTGTTGCATGTAAATCTAGTCTCCTATACAGGGCCCTGGCTCGGTAGCTCAGTTGGTTAGAGCGCCATCCTGGGACGCCAAGGGACCTGCTTTTCTTCCTTTCCTTTCACTGCCTACCCCCTCTCTCCCACCAGGTTAGGCCACCATTCGTTTTTATAAGCAAATGCCACTGCTTTAAGACTCTGCAAATAACTGAGGTTTAAACGGGAATATTTTATTGATAAAAGGCAATAAATACAAATGGTTCACAAAAAGATGAATCCTTGAAATATGAGCTGTTGTGCTCCTCTGAAAATTACTAATAGTTTGAAGTCGAGTGGAAATAAGAAAACTCACAAGCTCTTGGCGAAGATCAAAAGATGAAGACTTCCACGTGGGTTCTCATTCATGAAGAAACCGCGCCTTGGAACGTGACGTTAGTGCTGAGGCAGTCTCTGTTGTCTTGGACAACATTCATCAGCTCCTCCCGCGGGCTCCAGTCCCCCTTTGCTCGCTCACATGGGATTCGCTCTTCAGGATTAGTTTGGGGGGACTCTTCCTTTGGAATGCTTGTTTAGAGGTTAGAAGCTCCTTCCTTGAGCGGCGTGATCCACCCTGGGAGAGGCGGAGCTGCCAGGTTGCCCTTACTGACCTCTACCGTGTTCCAGAGAGAACTCGCCTGCTTGTCACATCGATTCACAGTGAACGTACAACATGAAGTGACAGCCATTTCCCAACAGCGGCGTATGTTTTTCAGAGCTTGTTAGTTTTTCAGAAAAGCTCTTGGAAATCGTGTGGCTTTTCTTGGTGTGCCCTTGCTGAACAGCTTGGCTCACCTTTGTTGTGAAGTTAAAAGTGGATGAAAAGCCATGTTTGTCTCACTGTTAGTTATTTCATGGTTCCCATTTACTACATGCTGGTGTCAATAAAAGGTGAAATAGGTTTTTCCATCTGTCACTAGAATGGAGAAAGGTGACAATGGTGGCACCAATTATTTGAGCAGTCACTCCCCTCCATCCCCCCCAAAAGGTGAAAATTTCCCTTCGCAATTTCCCGGCAGGGCAGGTTAGACATGTTTTAGATGTGAACTCACTCGGGCAGCCTGCATCTTTGCTGGCTGTCGCTGCAGCCCCCAGCAGGGCGCAGCTGTTCTTGAGTGCGCCCGGCTTCAGCTGCACTGCAGGCCTGCGTCCTGCTCCTGTTGGTTCCCCACTGCACCCCTGCAGGCCTGAACCGATGAGGACGGGAGCCGGGTGATAAATACTCTTCTCTTTCACGTCTTTGGGCAGATAATCTGAGACACATTATACACAGTTGCTCAGAGAGTTCCCAGTTATCGTTGCCAGATAATATATATGACTCCACATACATTTGAATGTCACAAAAAGAACAGATATTTTTTAAAAGTTAGAAGTATGTCCCAAATATTGCATGGAACATACTTCTAATAAAAGAAATAATGCACTGTTTATCTGACATTCAGTTTCCGCTGAGTGTTGTGTATTTTCCTTTTCTAAATCTGGCAACCCTATTCTCGGGAGAATTGAGGCCTGATTGTCCATAACAGTACTCATTGCAACACCATACCATTGAATTAAAGTTACTTCTTTTCCTTCCTTCCTTCCTTCCTTCCTTCCTTCCTTCCTTCCTTCCTTCCTTCCTTCCTTCCTTCCTTCCTTCCTTCCTTCCTTCCCTCCCTCCCTCCCTCCCTCTTTCTTTCTTTCTTTCTTTCTTTCTTTCTTTCTTTCTTTCTTTCTTTCTTTCTTTCTTCTCTCTCTCTCTCTCTCTCTCTCTCTCTCTCTCTCTCTCTTCCTCCCTCCCTCCCTTCCTTTCTTTTATTTTTCTTAAATGAGAAGCAGGGAGGCAGAGAGAAAGACTCTTGCATGAGCCCCAACAGACATCCACCTAGTAAGCCCCCCTATGGAGCAACACTCTGCCCATCTGGGGCTGTTGCTCCGTTGCTCAGCAATCAAGCTATTTTAGCACTTGAGGCAAAGCCATGGAGCCATCTTCAGTGCCTACAGCCAACTTGCTCCAACCGACCTATAGTTGTGGGAGGGGAAGAGAGAGAGATAGAGAGGGAGAGAGAAGGAACAAGGAGAGGGATGGAGAAGCAGATGGTCTTCTATGTGCCTTGACCAAGTATTGAACCTGGGACATCCACATGCCTGGCCAACACTCTACTGCTGAGCCAACCGGCCAGGACCAACTTTTTTCTTTCTAATCCCCCTATTCCGGTTCCCTGGCCTTTCAACCTCATAGAAACTACCTCCAAGCAAACCCTCTTCTCAGGCTCTGTTTTCTTGAGGGAGGGGGAAAAAGCCAAGCTAAAATATAAGGTTAAATATGAGGCATTGTAGGCTAGAGCCCATTGGGTTATAATTATAATTATGTAGATGATAGCCCATGGATATAATTGGGATTATAATTACTTGATATTTTTTTGTGTAATCCACATGTCATACATAGTTCTTGTTTGTTTGAAATCTTGATAAGATTGATTAAAACTGTCAATGCTCTATGGGAGCCCAAGATGCCCCTTGTACTCCCAGATATATGTACTTACGAAGATGCTTACTTATTTCTTTATAGCTGATGTAGTAGACTGGTATGAGCAGATTAGAAACAATAAGCGAGGTACAGAAGTCAGTAGGGTGGAAAGCCCCAGGTGCCTAACAACGGACAATTGTAAGATGGCACCTCACCTTCGGGGTGACCTTTCCTCCGCTAGCAATCGCTGGTCATGTGGTTTTGATCCCCTGACCTTTCATATCACTGCTCCTGCGATTGGGACCCTCCCCTGACCTTTCCTCTCCTAGCATGTCACTAGTCCTGTGGTCGACCCCCTGAGAGGAGAAAGAGGGGGCCTAAGCATAGCTTCACAGGATGCCCATATAAGCCATTGCACGACCACTCTCTTAAACATTAACGCCTAGAGATAACATCCAGGCCTTAGCTGTCTTTCAGCTCTAGGCCCAGGAAGACAGCCAGGCCAGGTGGGGTGATGCCAGGCTGACATCAGGGCCAGCTGCAATGACTGTGAACCCCTGCCTGGCACTGCCCAACCAGTGGAGGCCATGACCCTGAGGAGACGTACCCGGAAAGCTGATGATTATTCTAGTGAGATCCTCCCTGGAGACCTCCAAATAAAAGCCCTCAAGACCAAGGACCCAGATGCTCCCCGCACCATGCCTTTCCCTTCTCTTCCCTCAGAAGCCTTTTCTTTGCCTTTCTTCTAAGCTCCAAGGGCCCTTCTTTTGCCTCTGGAATTTGTTTCCAGGGTCCTCACAGTCCAGCTGACTCTTTTCTGTGGCTTATTTCTTCTACTTCTGTGACTTCCTTTCTTTTTCTTTTCATAATTTTTTTATTTATTGATTTTAGAGAGAGAGGAAGGGAGAAAGAGAAACATTGAACTGTTTCTGTATGTGCCCTGACCAGGGATTGAACTGGCAGCCTTTGCATCTTGAGACAATACTCTAACCAACCAAACTATCTGGCCAGGGCCAACTTCTGTGACTTTCTAATGAGACTTTTACTTTTATTTGAGTCTTGGCTCTGAATTCTTTCTTAGCCAAAACTCAAGGACCAAGGTCTAATATATGGTGCCATCCACCCAACATAGTTAATCTTGTTGTAAACTCATAATTCTATGAATTGGTTCAGTTTTGGGATCATTTCACCAATCTGCACATCCTTGTTCTTCCTGCCCATTGATAATCCAGATGTGTACAATTAGTGATTTTCTCAATCTCTAACCATGTGCCAGAAGCTAACCCTAACCAAGAACTAACCTACTAAACAAATACACTTACACAAAGAATTGATATATATGAAAACTAACAAACAAACAAACAAACAGTAAAGTTAATTGTCCATTTGAGCCAGGGCATACTAGAACAAAGCAAATAGTTTCAAATAGAAATAACTCCTTTGGCTTAACCAGCACTGGATATATTTTCACTGGCTTCTTCATTCCTCTTGGGGCTTCACCTCGTCTCTCTAGCTCCTCTGTCCATGCTCCCCTCCCAAGGGCATCTCAAAAGAATCCCGGCACTTAGCTCACTGCCAGGCCAGTGGTGGATGCCTGGTAGATGTTTGTTGACTCTGGATGAACACAGTGCTTTTCATGCACACAAAGTTAAATCTTACACTTATGCAATGTCTGTCTTTTCTTTTCAAAGTACATAATGAAAGTGAAAAGTCACTTCTGTTTTTTCTCAAAGTTGGCGTGACTGCCATAGATAGGCTATTCCTCCATTTCGTATGTAATTAAGAGAGAAACACCATGCGATGAAAAGTTACTGAATAGCAGAGAAGACATCTACTATCTATCAACTGAATATTCCTCACAGGATATAATATTCAACACATTTATTATCATAATCAAAAACACTCAGAATAAATTTAGTGGATTTAGGTTGAATTGACTTTTGGTAGAAAGATAGCTATTAAAGAGACACCAGGGATTAAGTGTAAGTGTCAATAATTGGAAAAAATGTATCAAGAGATACATTTTATGGTGTTTACCTTTTGAGAGTCTTTATTTACTGGACTCTACCACTTATAAATAGCTTGTGAGGTCAAACCACTCCGTTCATAAGACGATTTCCTTAAGGAAAACATTCTTTAAAAGTATAATTGTCATTTTATTCCTCCTATTTTTCTTTTGGCCTGATATTTTTAAATTTTATTTTATTTAACTTCTTCTTTTTTGGGCCTTAATTCCTGTGCCTGGCTTCAACCTGACAGGCAAATGAACAATTCTTTCTCCAGCCCTCAGCTTTATTAAGATGTAATTGACTAGTAAAAATTCTATATATTTAAGGTATATAATGTGATAGCTTGATACGTTTTGAAATGATTATCATAACTGAATTAATTAATACAAACATTAGTTCACCCCGTTATGAACGGGGTGAACACACAACACAGAGTACAGAGATATGTTGTAGAACTAGGTACCTGCAACCTGGATAATTATATTGACCAATGTCACCCCAATAAATTCAATTTAAAAACAGAGTGTGCCTTTGTTGGTCAAATAAGTTTGTACAATATGATTTTTATGTTTGCTCACTTATAGTTTGCATTGGGGGCTGGGCAGCGCCAGGTATATGCGGTCTGTGAAATTGCAAATTACCTTCCTGCTTGGGAGGGGCCGTTGTTTTCCTAATGTTTGCTA
Source organism: Saccopteryx leptura (assembly GCF_036850995.1). Lineage (NCBI taxonomy): Eukaryota > Metazoa > Chordata > Mammalia > Chiroptera > Emballonuridae > Saccopteryx > Saccopteryx leptura. Next base: position 18,142,988 of record NC_089506.1, read on the forward strand.
GAGGAGAGGATTTCATGCCAGAGAGTTTGGCAGAGAGAGAAGAAGAAGGAGAAAGAAGCTGCCATGTTTGGCAGAGAGAGAGAGAAAGTGTGCAGATGGGGAACCAGAGTTGAGGGGCTTTGTGGGGGCCTTTGAATCTAGGAGGAACTGGAGAAGATTCTCCTGGTTGTGGAACCGGAGAATGTGTCAGGGCTTTGTGAGCTCAGAATGAAGAGGGAAGTGTTTTCCCTGTATGTTTGCTTGTTGGCCGGTGCGAGACTTTAATAAAGGAACGGCCCATTATTTATTGGCTCCACTGTTTCTTTACCGTCTCTCCGAATTCAATGAAAACCTCCGTGGCCACTACACAGCCGCCACAGGACCTACAGCCTTGAAGGCAGCATATTGTTGGATCTCATTCTTTTTGTTTTGTTTTTAATATACTAAGCCACTGTGTGTCTTTTGACTGACAAATTTAATAATTTTATGTTTAATGTAATTATCGATAGATAAAGACTCACTGGGCCATCTTGTTAACTAGTTTCTGACTGTTTTACTTCCTTCTTAACTTTCTTCTTCTCTTCCTGTGTGATTTGTTTTGTAGTTTTCTTCTTTAATTCCTTTTTCTTTATCTTTTATGTATCTACTAAAGGATTTTTCCTTATAGTTAGCATCAGGCTTACATAAAAAATCTTATTCAATAATTTTTAATAGCAAAGCTATTGAAGGGATTTGGTTAGACAAATTTAAAGCAAGGGTATGAGAAATCTGATATAAAGGTAAGTTATCTTTAAAATTATACCAGTAAAAACTTATTTATTACATCAATGTAGGTAATGAAATAAATAATTAACATTATAAAACAATATTAAATGTTTTAATATACGTAAGACATTGTGTTAAATAATTTACCTGCCTTCTTTCACAATACTCTTGTAGAAAAGACACTCCAATGCTTATGTTTTACATATACAGTGAATATCTGACCTATGGTTCTATAAGTGGTAAGTTGAAGAACCATGAGTCAAATCTAGCCATATTAGGTTTCAGAGTCCAAATGTCAGATTATTTGGGAAACAGACACATGGCTGAACTCACTGGGTGGGCAGATAGGAATTGTCAGGGCTAGGTCTCATGGTAGAATAAGGAATTATTCAAATTAAAAGTCAATATAAATTTATTTTGATGTCTTTCTTTTCTTTCTATGTGTGGATGAAGTTCTTGTTTATAAAATTTGAACAAAAGTGGTCATAAATCTGATTATGTCACTGATATACACACAGAAAGGAAAAGTCAGATATTTTAACATAATTGATGTCCTGACTCCAATTTGAAGCTTAATTCCTTCTTCAGTTCACCTATTTGGAATGTCCGTGGTTGGTTGGGTAACTAAGCTGATGAACTACAGTTGCTACTTTAATAATGATTCAATCTCAGCTTAGTTACATAAAAAAAAAAAAAAAAAAAAAAAAATTCCCACCCTAAAACAAACCCAGTCGAATGAAGGCAATTTAAGAGAAACATTATATGTTAGAAAAAGTCTTTGCATGTTATTGCTGAGATAAAGATAAAGTAACTCTTTGGCATTGTTATAATACGGGAGTCATTTTCTTTATGGTCTTTGAACTCTTACTTCTTAAATATCTTTAATGTTTGTAGGCAAGAGATAATGTTCGTAGGTAAAAGACACATAGCAGCATTCTATTTCTGACTTCTGTTATTAGTTTTTTTAAACCTAAGAGGGGAAAACTGAAGTTCTGTTTTAGAATGGCTCTTGGATATCTGTTTACCTACTTACTATAAAGATGGTCAGCTTGTATCCAATATAAATGATTTTTTATTCCCTTATCACCTCTTGGAGTGATTATGTTCTTTAGCAAACTACACTTCATACCAGCTTATTTCATCAGCATTAAAACTTTGTATAGTTTGATTTTTCATATGTTTGAAGAGGGACCTTACAAAGGATCATGTATACATTTATTTAAAAATTGATAGTTGTATTTCATGTAGTAAAATCGGTTTTCAATTACACGTGTATTGTGGGCAGTGCAGTGTACACCCTGACTGTTGATTCTGCCTGGCACCAGCAGTAGGGATGTTTGACTTGTTCTTTGTTCATAACATTTTGTTGGTGATTGGGCCAAACAAATGCAACCCAAAATCAGTTAGGTATACCACCAGGGACTGAAAAGTCTTCTCAACTGTTGTGAGCGAAGTTTGGAGTGACACAAATCCTGTTTGGAGAGCTTACTGTGTGGTGCTGGAGAATTAATCTTTGACTGTAAACCTTCTTCTCTTTCCTTAATCAGATAAACTGTCTGGCCTGAAACACAGGTCTTTTCTTTTCACAGACAGCTCTGTTTTCTCCTCATAAGAGTTTTTCTACAGCGTAAGGACACATTTCAGTCTACAAGGAAATCGGCTTAGATTTGTATAATTTCATTTATTTTATAACAGTTGTGGGAAAGAGAGAAAATTGCTATAAATGAGTCAGATATTTTTTTAAATTTATTTTGAGAAAATTTGAGTTGAGAAAATAATTTGCATAATCTTTCATTGGTCAAGTAGAGCTGGACTATTTTACTTTTTAAAAGGTGTTTGTTTCACTAATTTTTCTACAGGGAATATAAACTATTAGGAATATTGTAAAATATCTTTTCACTTTATGACTATGTCTAAGTGAAGCTTAGTTACAATGGTAAAGACGTTGCTCCTAATTTACAATATGATGGTATATATATTTTATTTTACATTTTTTACTTTTTCATATCTCTCTGTATAGCTGTTTTTCACTTAAAAAGCTATTTTAATGCATTGTTATAATTTTTAATCCAATTTTTCATTAAGTGTTTTGTAATTTTATCACTTGTTTCTCTCGGGTCTTCCCATTTTCTCTTTCTTCCTTTCTTCTTTAATATGTTTAAACTCTCCTGGATAATAGCTTTAAAAATAAGTGTATTTTTTTTTGTGTGTGTGACAGAAACAAAGACAGAGAGGGACAGATAGGGACAGACATAAAGGAAGGGAGAGAGATGAGAAGCATCAATTCTTCGTTGAGGCACCTTAGTTGTTCATTGATTGCTTTCTTGTATGTTCCTTGACCTGGGGGCTACAGCAGACCTAGTGACCCCTTGCTCAAGCCAGTGACCTTGGGCTCAAACTGGTGAGCCTTGCTCAAACTAGATGAGCCCGCGCTCAAGCTGGGTGACCTTGGGGCTTCGAACCTGGGTCCTCTGCATCCCAGTCTGATGCTCTATTCACTGCACCACCGCCTGATCAGGCAATATAAGTGTATTTTTTATTATTGCATCTTAGGACACAGTTTTCTAACATATCTTTCCCAATAGCTTTCTTAATGGATTGGCTAATTTATTATACATTTTAACAATTTTTTGTAGCTTATGAAATATATGTTTATTATAATATTCGTAAAAATGGAGACATAAATGGAAGAAAATGAGGTATTCACTAATTTGGTAGACAGCTTCTGACATAAACTTCAATTATTCCTTCCTCTTAATAGTCCTAGTTTTGTGAATTCCCTCCCTTTTAGTAACAAAGTATGATAATATTAAGGGGCTGTTACTTTGTGATTAAGTAAGAAAAGATTGTGATCTCTGTCTTGCTTACAGATACTTACTCTTGTTGGCTTTGATGAAGGAAGCTACCATGTTGGAGAAGCCACGTAGAAAGGAACTGAGGGTGGCTTCTGCCAACAACTGGCAACGAACCCTCAGATCCACACCCCCTGGGGAAATGAGTCCTCACACCAGTCAGGTAAGTGAGCTTGTAGGTGGATTCTTCTCCACTCAAGCCTTCGGAGGAGACCTCAGGCTTGGTTGATAACATGACTTGAATGTCATGAGAGACACTGAAGCAGAGGGCCCAGCTAAGCTGCGCCTGGATTCCTGAATCACAGAAATGGTAAGATAATAAATGCATGTAGTTTTAAGCTGCTAAATCTTGGGATAATTTGTTACATGGCAATACATAACTGATATAATTGGCAACTATAGTATGTATTTGTATCTCTTCAAGTCTTTATTCCAAGAAACAAATATATACATATTAGAAATGGCATAATGTAAACTTAATTTTGCTTTTTAATTTGTCCCATACATATCTATGATGCTATATAATCCTAAAAAAAGTTTTAAATATATATGATTATATAAATACACCATAATTAATAAAATACTTCATGCTTAGACTTTTAGTTTATCATCAAGTTTTTAGCTGTGCAATCATCAACTACATATGTGCACTGAGGAAGAATTAAACCCTCTACCTTGGTGCACCAGGACAATGCTCCATCCACTGAGCCACCTGGCCAGGCTGATAAAAAATCATTTTAAAAGCTTATGAATAGTATTTCCAAATTTCATTTTGAGCAGATGGCTCCAATTTCTTATTTTCACCAGAAATGTGTGAAAGCCATATCCTTATTATGTATTGGCCTACTCTGAAATTATAATTATTTTTCTTACTTAACAATTTGATAAATACATTTTACCTATTTTAATTTCCATTTTGATTTCTAATAAATTTGATCAAATTTTCAGAGTTTAATAGGTATTTGGGTATTCTGTTTTTAGTAAAATTCTGGCTCATATTTTGGTTATTTTTATATTTATGGTATTTATCTTTTCCTTTATTGATTTTAAGAGTCATTCTATTTTAATAATATCACTTTCTTTTCTTTTCTTTTTTTTTACAGAGACAGAGCGAGAATCAGAGAGAGGGATAGATAGAGACAGGAACGCAGAGAGATGAGAAGCATCGGTTTTTTGTTATGGCACTTTAGTTGTTCATTGATTGCTTTCTCATATGTGCCTTGACCATGAGGCTACAGCAGACTGAGTAACCCCTTGCTCAAGCCAGCGACCTTGGGTCCAAGCTGGTGAGCTTTGCTCAAACCAGATGAGCCTGTGCTCAAGCTGGCGACCTTGGGGTCTTGAACCTGGGTCCTCTGCATCCCAGTCCAACGTTCTATCCACTGCGCCACCACCTGGTCAGGCAATAATATCATTTTCTTAAGTGCTGAGTTACATAATATGAAAACAGTTTTTTGAAAATAATATATGTTGATCTTGAATTCACTAGCAAAAAAAAAAAAAAAGAAATGTATTGTACTATTAAAGTCATTGTGTTTTAAAATCACATTTATTCTGACCTTGATTCTAGAGCAAAAATGGCCAAATATATTTATTTTTCTAGTAACATTTTCCTCTCTTACTTTCTGTCATGAACATTCATTATTGGCATTACACCTAATAAAAATATTAATATAAATTTATATTAAATCCGTGTAGTATATATGGTGCCTTGTATTTATTTAAGTACTGTAATATATATTATCCCATTTGATTTTCACAATAATCCTGTCTAGGGAGGTATAGGTAGTCATAACATCCCAGTTTTATTAATGGTTTAAATGTAGCTTGGAAAAGTTTCTTAATTGAGCCAAGGTTACAGAGTTTAGTAATTGGTAGAGTTGACTTCACATCCAATACTTTATTTTTCATGACTTTTCTCCTTACTCCACTTCCAGCATTATTCTAGGTATCATAAGATGTAGAAAGAAGATGGTAGGAAATGAATGTTTACAATGTGCTGAATATTGTTTTATGTACATTCACTAATTTAATGCTTAAAACAATCCTGTAAGTAATAACTTCTTAATTTTACAAAAAGAAATAGAAGTCTCAAATATTTACTTGCCTCAGTTATAAGTTTCACATAGGATATTATTCAGCTCTTAGATTATATTTAAGACCTGTGTTCGGTTCTTCCTAAATTTGGAAACAGTTTAGCCTATGGAGTGAGTGGAATCTATTAGAGAGCTGACTTCTTTTGATACTTCTCTTTCTCCATGGTCTTTGCAATTTCCTTCTCCGGACTTCTACAAGAAAACGAGATTTCATTCTGGTTGCCACATTTACCCTGTTAACACCTACTTTTTGGTTAAATCAGACATCATCCATTCCAAGAAGCCTATCTGTTCTTATTCACACACTATACCAATCTCCACTGTGGCATTAATCTCATTGCATTGTATTTATCTGTTTGGGTATCTACCTATTTATTTCAACTGTGAATTTCTAGAGGTCAGGGAGGATGGCTTATGATTCATTTTGAATTCTCATTGCCTAGTACAGTGCCTGGCTCCAACTGGGTGCTCAATAAATGTTAGATGAATGAGTAAGGAAAAAGACGCAACAGAGGGATGGGGACTGGGGGCTCATCAGCACCTTGGTGAGCACAGGAATGTGGTGCTTGGAGAATACATTGTCTTCGTATTGGCTTATGAGCAAGTTCCATGAGAAAGGTCAGAAGAAAATTTTCTTTTGCTTTCTCTTCCCTGCTACTGTGGGGTTTCCACTGAAGTATTAAAAATAAAGGCAAGAAGTTTAAGCTAAAACAGCAACTTAAATGAGATATTTTGAAGTAATGGCACTTTTGGGGATTCCATAGGGTTCTAAAGAACAAAGTGGGTGTATGTGGGTGACCAGTGATACATCTTTAATTTTACTGTTTTTTTAGCTACATATAAAGTAGTTATATATTCTGAGCATGGGCATGAACATATGTACATTACATATTATATTTGTTATATTGATTAATTATAGAGTAGAGGTGTTCACATGTTGAATACAAATGGTAATTCTGTGATTCTTGCACAGGTTGTACAAGTAGAAATTGGAGGCAGTGATAACTATCTGTCTATATCTTGTGTTCTATAGATCATTTCAAAACATTTTTTTTAACTGAAAAAACACGAAAGAAAAATAAAACCTGTTTCTGAAAAAAGTAAAAACTCTTAAGTACTAATTCTAAATACAACGGACAAACGACTTAAATCTATTTATTTCTTTGTTTAGGAGTTTTTCTGTGACCCATTTTAAATGCATGTCACTGAGATGAGAGTAGCATAATCACCTCTCGAGGGGGCTTGCTGATGACAGTGGCCTCGTTTCAACTTCAAAGCACCTGAAAAAAATGTAAACAATTAAATTAAATCAATAATTAAAATGGAATAATCAGAGTTCCAAAAAGTTAGCTATAAAGTAGTTGCTGACTGAACGTGTGCGGCGTAAAGGAGTTGAACGATGTGTTTGATTTGCTCTGTTAGAAGCTGTACCATTGGGAAGGAGAATGTGGAGAAATCCACTGGGTGACTGCCAGTTTGATCAAAGAGAAGCTTCTGGCAGAATGCTATAAATCCCAAAGAACTTTGGGATTTTTAAAAAAGTTATCTCTGCTGAAGAATTTCACAGATGCAAGGAACATGTTGATACTATTAATTAATGAGCAATGCTTAAAAAAAGAGTTTCAAAAAGATAAAACTTCTGAATGTGAATATCGATGGTCTTACTTCAAGGTCGAAGAATGTATGAAATAAATATCAATAGATGTCTCTTTCTTTCCAAAGATGCACAATATCACTCTCAAAAGAGTTAGATTAATAAATTCTAACTATTGTAATCTCTTTTATTCCTAACAGAGTCCTATACCCTAAAAAATAGGAAACATCTCTTTGACTAGTGATTTCTATTCCGCAACTGCAATTCCCCACACACACGCTCTAGCACCATCTAGCTGGATTCCAAGGTAATTCATTACAGCTCCGTTCTGCTGCTAGTCTGTAATTATTCCAACTCTTCATCTTTTAATAATACTGTATTATTGAAATGTTTTTGTTTTCCTTCTTTTTAAACATTGATCCTAGGGATTTTTTTTAAAAAAAATCCCTAATTAAGTAATCTAATGTGGCAAATGGCATCTCTCCCACTCATATGAAGGGGTATTGGTGAACAATAAATTCCCGACATATTACAGAAACATTTGCTTCTATAGTAAGCACGAGGGTCTGATTAGGTTTGCATTTTTGAACGGTTGTTCCACAAAGTTACTAAAATTCTAAGGTCAGTTGCCTCTACTCACACTTGAATTGTTATTATTTTTTATTTTCGATAGGCCAGACTAGGTTAAGGTGAGACTGTCACCTTTCTCCGCCAGGTCCCTTCGGCAGGCCTTGAGTACCGGAGTGAGGGGGTAACGAGAGAACGCAGTGATCGCGTGTTGGTTGATGGGGTGGCGGTGCTGGTGACAAAGGCAGGATTGGAGAGGCAGGGGATGTCTTTAAAGAGGAGAGTCTTAAAAAAAAAAAAAGAAGAGACTTGAAAAGGAGAGTGTAGAAAGAGGAGATGGAAGACACTAAATAGAGAAATCAGACGAAGGGACAGACAGGGGTCAACCTAGGGTAAAGAAAGAAGAAGAAAGGAGGTCCAACAAAGAATAAAACAATAAAGGAAGAATAAAGGAAGAAAGCCGAGACCAGGGATTCGTTTTCACCTTCACAGTTAACATTCTTATGTGATACTCCTGATTTGAAAACCAGGGTCCATAAACTGGAACCAAATCAACATTGTTGACAGTTAACTAACCCACTGACATTCACTTGCTTGATCTTAGCTTGATAGGTAGAAATTTACAGGAACTGACAATACATTTTGGAGTAAGAAGTTAGAGTCTTCTACTTAATTATTTATGTTTTAATCTTCAGAATCAGTGTACATCCATGAAAAGGAAAATAACTTAGGGAAAGCTGAGATTTAGTTTGCTAAATACTTTACATATTATCAACCTTGTCTAATAGTCAGGGATGCTGAGATGTTCATGGGTGGCCAAAAGATAGGGAGAGGTATTCAGAGCTTCCTCCAGGGGAATAGATGACTTTACTGTAGGAAATCACATTTCAGATCGCTCTTTATACCTCTAAATGCATTACACAGTGGGACAACTCATCATTATAGACCTATATGTAAGGATTTTTGATGGTTCCTCATTGTAAAAGAATACAAACAGAGGAGAATCTTTTCAAATATACTTAAAAAAGAAAGTTATTTTAGAGTATTTAACCTAAATTTTCAGTGTTTCTAGATTAATAAAATAATGGTTTTATTTCAAGAATGTTCACCACTTCTCATTGAATGATGTATGTCTCATAATTGTGCAAGATTTTCTTTTTAGTTCTTAGCAACCTCCTTTTTGCATGGGCAAATTAATAACATCTTAATCGCCTTAGTGTTTATACCACATACAAAATGTGAAGAAAGCCACCGATCAGTGACACTCTGCTACTTGTCATTACTCTCTAGTATACAATGATTTCTAATTTACCATATACTTTGCCCCATCTCCAATTTCTGTTCAGGAAATATTCTATCGTGAATGCCAGTTGTACTTCCAGATGGCTTTTACTAATTTTGTTTAGTTATGAGCTGATAATTAAGATAGGAACAGACAGTGAGTTAAAATTTAACTCTTTCCAAACATTTTTTGGAAGGAGACAGCTATCTATCTATCTATCTATCTATCTATCTATCTATCATCTATCTATCTATCTATCTATCTATCTATCTATCTATCTATCTATCTATCATCTATCTATCTCTCTATTCGTCCGATCCATCCACCCACCCATCCATCCCTCGTACACAATGGGATAATTTATGTCTTCCATTCTACAGGAGACACAGAGGCAGGCAGGCTCTAAGGTAGGTAATACAGTGACTCAAAGATGTCATCAAGGACTCAAGTTCTTTCAGTTTCTTTGATCTCTTCAAAGTCACCTTTACCCTTTAAGCTGATTTCTGTCATGGTCACAAAATGTGCAGCAAATTTATATAAAAAATGTCTAGAGGAAGAAAGAGGATTCTTTCTTATGTCTTTTTTTTTTTTAATTTTAAAGAGGTGAGAAAGTCTTCCTAGCAACAACACTCCCCACCCCCAACCCCAAAGGACTTCTTCTCATACTTGGTAAGAATTGAGTCACATGCTTGTCCTAAATCAATCATGGAAAGAGGAATTTACAATGATAAGTATAGACTAATTGTTCTCAACCTTGGCAACATTTTGAAAGTTAAAAAAATACTGATACTTGGATCACAGCCTGAGAGATCTTGGGATGTAGCCTGGGACATTGAGAGTTTTAAAGGAAAGATATCTTGATAGGAATCCTTAAAGGAAAGAAACCTTGAAGTGCCAAAGGAGTAAAAAAGGTACAATAAGAGTTAGAATACATATATTTATTATTTATTAATTCATTTATTTTTTAAGTGAGAGGAGGAGAAACAGAGAGACAGACTCCCACATGCACCCTGACTGGGATCCACCCAGCAAGACCCTACTGGCGATGCTCTGCTTATCTAGGGCCATTGCTTGGCCATCGAGCTATTGTTAGCACCTGAAGTGGAGGCTCCATGGAGCCATTCTCATAGCTGGGCCAACTTGCTCAAACCAATCGAGCCATAGCTGCGGGAGGAAAAGAGAAAGAAAGAGAGAGAAGGAAAAGGGGTCGAGAAGCAGATGGTCACTTCTCCTGTCTGCCCTGACTGGAAATCGAACCCAGGACATCCACATGCCAGGCTGACGGCTCTACCACTGAGCAAACCATCCAAGGCCAGAATGCATATATATAGATAAAACTTCTTCAGTCACCACAGTCATTTACTGGTAAAGGCAGCCTGATTCATACCCTTTGCAGAAGTTCTGGAAATTTCAGTATCACCACTTTTAAGTTTCCACAGGGATTTGCCAATATGGCCTGTGCTGTAAGGTGTAGAGAACTGCATGAACATGAAATTGGTGCCTTCAGTGTTGGTCTGGTACTGTCTGACTTCCAGAGTACCATGTGGCTGTGTCTCTGAAGCCACGTGCTCTCCTGAGTGGGCTTGTGCAAGTTGAACAGGTGAGTACAGGCTGATCCAGCTACTCTCTGCTGCCCAGTCCTTTACTCTGGTGCCAGACTGCATCCCTTTGAGGTGTCTATGGGACAGCGAGGCCATCATGGAGAGTGACAACACAATCTTTCAATCATTTCTACTGTCTAGCAGAATGATGGTTTTAGACTCGTTTACAACAACTGAAAGAAGAAATTAAAAACAAAATTAAAATATGTTGCACTTTGTACAGAGTTGTTTTAGTTAGTTTTTCTTCCTACAAAACAGTTATATACACTATTCAGTTTATGGTCCAAAGTATGGAAAATATTCTGATTTTTTTCGTTTCAAAGACTCATAAAAATAAATCTATAAGAGAACAGTGTTCTCACATTATGCCAATTCTAGCTCCGAAGGTATTCCAGGTACTCTCTCTTGAATACCTAATCAAAATCCTTAACTGTCTAGTTCTATGTATTCATGACTCCTTTTCTGATATGTTAAGAGTAACGACCCTTGAGTTAAGAAAAGTGGGTAGTTCTGACTTGCCTCAATTAGACTTGCAAGGACAGACAGTCTCCCTAGAAAAGCAGAAAAACAAGACCAGATGACAGTTTTGTTACTAATCTGATGCTTCCTGAGAACCTTTACAATACTTTTCTCCTAGAGAGACAACCCATAATGGCTGATGATAAAATCTTCTCAACTTCTCATTATACAAATCACACTATAAACCACAAATCACACCGCAAAGGACACTTTATTCTAATGCTTCTCCCATCACAGCTATGAACAGGCTTTGTACCCCACATTTTGCATACATAATCATATTTATTCTTGATAAGGACATTAGCAAATGAGGCACCATTTTGTCCTTGTTGCAGATGAGAAAATCAGAAAGCAATTTGGCCAAGGTCACACAAGTAGCAGCGGTAGATCCAGGATGAGAATGCGAGTAGGTCTAACTTGGAAACTGGTCTTCAAGTGGGTCTAGTTTGGATGCCACCACGTCACTTGACGGTGTGTGTACAGACATGAAAGATAACTTCATTAGAATAAAAATTTAAATTAATGTGTAAATTGTGGACCCAATATAAAATGCCAATATAAAATGATTTAATATTTGAATTGTTTACTAAATATTTTTAAAAATATTTTGTGAATTATTAAAGGCATATTATTAATATAACAACTTTGGGATATTAGTATAATTATTAAAATGCAACTTTGGGAATAGTAAAGATATATTATTGTTGTCAGTAAATAATAATAACAATGACAGAAATGAAAATTAATTGGGTACTTATTATGAACAAGGTACTATGTTAAGCACCTTATAGAAAAATGATGATAATACTAAAAATAAGAACTATACTGATCTTATTTTAAGTGAGGACATCATTACTATGAAGAGCAAACAGTAATTAAGCTGCCATATTCCAGCACTCTTCCAGGTATTTTACATGGATATTCTTGGCCCTCAGAGGAATCACGAGGTAGGTTCCATTATTACCTCCATTTTACAGATGAGGATATAGAGGCAGATGGAGGTCAAGAGCTTTTCTCAAAATCACTCAGTTAGTAGGTGGCAAAGCTAAAATTTGAACCCAAGTCATCATTCTAAAGTCATAGATTTCACTACCAGATGTGATGTGGTCATTTTAAAGAAATAACGTTTCTTTTTTTTTTTCTTTCTTCTTTTCCAAGTGAGAGGAGGGGAGACCAAGAGACAGACTCCGGCATGCACTCTGACCAAGATCCACCCAGCACGCCCCCTACTGGGCGATGCTCTGCCCATCTTGGGCCATGCTCACATATACATATTTGCCTCACAAAATTTGTGAGAATTAAATAAGATTCTGAAAGAAACACCTAGCATAGTTCCTGGAATGTTACAGGTATTTGGTAGGTTGTATTCATTCTCTCTCTCTCTCTCTCTCTCTCTCTCTCACACACACACACACACACACACACACACACACACACACACTCAAGAAATAATGTATCCATGTGAATATAAGTTGTCAAATTTATAGTATTTTACTGTAAAATTACTAGTGATAATCAGAATTGAATAAGTTTTGTTCAGTCATGAACTATTTCTGTTTGCCTCTTAAGTAATTCTTATGTGGTTTGCAATTCTTCCTTTGCTATCTATAGACTAGAGCCTAGATTTTTCTGGAAATTATGGTTTTCAAGGAAAAGAGGGAGTTCTGAGGTGAATAGGGCAGAAAGGTTAACATCAGACACAGCCTCTTTTTTAAGTTTTTTGGCCTCTTCCTCATGTAATGAAAAGCAGCAGAAGGCAGAATCTACCTCATTGGACGACTTACTCTTTTATGTGGGAAATAAATATTGTTATTACTGGACAGCCAGTGACCTGTGAATGACGGCAGTTACCTAATTGCACTCAGTGTGGGCGGCGAGTCCCTGGGAAGCAGCCCAAGGTGAAGGCAAATGATGAAATGGAACGAGAATGCTTTGTTCTCTGAGACCGCATCCTCAGGTTGAAGGAGCCTGGCCTCTTACGTTAAGTGAGGACATCATTGAGGATGTCTGCCAGAAGATGGAGATGTTCTGGTCTCTAAGCACATCTTGCCAGAGGAAGGACAAGGGAGCACTGACTCATCTATTTAAGTGACTAGAAATGTGGCATGGTGCCCAGAAATTCAGTCACAGCCTTTGGATGCAGAGGTGAGGGTTTTATATGATATATAGATATATTTTTTTTCTGGCATTGTAGCCTGACTTTATGGAGAACAAATTGAATCCATAAAATTTGCCCCTGAACTTAGATGTTTTTAGTTGAGGAATCAATTCACAGAAAAAACCCTATGTATTTTTTTTCATCTTAATAAACAGTTTACTCTGAATATGCTAGGTAACATCTAGGTTGCTAATGTTTTATTCAATTAGCTCTGTTAAAAAGCACTACTAACTTATTCTGTATAAATTTTTAACAATATATAACTTAAGCACCTCTTCTAAAAACTGTTTTTTACAATATAAAAATTAGAAATAATTAAATTAGGTATAATCTATCCTGGAAGTGTTCTATTAAAAAATCCTCTTTAATCATATATTAATCGCCCTGCTCATCAGAGAGGGATAATGTATTATTTTTTTTTTTTTTGTATTTTTCTTAAGTTGGAAACGGGGAGGTAGTCAGACAGACTCCCGCATGCACCCGACCGGGATCCACCCGGCATGCCCACAAGGGGGCGATGCTCTGCCCATCTGGGGCATGCTCTGTTGCAACCAGAGCCATTCTAGCACCTAAGGCAGAGGCCACAGAGCCATCCTCAGCACCCGGACAAACTTTGCTCCAATGGAGCCTTGGCTGTGGGAGGGGAAGAGAGAGACAGAGAGGAAGGAGAAGGGGAGGGGTGGAGAAGCAGATGGGCACTTCTCCTGTGTGCCCTGGCCAGGAATCGAACCCAGGACTCCCTCACGCCAGGCTGACGCTCTACCACTGAGCCAACCAGCCAGGGCCAGGGATAATGTATTTTAAGTGGCACACACTTAAAAGTATTTCACTTGTGGGGGATATTTAGATACCAACTATAATGTTTAATGGAGAAATTTTTAAATATGCATCTTCTATGATCCTGACAGGGTAGCTCAGTTGGTTAGAGCATCATTCTGGTATGCCAGGTTGTGGGTTTGATCCCCAGTCAGGGCACATATCAGACTCAACCAATGGATGCATAATGAGTGGAACAACAAAATTGATGTTTCTCTCTCTCTCAAATCAATCAATAAAAAATATACTTTTTATAAATTAGAAAGTGTCTGTATTGCTTTGAAAGTAATTACACTGAATGTAGTATTCTCTTCGATAGCTGACATCATGGGATTTTAGGCTTGTTATTACTGAGGCCTTCGCTTGGATGACTTAGTGAAACACAAGATTATAAAAATGTTAACATCAAGAAAAGAGGGGGCAGATATAAAGCTTGATTTTAGTGGCATTATCATGCCCCATTTTATCTTAAAAAGGGATAGTATGGAATCTACAAACAAGGTCTCAAAAAGGTTTTAAAATTGATTTAAAATGAAGAATGGAAATATGACTTGGTGTGGTGAACGCACAATACAGTGTACAGATGGTGTGTTATAGAAATGTGCACCTGAAACCTGTGTAACTTTGTTAACCAGTGTCACCTCCATAAATTTAATAAAAAGCGAAAATGTGTAAAAATAAAATAAAATGAAGAATAAGTAATCTGTCACAAAATACTGTGGCTGCGGGGTCTGTAATGACTATGTTTTCGTTGGTTAGAGATGATTGTTTTTTAATGATGCCATAGATATTTATATATGGAGGGTGACCGTGTTGTTAAAATATATACCAATTTCTCAAAAAAAAATAAAGCTTGTTTTTCTAATTAAAAAATGCTTAATTTTTCTTAAATCAAACATGGAAATTTTAGTACACTCTGATAGACAAGTATTTCCTCTGAGACATACCATGCTATTTTTAAAAATTGTGTGAACTTAAAAGTGGTCTGTAAAAACTGAATGACACCTTGGAACTGAATTATCATGCCAAACATACTTTTTTTTTTTTAAAGAAAGAAAAATAACTGCTTCTACCTAAATATACCATTCAGCGGATAAAAAAAAGATTGAAATGTTTATCTTTTTGTAATGCTATAGAGAGGTTTGCTGAATGAGTCTTACTTTGCAGACAAATATTCTATAATTCTACATGAATATGTTTTTCTTTTAGGTCTTATGAACTGTCAAATATTCACAGTGTGACTCCATTCTGGAATATACTCTATAGAACAAAATAACTTAGTTTATTGGGAAATGATCTTAAGGAACTATTTTTATTACAAAAGCAAGGCGAGGAAAAGCTAGATTTTGAATCTAATTCATCGATCTCATACAATGCTTTAAGGACTATATTTAAAAATTATATATTTTGTAATTATGTCAGGACACTTGTTTTAAAGATTTCATCAGTTCAGACAAAGCATACTTATTCAAGCCTTTGCGACATACACTGTGAAAAAAAGAGAGAAATATGTCTGGTTTTGTGAAACTTCTATTTAAATGGAGGGAAATGTATAACATAGTAGAGATGTAAATTATGTATTATGGGGAAAAGTTCTAAGTGCTATGAAAGAAGGAAAAAAAAAAAAAAAGAAAACTAAGGCAGAGTACAAGAGATTGGGAGTAAAATTTTCCAGGGAAACAATTAAAATGTTCTTCTTAGGGTTGTTGCTTGTTGGTAAAATAAATAAGATACAGTAGTCCCAAATCTGGTAGTGTAAAGAGTGATAAATAATGCAAAAGAGTAACAAATCATCGTTTTCTTTCTATAGGTCTGTGCTTTTAGTCTATTTTTTTCTGTTTTATATTTTGCTTCTTTTAGATTTAATTTCTTTTGCCTTGAGTTTTTTCAATTACAATTGACATTAAATATTATATTCACTTCAAGTGTACAGCATGTTAGACATTTATATAACTTACAAAATGGAAGAAATCCAAAACACTAATTTGAAAAGATATATACATCCCTATGTTTATTGCAGTGATATTTATAATAGCCAAGATATGGAAGCAACCTAAGTGTCCATTAATTGAAATTGGATAAAGAAGATGTGTTACACATATACAAAGGAATATTACTTAGCTATAAAAAAGAATGAAGTCTTACCATTTGCAACAACATGGATGGACCTAGAGCAGTGTTTTTCAACTGCTGGTCTATAGACCAGCAAAAAACACTGATCGGAGGATATTATGCTAAGTGAAATAAGTTAGATAAATTTTATTCTATTTTTAAACATTAAATCATTCTTTGCTAGAGACTTTCTCTATACCAGGTCCTGTAGCTAAAAATAGAAGTGGTTATAGTGTCCTTCTAAAAGAGGTTACCAGATGGTTCCCTATTTCTGCTGGGCACATTTTAGAGGTAAATGTGTGACAAATTTCATATATACATAAAAACATAGAAATAGAGATATTCATTGCATTAGTGTTTGCAGTGGTGAAAAACAAGAAACAGACAGAATCTTCATCAGTGGAAGAATGATGAATAGCTAAACTATGGCCATATTTTAAAAGTATGTAGCAGTTAAAATATTAAACTAGGGTTATTATCATGGAAAACTCTTTAAAATACATTGCTAAATTTTGAAGAAAATAAGTTTTAAGATAATATATCTAATAAGATGATAGTAAAATATCAAAGTCAAACAATTCAAACAGATCAAAACTATATATTTTGGTATGTATATATATGAGATCACTATTTTTCTCAACTCATCCCTCCATCTCTATAATAAAATCATATATCAACACCCCTTTTTATATGATATGTTGAAACTGTCATATACTAAATTCCTATAGTTATTTACGTCTATATATTACCTCCTATTGTCTTGCTTGGCCATAGAACTTATCTCTATTAGTGGAATGTTAGAGGGTGTGATGTGAGCAGAAACTTTAGTGTGCTTGTGCAGTTTTGCCTGCTTTCTTATGTGTCTGCTCTCTGCCATGAGGACAATCAAGTCTTGGTAGAAGAAAGTCTCGGAGGTAAAACACTTGGAATGAACTAAACTGATCTATGGCTTGAGGCAGAGTTGTCCTAGCTGCCTCATAATCCCTTGACCACTAAAGAGAAATGTGTTGACCCACTGATTTTTTGAGGTTATTTGTTATGCAGCATCATTGCAGCAATAGCTGACTAATACAGTATGTTTGTACATGAGTGCTGAGAAAAAGATCAGAAACAATAGTCACCAGACTATAATCTTTATCTCTACTATAACCTTTATCTTTACAATTTGCATGATCCAATTCTAATTGCATGTAAAGGGCTAATTATTTGCTTTCACTATTGATTTTGTTATTTTAACTTTTTAAATTTAAATTTTGAATAGGTAATAATTTTTTTTTATCTTTCAAACATCAAAACAATATTAAAAGTAGACACGGTAAAGGTCAGCTCCCAGCCTTTTCTTCATCCACCCCATTTGAGGGACCTGCAGATAACAAATTATACCAAACATACCAACAGCAAATAGATGCTCTTATTTTCCCCCTTTATCACTAATATTTTGTTCTTCATTTTGCTTTTTCCTTACATTAATATATCATAGAGATCTTTTTATTTACACCTTTTTTTTTCATTATATGTATTATGTTGTGAATATTATATCCATTCTTCTGTTGCCTGACCAGGAGGTGGCACAGTGGATAGAGCATTGATTGGCCTGGGATGATGAGGACCCAGGTTCAAAAACCTGCGGTCAGCCGGTTTGAATGCCAGCTCACTGGCTTGAATGCAGGGTCTCTGGCTTGAGTGTGGGATCATAGAAATGACCCCTTGGTCGCTGGCTTGAAGCCCACGGTTGCTGGTTTGAGCCCAGGGTCACGGGCTTGGCTGTAGCTCCCCAGTCAAGGCACATAAGAGAAAGCAATCAGTGAACAACTAAGGTACTGCAACAAAAAACAGATGCTTCTCATCTCTCTCCCTTACTGTCTGTCTGTCTCTTTCTCTTGCTAAAAATAAAATTAAAAAACAATATTGCTGCTGTGGACATTCTTATACATATCTTTTGATACTTAGAAATATAGAACTGCTGGGTTGTGTGGTATGTTCATTTTAAACTTTACTAGATACTGCAAAACAGTGTTCTGAAGTAGTTTTACCACTTTGTATTCACACCAGCAATGTATAAGATTTTCTAAATGCTCCACATTGCTGTTAATTCTTTGATTTTAGCCATTCTAAGTGGGTGTTTATGGTATTTCACAGTGGTTTTATTCTCATTTCCCTTCTGCCTAATGGGAGCAGGTATCTTCTCATATGTTTATTGGACATTTGGATATCCTCTTTTTAAAATGACTGTTCCAGTTGTTAGCCAATTTATCTATAGGATTTTTTTTCTAATTTATTTTTACGAGTTCTTTCTACTTTCTGATGAGTCGTTTGTCAGTTAAATGTGTTTTAATTATATCCCATCGCATTATAGCTTGTCTATTTGCATTCTTAATGACATCTTTTGACAAATAAAAAAAAATCTTAGTTTTAATGTGGACTGCTTAATCAATGTTTTCCAATTTAGCTACTGCTTTTCTTTATCCTGTTCACAGATTTTTCTTATCCAAAGTTCCTGAAGATAAGAATTATTCTGTTTTCTTTTAGAACTACACCGTCAAATACTATAGCAGCTAGCTATAAAGAGCTATTTAAACTTAAATTAATTAAAGTTAGATTACATTAAGTTAAAAATTCAATCTCTCCGTTTAAGTTACCACATTTCAAGTACTCAATAGCTACCAGTGGCTTAGGGGCCAGCCTCTTGGACAGAGCAAATACAGAATATTCCTATCAGCACCGGTATTTCTATTGGATCATGCTGCTTTAGTAGCTTCAGTGATTTACTGTTTACTTTCAGATCGATAATTCATCCAGAATAAAATTTAAAATTGTGGTATAATTGATATATAGCATTACATTAGTTTCAGGTGTACAACAGCATTATTTGCTATTTGTTTATACTGCAAAATGATCACTCTAAATCTAGTTAACACCTGTCACCATACATCGTTACAAATTTTTTTCTTATGATGCGAACTTTGAAGATCTACTCTCAGAAACTTTCATGTCGGCAATACAGTATTATTAACTGTAGTCATCATGCTGTACGTGACTTTACCATGACATTTGTTTTTACAATGGGAATTCATTTTTGTGTAGTGTAGCTATAGCAGTTAGCTTTTGTTGTGTAACAAATCACCCCCAAATGTAGTAGCTTAAAACAGCAACCATTTCATTTAGCTCACAATTCTGTAGCTGCTTGGGATGGCGGGGTTAGTGGGGACCTATTTAACCCGCCATCCCAAGCAGTCAATCACGTGGGCTCTCACCTTCCAGTACAGAGCCCAGGTTTGATCTCAGGGTGGTTTTTGGGTTCCCAGTGACAAAAGAGGGCAAATCTCAATGTGCGAGTGCTTTTCAAGTCTCTGCTTGCATCACATCTGTTAACATCTCTTTGGCTAAATAAGTCACCAGATGCAAGAGGAAGAATAATTAGACTTCACTTCTAATGTGAGGAGAGGCAAATGGGGTGTGCTTAAAAGGATGGGAGGAATTTATGGTCATTTAGTGGAAGTCACCTCAGTGACATAGGGAGGGGTCAAAGGGATTATTTCTTTTTCTATATGACTATCCAATTAACCTCGTTACATTTATTGATAAGACCATTTATTCCCCTTTAACTGTAATAATTTATGCAGTTTGAGCTGTGAATTTGAAACTCTTGAGTTCATCCTTTTTCCCCCCCCAGCAGAACTATATAGAAACAATCAGTCAATGTCATTAGACTCTTTAGTTTGACTAAAATGTTCCAAAGTTAAAGCAGCAAATGCATGGTCACCCAGAACCTTGCTTTCTTTTTAATATTCGATTAGTAGGATCCACTGGCAATACTCTGATTACTTTTATTGCCACATCCTGGTATTGATGACCAGTGCCCCCTTTGTCACTGGAACAAGAGTTATTAGTGTTTTTGAATCTAAGTAGGTCAGAGAATATATTCTAGAAGACCCAGAACCAATCCAAAAAGCCTCTCCCTAAGATGCTGTTCTTTCAGAACCACTCATGGGAGCAAAATCTGGATCCATCAAGGTTCAGACGTTCCTTTCTTCCCAATCAGATTTTCTCATTCCAGTGGAAAATATTTATGCTATCCTATTATTAGCTGACTTATTTACATTGCCTTTAAGGAGTACCAATTAGACATACCTTAGATCTTATTTTGTCATATCACTTTACTTTTTCTTTGTCTATGGTGTCTAATCTCACCTAAGAAATTTAATCTTAATTCTGAGTGGGATTTGTTTTCTTTAGTTCTTTCATTGATACTGTCAATTTCTCTTTTCATTATCTTTCTGTTGTTTGGATATGCTCTTATTTTATCTAAGTTTCTTCTCAGAGTTATATTTTTGCATTCTGGTTTTTCTAAAGAGCTTTAATTTTAATCAATGACCTCTTTATTTCTTTTATTTCTTGTTCCTTTTTTATATTCAGACTACTAATAAAGTCTCATTATTGTATCAAGAATCTGTACCTTACCTTAGACTTTACTGCAATAATCATCAATAATGCAATGTGTTTCTTTCCTTGCTGGAATAAACTGGTCTAGCCAGAGATGACTGGTGTGGCTTATAGTAGCTGGGAGTTACACACTCCATTTGGGTCAAGTGAGATGCGCTTATGGGGCATATTTATCTATAGATAGGAGACTGGAAAGAGAGGTGATTCTCCCATCCTTTCCCTCCCCAGTGCTTTTCACATCGTGGTTTGAAACCATCTCTGGAAAAATACCAATATTTTCTTTAATGATAAGACATAAAATTTCATTAAATAAATTATATATCTCACATTGATTCTGAAAGCATTCTTGTCAGGTCTTATTTATTTTTTAATATATTATTTATATTTTTATTTATACTTATTAATGACTTATTTAATTACATTACTTTTTAC
Source organism: Saccopteryx leptura (assembly GCF_036850995.1). Taxonomy (NCBI): domain Eukaryota; kingdom Metazoa; phylum Chordata; class Mammalia; order Chiroptera; family Emballonuridae; genus Saccopteryx; species Saccopteryx leptura. Next base: position 18,164,204 of record NC_089506.1, read on the forward strand.
TTTTAGAAATATGTTGAGTAAAACATGTTAGGGAAGTTAAGAACACATAGAAAAGAGTTCAAAAAAATCTCTCTACATTGATACCTAAATAGAATCAATGGTTATTTAAAGGACTCTGATTGTTTAGACACATTGAGACAACTTATCTTCAAGTCATTCCAACAATCCCTTTCAAAAAGCCAGCAATTCACCTAACTTAAGCATTTAATAAAAAAAAAAAAAAAAGAAGACCTGTGTTCAGGTTGCTTTTGTCCCAGAATGGGTGGGGTGGGGTGGGGGGAGGAGCAAACTATAGAGTAAGCTTTTAAAAACAGACAAAATGATATTTTTCTTTAGAAGGGGCAAGGAAAGTTTCATTGAAAGAAACACATCTCAGGTAAAGCTAGTTTTACTTTTATTCTTCATCTTCTTAAAACTGACTGGAGAGAGGCTCATTGTGTGCCCCACACTTTTGTTCTGGGCACCTGAGCAGGGCACAATGTATCACTTATCAGTAGAACAAAAGAGTCCTTCATCAGTCAAGCGCTGGCGAAGATGACAGCTGCAGACTCAGCCTCTCTAGGCAGCTACTTTGCTGGGACGGAACAGGAAATAGACTATTCATGTGGACTTTCATGTCTAACCCTATTTAATTTGACTCAAGTAAGATTAGCCTCTTTCAAAACATATCCATGTTTAATGGTAATCCTAGATGTTTGTTTTTTTATGAGCAACTTGGTTCAGAAAATGTAGAAAATAGAGTACATAGGTTTTATGGCAGACACAATAACTATTTTTTATTTAGTCAGAGTCCTGCTGTATATTTTAAACACCTGATGTTTGGGAGTAATATAATTTTATTAGAAATTACAATGTAAAAATAATAATTTTTTTCTGATTGCAAGACCAAAGAAAACCAAGATAGTTTTGTGCTGTTGATGGTGAAAATAAATATTAAAAGAAAAAATTTATTATTTTACAAAGATATAATTTTAATTATAGTTTAATTCTAAATCTTAATCTTGTTATTGAGTATGTTCTTTTCTTGTTTGTATAATTATATTTATTCCTTTAGGATTCTAAAATTATATTCATTGTCCCACTAGACTAAAAAACTAGAAAGTCATTAAAATGTAGAACTCCAAATTCTTGAGCAATTATGAAAGAAAAAACTATATCTTTGATAGCTCAAAGACTTCTTAGTTGCTATTTAGTTATCCCATGTGAAAATAATTTAATACAGGATATTTCACACATAAGAAGTAGCACTGATCACATTTTCTTTCATTGCTTTCTGTGTCTTTGACTTAAATGTTTGAGTAATCATACATTACAATAGACATAATGATAGTTATGTCACCATATAATCCATGCTAAGACCAAAAACAGAATAATGTTATATTTTTGCAGTGTGATTAATTGTAGAACCTTTTTAATTTAGGATGCTCTTGAGGAATGAAAATAATATATTAAAAAACTTAGAAAAAATGATTTTACAAACCACCTAAATTTATAGCCTGGCTTTTTGGGACAGTAAAGACATTTTGTATAGAGATTTTTTATTTAATAAAAAGAATTGTTTTTATTGTATTTTTTTCAGTAGATGCTTCTGTAGACTGTCCACAACTATCTTTTTCTCTTCTGTAATATTTATGGCACTGGTTTACATACTGAGAATAGATAAAAATAAAACAAAATTATTTAAGTAGTTTGAATATAAGTGTTGTGGAATATTTGTATTACTCATTTAAATCACTGAATGATTAAAATTAATTTTATCATGGTATGATTACAAAGTTAATGTTTTGTATAGATCTAACCTTCTATTTGGTTTTCTTTCTTTTTTTTTCATGTGTGTCAGATCAGAAAGTTGGTTCAATATTAAATAAGTAGTACCTAAAATTCATAATTGATAGGTTGGTTTTAGTATAATTTGGCACCTAATTCTATCTATCTATCTATCTATCTATCTATCTATCTATCTATCTATCTATCTATCATCATCATCTATCTATCTTCTATCTATCATCATCCATCTACCTATGTTTACCATCTATATTGATCTAGATATCAAGATGTATATATCTATATATCTATTTTATTTATTTATTTATTTATTTATTTATTTATTTATTTAAATTTAACGAGAGGAGGGGAGGTAGAGACAGACTCCTGCATGCGCTCCAACCGGGATCCAGCCAGAAAGCCCAATAGGGTGCGATACTTTGTCCATCTGGTGTTTTGCTTCCTTGGAGCCAATTTTTACCATCTGAGGTGGAGGCCAAGGAGCCATCCTCAATGCCCAGGGCCAACTCGCTGAGCCTTGGCTGCAGGAGGGAGAAGAGTGAGACAAAAAAGTGGGGTGAGAAGGTGGAGAAGCCGATGGTCGCTTCTCTTATGTGCCTTGACTGGGAACTGAACCTGGGACATTCACACGCCGGGCCGATGCCCTACTACTGAGCCAACCGGCCTGGGCCAGATGTATATATCTATATCTCTAAATACAGATAAACATATACATATATAGCCAGGTCCATATACCATAATCTTACAGAATGATCTTATAGAACTCCAAAAAGAACAATATACCTTGAGTCATTTCAAATATTCCCTTTTTCTTTACTTCTCATAAGATTCTTGTTAAGATAAAAATGTTGAAGCAGTCAAAAAGGAGTTTGAATCAAATATTAAACTTTTTTTTTTTTAAGTTGAGGACTTATTTATTTACTTTGCTTTTTCTAATGTTATTTGAGATCTATTATGGTATATTCCCTCACGGTTTGCCTGCCTGCGGTTCTTATCACCTTCTGTTTTAAAACCAGCCAATTCATTTTCTCTCTTACTTACACAGCTGGATGTAGAATTTAACCAGGAACATTTTTTAAGAACAGCCCAAACTTCTTTTGTTCTCCTCCATTTCCAGACTGTCCAACCATACGTGTACTGATCATGGAACCGTTGTAACTGCTGCATGTCTTTTTTTTTTTTTTTTTCCGTTTACTATTGAAAAAAACATTGACTAAACCTTGAGAAATCTTTGGGCTTTCACAGTGTTTCTTACTATCTTCACCTCATTACCACCCCTGGAGCAGTGAGTGAAGTATTCGTTTTTTGAATGATGAAATGTAAATGACTCCAGTTGGAGGTGGGAGTATGTATTGGTACCCTGAGTGTTTGAATCAGTCCCCATGTCCCTATAAACTTCTGCTGAAATATTCCTCAAAGGAAGTTCCTGATCCTAAGACAAAATATTACTTTATTTAAAAATTTTTAGTTACCAGAGGCTCATTTTTTTTTTTTTTGTATTTTTCTGAAGTTGGAAACGGGGAGGCAGTCAGACAGACTCCCGCATGTGCCCGACCGGGACCCATCTGGCATGCCCACCAGAAGGGGATGCTCTGCCCATCCGGGGCGTTGCTCTGTTGCAACCAGAGCCACTCTAGCGCCTGAGGCAGAGGCCATGGAGCCATCCTCAGCACCCGGGCCAACTTTGCTCCAATGGAGCCTTGGCTGTGGGAGAGGAAGAGAGAGACAGAGAGGAAGGAGAGGGGGAGGGGTGGAGAAGCAGATGGATGCCTCTCCTGTGTGCCCTGGCTGGGAATTGAACCCGGGACTTCTGCACGCCCGGCCTATGCTCTACCACTGAGCCAACCAGCCAGGGCCCAGAGGCTCATTTTTTAAAAATATTATTCTTCCAGGGAAAACAGTTTTGTAAATTGTATTGTTCGTTGTAAAAATGGAAAGTATTGGTGTGTTAGTAAAGTAAGGCTTGAGAAAATTCGCCTCCTTTCTTACTTTCTCTTCCTCTACTATTCCTTGGGTTGTTGGTTTTCTATAGAATGTGCCTTAACATTCGCCGTTTTGAGTTTTCACTGTAGGAATGTATCAGTTTCCTTATTCTGTGCATAGCACACTCAGTAACATTCTATCTCTGCTTGTCTCCTCAGCCAAAATCTTGTCAAACTCTCCTGGTTTTATATGCTGTAGGTGCATTGAATACGCTTTAACAAATATACTGCTGATGAAAATCGTGGCCTCAGCCCCCTCCCCACTATGCTGGTTGGTTGAAAATCATGGCTTACATACTTTAGACTGTGTCATTTTATCTGCTCCCGCGGTTTTAACTACAATCTCTATATCAAAAAATCCCAAACCTATTACTTATACTGACACTTATTTTTCATTTCCGTTTTCCCTTTTCATATTCAAACGATCTTGCACTTGAGGTGAGCCTTCCTCTCCCATCGTGTGTGCCTGTGGATGCACATCACCGCGCTTCCAAGATGAACGCTGGAGGCATCCTTTATGCTCTTCTTCATGCTTCTTGTTCCTTTTCCTGCTGATTCCCACCCCGTCTGCTTCTGCAACCAGCGTTCTCTCTTTCATTCCTCTTCTTTCTGGTCTGGACACTTTTGTTTCCCTTCTAATTGGCATTTCCCTGTTACCCTGTTTCTTCATGTTGCTATTAGAACTATTTTTCGATGATGGAACTTTTATTTTGAGGAAGCTGGTAAATTGTCAACATCTAGACAAACAAACATACAAACAAACAGTAACATGGCAAATAAGACCTGATACAAACTGGCCAGATCGACCTTGACAGCCTCACCTCTCTCTGCTTGCTATCACCTTGTTACTCCGGAAAACATTAATAATATTATACACAGGGCCTGGCGCCATGTGGGCACTCCATACATAACTGCTGGGGAATGAGAAAACACCGTTTGGGTACACTGACCATTATCAACACAAAAATAATTTCCCTCGGAGAAGTCAAAATGTGTGAGTTCTGTAGTGATGAAATGGTCTGGTCTAACTCATTGGCTCTCATGCTTAAGCATCAGAACTACCCAGTGGGCTTGGGAAACCCCAGATTGCCGGGCTGTACCCTCCAGTTTCTGATTCAGTGAGTCTGGGACGGGACCTGAGACAATGTCCCATGATGGTGATGTTTCCCATGAGCACATTTTAAGATCTACTAGTCTTGGTAACACCACTTAAATTGTGAGTAACCTGAAAGCCATTAGTATTTTTTGTTGCTGTTTTTCCTCTTTCATCTAACAAGAGCTTACCCTTGCTTATGGCACTTCTGCGCCATCTACATAATTTCTGCTTATATCTTGAAGTTATCTACACTCCTTGTAATGGTTAGGGTAACCTGTCAATTTAGCTAGGCACCCAGTGACTTGGTTAAATCCTAGTCTAATGATCTCTGTGAAGATCTTTTAGGGATAAGATTAACACTGATATCAGTAAATTAGGAGTAAAGCTGAATACCCTTCCTCAAGAATAAAAGACTGAGGATTTCTGAGGAAGAGGGGATTCTGTCCTAAAGTGGGTGGCTTTAGGGCACAAGTTGCAGTATCAGCTCTTCCCAGGGTCTCCAGCCTGTCAGCTTGCCCGGCAGAGTTCAGATTAGCAGCCCCTACCATAGTATGAACCAATTTCCTCATTTCTCTCTTGATAGATACACATATATAGACAGGTATCTTATTGGTTCTGTTTCTTTGGGGAACTCTAACTAATACATGCCCTCTGTCCTTAATCATTGAAGGCTGCCACAAGGTTGGGAATCACCTGGCATGTGCTCTCTGTCTTTTGCCAGTGTGCATAAAGAGGGCTGATATCTTAAGGTCTATACATTTATCACTATTTCTGATGGATATAAGTACAAAGATAGCGAAGTGCTATTCAAGTATATAAATTATATCATTTATGTAAGTCCTAAAATTGCTAATCTTTGTTTTGACTCACCAGTTGTACTAATTTTTTATGAATTAGCTTTTTAGAAAAATATGTACTAAGCTAATAAACTAAGCAGAATGTAGAAGGGGCAATAAACTCCCCTTCACCATTCAAGGGCTAACACGGTTTATTGGCAGGTCAAGGGTCAAGGTCAATTAGGAAGAGAGGCAAAATTAATGGTCACTACGATGATTTTGAATTTAGAAGTATCTCTCTGGTTCTCAATCTTTAAAGAAGTGTAGTCTTTTTGTTGGTTTTACAAATAGATTAGACTGCAAGGAGAAACTGAGTCCTAGAAAAATAAAATAAAAAAGTAAAAAAATTGTGCCCCTATCTCAAGCTTCTTGGTTCATGGCAAGAAAATGATTTTCTTATTTTCCCTTAGTCATAGGTACTTTGGTGGCATAATTACATTTTAGCGGAAAGAAGGGATCAGCAATAGGATAGCATTTTGTCCAGTTTCACACTAAGGAACATGATCATTTTATATATATATATTTTTTCTTTTTTTCTAGCTTATACCAGTAAGAATGTAAGGATTACACAAAATAATTGCATAAATGGTTACTTCCTGCCAATATAAAATGTCATTGAACACAATGGTAGGGTCTTTCTCCAAATCACTGTTGACTTTTTGGTCTGACCTATGAAGGTAAATCACATAAGCTACTTAAAATCGAAATAATAACCTTCGGAAATTAAAATGATGAAAGCTTAAAGCTGGCTTGAAGCCAAATTTTGACTTCCTTTTGTGCCTTTGGGGCATAGTATGGTGAATTTTGGAATATTGTTCTCTTGCTTGGTGTTCAGATACATTTTTGCAATTCACTCTAATTTAGCTACTGTCAGATTTTAATAGTTGGCCGTTTTTTGGTCAGGTAATGACAAAATGACACTTTAGTATCATTTTCCTGTTTATTTATAATGAGGCTGTGTAGAAGCTCCGAGCACAGCTTTCAATCAGAGAGAAGAATTGGTTCACCTTCCAAGTTCTCCTTTTATTAGTTCAGTGATCTGGGGCAAGTTAATTAGCACCTGGGTAAAAAATAATGCACCAAGTTGTAAGAATTATCTCAAATAAGATATGCGTACAAGGTGCTTGGTGTGGTACTGGTCCCTGTTGTACCATGTGAGACAGTAAACACATTTCTATTTTTAACAGGCACAATACTGGGCTCCTGACCTCCACCACTATCATTTCTTGTCTCAGTTGAGAAACTGGGTTGAGGCATCTCAGTTGATGGCAATCTCACTTTTCCAACTGCTTAGGTCTCACTTATTTTTATACTTTTAGATCTACTTCTAAAATATTTAAAGAATAAAACCAGTTTTCCCCACTTCCTTCTTCCTGCCACTTTGTTTCATCATCTTCCACCTGGGTGATGGCAGGAAACTCCTAACTGCTTCGCCCTGACCCACTAAAGTCTCTTGTCAATGGAACCAACACAGTGGGCTTTTAGCAATGTGTGACGGGTTGTGTCACGCCTGCTCATAAGCCTCCATTGGTTTTGCATTTCCCTCCGAGTCAACACCAGGACTTTAATTGGCTGCCCAGGCTTTCTGAGTCTTGTCCCAGGCTAAATCACCTGTGTTTGCACTCTGTGACCTTCTGTTTGTTCATCTCCTGTCTCCTCACACGTTGTCTGTAGGCTCACTCCCTCTCTCCTCTAACCTGTCCTCACAGGTCACCTTTTCAGGGAGACTGGCCTTGACCGTGGCGCTCTCAGTTCTTCTGACCCCGCTGTGCTTCTCCCTTGTGTTTGCCACCTTCCAACACAACTGATGATGTATTATTTACCATGTTTGCTACTTAGTGTGTTTATCCTATTTATTGTCTCTCCACTAAAATATAACACCCACAATGACAGGGATTTTTGTCTCTTTTCAAGGATGTAAATACCTAGTACCTATACAATGCCCGACACATAGCAAGGTGATGCATTATCATTTCTATATATAGTACGTTCTCACTTAACACCATCAGTAGGTTCTGCAATGAAGTGAAACAGCATATAATGAAGCCCATTTTATGATATGCTAACTGATGTAAACAACAGTTAAGCTCCTGTGGCATCCCATCAACCTTATAATTAAACAATGTTGAAAGAAACAACGTTATGTGAGGACCTGCTGTGTAATCGATACCATGATGGTTCGCCATCAATTCAAAGATTTCAATTCAATGATTTATATTTCTTTTTGAATTATAACTCATCTTGTCCAAGAAATACAATGATTAAATTACATAGTCAGGATTTGAATTCAGCATTTGCGACATCATTCCTGTTCCTCTTCCTCCATTTACTGCACTGCCCTTGGAAAGGCACAGGGAACTGGAGCAAAGAGTCCTATGATTTAATCTGTCCTTTAGGATAAGTCATATGGGGAAAGTATGTAATGATGCTGGGGAGACAAGGGGCTTTACAAGTATTAAGGAGGCCTGAACGCAGTTTCTGATGTTGGTGATATAAAGGAGCAGATTGTGTGAATGACTTTTGGGGGTAGAATCTACAGGACTTGGAAACTGGGCTTGATGGGCTAGAAAGAAAGAATTTAAAAATACCCCCCCCCTCAAATTTAAACTTGAATATTTGGACAATGTAGCTGCCAGAAAAATATTAATTTTTAAGAGGATCAATGAAACAAGTTCAGTCAATGGGAAAGTTATTATTGAGATACAAAAATCTCTGTTTGGTCTGAACTATAATAACCCACTTCAACTTTTCTACATTGAAGCAGAATTAATAATGGAAATGTTCCTGTTGTTTGAGATATGCTGCCAAGTACTTGGGGAAAGGGAGATGGTAATCCTTTTGGACAAGAAATTATTGTGTTCAATATCTAAGTGAAAATTGGGGTAGCTAAACACACATTCTCTTTTGGGATAAGTGATAACATTTTATGGGTTACTCTATTAAAGTTTTTTCTACATTGATTTATATCTACTCTGAATACAAGGGTAAGCTACTTAAATTTGGCCTGCTGGCTATTAATGCTTAGCCCAGACTGGTCGTGCTGTGATTTACCACACTTGGGAGTTGACCTCAATAAGTATTGGGCAATAAAAATCTAAATTGAATTAGGAGAAGTTAAAAGAAAGAGAAGGACTTTATTTGGCTAGAAAGAACAAAGTTTTGTATTGAAATTTATGGGTGCAGTGAATAGGATTTGACCAGTAAAATGTGAGTTAAAATAACCAGAGAAGCCTGACCTGTGGTGGCGCAGTGGATAAAGCGTCGACCTGGAAATGCTGAGGTCATCGGTTCGAAACTCTGGGCTTGCCCGGTCAAGGCACATATGGGAGATGATGCTTCCAGCTCCTCCCCCCCTTCTCTCTCTCTGTCTCTCCTCTCTCTCTCTCTCTGTCTCTCCCTCTCCTCTCTAAAATGAATAAATAAAAAAAATTAAAAAAAAATAACCAGAGAAATTAAATGTAATTCTGACCTATTTGTCTTGGGCAATTGTATGAAGCTGTGTAATTAAATGAGATATTACAGATGAGCAAACTGAAGCAGGCCTTCAAGAGGATGCAGTTTTAACTTATTGAGTGAACCTTTCTAATTCTTGATTAAAGAGTACTATGATAAGAATTTCATAAATTTAATTTCTAAATAAAAAAGGTAAGAAAATAGAAGAAAAGAACGTAGCAGGGTTATAAAGTAAGTCTGGAAGGGGTTTTGGATAATTTCTAGTTCAATTTCTGTAATAACCCATAAAGTAGTTACAATCAGAATAAGATCTTCTGATTTCTAAGATGATCATGTTATTCTATAATTGTCATTTAATCAGGTTAAACTCCTTTTTATGGTTTCACTGTACTATGACTTAGCAATTTAACAACTCTCAGTTCTTACCTTTATTAAAATGCTTTCCCCCTCTTTACTCTCTTCAAAAACCTTGCTGTTTTTCTCCATTAGACCATGTTTATTTATTAAAGTCTTCACAGACAATTTCACATTATTCTAGTCGCTTGAAACTTCCATCATCTCCATTATATTAATTCCTAATTCTAGAGAGCTATATAAGGACCTTGATATGTTTTTGTTCTGATATTTGTTTTATTAGAATTTTTTAAAGCCAACATTTATCAAGTACTTGCCATGTGCCAAATTTATTATTATTTTTTGATAGTCTTTCAATCCTTACAATGGATCAGAGGGTAGTACTCTACAATTGGAAAAGTGAAGGCAGGGAGAGATTAGGTAATTGAACAATGATCACACAATTAACAAATGTCAGAGATTAAGAAAATGTATATGGCATGCCTTCTGCAAGCTGTACACCTCCATGTGTGCTTCTGTGGTTAGAATTACTTATTTTTCCATCTTCTTTATTAGCTTTGAAATGACCTTAGGGTAGGGCTGCACCTTTTTTTCAGTTTGCAATCTCCCAAGGTCTTTTTTCCTGTGTCCCCAAGTGTTAACTATAGTTTCGAGTACCCAGATGATGTGCTTTGCCAATAAAAATGCCTGCTTTATGAGTTCATACAAAGCCAATAAGTGATCCAACATTTGCTAGCAATGTCAGCAGCAGTGCAGGCCAAACCCTATTGCTTATCAGGGTTTCAGCAAAGCCCTGGTCACTGAGCAGTGGCTGCTATTTAAACAATTCACTTGCCCCTTCTCTGCCACCACCAGCAACTTTGCCTAGCGAGCCCTGCTGTCCTGTAGCTCGCTCTTTAACAAAGATCATTTACCAGAAGTAAACCTACCTTACAATGGTCATCTTTCAAATGACTCCGAGAAAGACTCAAGGTAGCAATTATTCAACTTTATTGCCTCACTGACTAAAGAAGTTTTGCTCTAATGGGCTGCCAAGTTGTATAGAGAGAATAGACTAGTAAGAGGAGAATGCCTTGGGAGTTAGCAAGGCAAACTCCGCTCCCTGGGGCTGCAGCTAAATACCTGGCTTTCAGATTTCTGTTTCAGGTAACTCTCTGCTATTGGCAGCTGTGATTAGCTATTTGACCCCCTTTATCACCTGTTCTTGTTAACACAGAGGTTCACAGTGTTGTTTCTTGTCAAAAGAACTACTCCAAGATAGAGGAGTCTAATTGCGTATTTTGTCAGGCTGATATTAACGACCCAGAGGGAGGCAGAGCACCAAAACAAACTGTGCAGAGAGACGGTTTCAGGGCGGTGGCAACCCGTGGCGCAGAATGCCCTGGGAGGACGGGATTGGGTCCACCCAGCCAGATCTCAGATTTATTTCTTAGCGCATGTTTATGCTTTCTGTGGGCAGCAGGTGCCCGCGGTATCATTTGAACAGGGGCACATCGCTATGTTTTTTATATGTATATAATCCAAGGTTGCTGTTATCAATAGATACAAGTGTATTAAGTGCATCTTAGAAGAACACTCCAAGTGGGTAAGATAATAGTTATTTGATCCTTAATGAAGACTTTTATCTCCCTTTCTATTACTCTAACTGTGTATTATATTGCATCAGGCCAATTTGACTTACAATATTGTGCAGTACAACAGCATTTAAAATCATTCCAGGAAATTTGGTCTGCCTTACATGATTTTGTACTTAGTGTGCAGGATATAGAATGAGATTTAAGGCTGTTGGAAACAAAGAACCTAGCAGGCGATTTCAAGGCTATGGGTTCTCTTTAGGTTGAAGATAAAATGGAAGAAATATGTTCCTGTGAGCTATCAGAATGAGATGCAGTGATAATTATAACCTCAACACACAAGGTCAGGAACTAGAACTAAGGAGAGGACTAATGTTGCAGTTCTAATCTTTCTTTCACAACTGAGAGCAGAAGTATGAAATGGCTTGCCAAGGGCAGTCATGCTCAAGTGGAGGCTAATGCAGTTGATCCAACTTAACAGAAAAATGAATATTATTTACTGTATAAAAATTTTATTGTACAAAGAATTTGACAGGAGGGAGATTTAGTATCAGGATTTTATTTTTTTAAGCAACCAAGACAGAAAGAGGAACAGACAGGAAGGGAAAGAGATGAGAAGCATCAATTCTTTGTTGCGGTACCTTAGTTGTTCATTGATTGCTTTCTCATATGTGCCTTGACCAGGGGCTACAGCAGAGAGAATGACCCTTGCTTAAGCCAGCGACCCTGGGCTTCAAGCCAATGACCTTTGGGCTCAAACTGGTGACCATGCGGTCATGTCTATGATCCCACACTCAAGCCAGTGACCTTGTGCTCAAGCAGGTAAGCCCGCGCTCAAACCAGGGACTCAGGTTTCAAACCTGGGTCCTCGGCATCCCTATCAGATGCTCTATCCTCTGTGCCACTGCCTGGTCAGGCAGTGCCAGAGTTTTTAATGGCTCTATATATTCTTACTTTTCTTGGATAATCCTAAAATTAGATAATTATATGCACTGTACATGCTTTGTATAATAATAAAAATTACTCCAGGAATGGTTGCAAAGGGTTAACACATGGATGTTATCATTCATTTTCTTATATATTTTTAAATGACTGACTTTTGAAGGTTCTTAACATAGGTAAATATACTAATATTTGGCTAAAATATAAAATCAGCTTATAAATTAGTGCAGCTATGTGATTTTTTGTACAAGATAAAATTAATGGCCAGGTCCATTCTATGGTGGCTTTTGTAGTCCAATTTCAGGATATAAGCAAGAAATCCCTCCCCTGCCCAATAAGAAAACCTTTTAAAGTTCACAGGTAAGATAAATGAATAACCTATGTGAGGTCAGAAATGGCAATATTACCCTAAAGGAAGGGAACTATTGATGAGAGGTCCAAAAAAGTCAAAATAACATGAGATGTTAAATAAAAATATTGCATAACATTCTCTGTTTATAAAAGTGTGTGTAGGTTTGATTGGGAAGAGTAAGTGGTGGATTCATGCTGCCTTCGACGGGCCACGGGAAAGGGAAATTGAAATATTTGTCTTTTATTTGCTGAGGTTGTAAGTGAAGTGGTGTCCAGATTTTGACATAAAAAGTAGACAATGGCCTGACCAGGTGGTGGAGCAGTGGATAGAGCATCGCACTGGGATGTGGAGGACCCAGGTTTGAACCACGAGGTCGTCGGCTTGAGTGTGGGCTCACCAGCTTGAGTGCGGGATCACTGGTTTGCGCGTGCGATCATTGACATGACCTCATGGTCACTTGCTTGAGCCCAAGATCGCTGCCTTGAGCATGGGGTCACTCGCTCTGCTGTAGTCCCCCGGCCAAGGCACATATGAGAAAGCAATCAATGAACAACTAAGATGCTGCAACAAAGAAATGATGCTTCTCATCTCTCTCCCTTCCTGTCTGTCTGTCCCTATTTGTCCCTCTCTCTGACTCTCTCTCTCTGTCTTTGTAAAAAAAACCAAAACCAACTAGCAATGCCACTTTATTAGGCTGACATAGATCAATGGAGGTATTCTGTATATGGCTGCACCATTTCATATTCCCACTGTTATGAAGATTCCTGTCAATTTTCTCAAATCCATGCTAACAGTTGGTATTGTCTGTCTTTTAGATCACTGCCAGGAGTGAAGTGAGATCTTCTGATTTTAACATGCTTTTCCCTAATGACTAATGATGCTGAGTGTCTCTTCATGTGTGTACTAGCCATTCATATATATATATATATATATATATATATATATATATATATATACACACACACATATATACATATTTATATTTATATATGTGATTGTGTGTGTGTTTTGTTGTTAAAATATCTATTTAGATATTTTGGCCAATTTTCAATTGTGTTATTCATCTTCTAAATTACTGTGTAAGATTTTTTTTAATATATTCTAGAGACAAGTCCTTTATTGGGTATAATATTTCAAACAAAATTGTGAGGATTACATGAGTAAATTTGTATAACATATTAAAAATAGTACTTGATTAATATAGTAACAGTTAAATACTATTGTTCAATTGAATGTAAGTTTTTTAAAAGCAAGTTTTATTCCTTTAATTTACTGACATATTTTAATTTCCTAGAAACATGCCTGACATATATTTGGTGTTCAAAATATGGGTAGGACGGATGGTGTAAGACATAAAAATGCTGGTTTTCAGTAGGGCAGATGGGGGAAATTTGCTAGACTAATAGTAGCTCATGCAAATGAACATCTCTACGGCATTCTTCACCTTTTGTGTTTAGCATGTCAAAGATGCACAATCACCATAGTTACCTTTGTAATCCATAGATTTGGAACAATGTTACAGATGTAAAAAGCAGAAATAGGTACATGTAGACTATACTGAGAGATGTTGATCAAGCCACAGAGAATACTGAAAAGAAAAAATAAAAACAAACCACCGTTCTCCCAGAGCAGCCACTTAAAGCAGTGGTCCCCAACCCCGGGGCCACAGACCAGTACCGGTCTGTGCGCCATTTGGTATCAGTCAGCAGAGAAAGAATAAATAACTTACATTATTTCCTTTTTATTTATATTTAAGTCTGAACGATGTTTTATTTTTAAAAAATGACCAGATTCCCTCTGCTACATCCGTCTAAGACTCACTCTTGATGCTTGTCTCGGTCACGTGATACATTTATCCGTCCCACCCTAAAGGCCGGTCCGTGAAAATATTTTCTGACATTAAACCGGTCTGTGGCCCAAAAAAGGTTGGGGACCACTGACTTAAAGAATTTGAAAATTTTAGGAAAAAACCTTGTCAGAACTTTTAGACAGTAGTGGGAATTGCGAAGAGACAGTGCAGTAATAAGAAAGAGTTGACATGGAAATTCTCGGTTTCATCAAAATTCCTTACAAGTGTGTTAAACTTTCCATAATGATTAAGATTACTTGAGAGGAGAATCAGCTCCTAGAAATGAATGTAAATACCACAGTCAAAGACCCCCTTGGAAACTCTCATTGCTAGCCACTCTGAGCTAAATATCCAGTCAAGTCTAGATTCTATCAAATGAAGATTTTTACCTGAAAAGGAAAGAGAAATTTGATCTCTACTGGGAGTAGGTAAAGTCAACTGCTGAATGAATAGGGAAGGGACACAGTTTCAAGAAGAAAGTGAGAGTATCAAAGTTGGCTCTTTCAATATGCTTCTTGACAGATGTGCTGTCTCAGAGCTTCTGTTCTTGAGGTAGTTAAGGAAGCGAGTCTCTAACAAAGGAGGGCTCTCAGGTGCCGCCCAGGAGGGAAGACAGCATCTCTAATTGCAGCTGGTTAGTTTTAAGAGCCATAGTTCTTGTACTTTGAACTCTTGTGGCACTCAGGGAAAAGTTTGAGAAAAACTGATATATTTATTTTCAGAACCCAAAGAGGCAGATTTCATTAAAATGTATCCAGTATATCTTTTAGTAAAGTTGAGATATAATGCTAACTATCTCGGGAGCAAGTAGCTTAAGGGTTTGGGCTGTTTCATTGCAATCTAGATAAATTATTCTTAATTTATCAGGATACTTTCTCTATTATCACAATGGATTTATTTCATTTCAAGTATGTATTATATGGATGTAAGTTTTTATTTGATTTGGAGGCAAAACGTTTCCAGGTCAGTTCTGTGACCGTGTCCCCTGCAGGCAGGAAGTGAATGACAAATATGGCTCAGGTTTTCCTAAGAGGTTCAGTATTTGCCATACTGGGTATTGATTGAATGGGAGGTGACGAATGTCTTGGATCTAGTCCTCATAAAACAAAACAACAAAACAAAAAGAATGAGGTAAAAGCAGAGAAGTTGTCAAACAAATGTTAAAAGTCATTGTTTCCATTGGAGAAAAGATAATTCGTGTATTCCCCGTCATAATGGTAAAAATAATATGTCTGAATAAGTATTTTAAATGGTGGAAGTATTTTCACATATCCTATTACATTTGATCCTTGCTGCACTGTTGTCACAATGGCAGGGCAGGCTGGGCTTCTGTGAACCCCATGTTGTAAGTGGTGAAACTGGGTGTAGTAGTTTGTTAGGGCTGCCATAGCAAGTGACCATAAATTTAGTAGCTTAAAATGACAAAAATTTATTATTTCACAGTTCTAGGAGCTAGAAGTCTGAAATCAGGTGGCAGCAAAGCTGCAATTCTTTGGGAGGCTCTAGGGGAGAATCCATTTCTTGCCTCTCTCAGCTTCTGGTGGCTGCCAGCATTCCTTGGCTTGTGGTCACATCCATCTCTTCTCTGCTTCTTTGGTCACAACACTTCCTCCTTTTCTGTTTGTGTCTTCTCTTGTTGTGTCTCAAGTCTCTCTACTTTTCTTTTATAAGGACAGTTGCTGCTGGATTTAGGGCCCCAACCAGATAATCCAGGATGATCTCTTCATCTTAAGAGCTTTAACTTAATTATATCTGTGAAGACCTACAATACATGCTTACTTACAAGATAAGCACCTCTGAAACGGTTTGATGTTCCTTGTATGTTAAATGGTCTCATTTTAGGGAAAACGGAGAGTGCAAAGACGAACTAACAAATATTAAAAGTGAATTTGGAACTAACGGGTCAAGTGGTCTTGTATATGTGAAATTCATAAGGTTAAACAAAATTAAACTGACTTCTTAACTGTAGGTCTCCTGAATGCTGTCATATGTTTCAGTGCATTTTAAATTTCAAGGCAAATACAGTGTTTTCCCAAGATTTTTATAGAAAGGAATTCCTTATTACTGAACTTCAGGGAATAGTGGGCTTTAGGATATAGTTTAAGAAACAGTGTATTCGCCACTCAACGAGAGATTTAGCTCAATTTCTATGAAATTTGACCTGGGAGAATAGTGATATGACTAGCTGTCATTTGTGGAGTACTTACTATGCCTTAGGGACCACATTAAGTGTTTTAGGTGCATTAACTCATTTAATCTTCACAACACACCTATGCTGCAGGTTCTGTCTTAATTATTTTACAGCTGAGGAAATTTAGAAAAAGAGAAGTGAAGCACCGTTTCCAGGTTTACAGGGCTGGTAAGATGTCGAGCCTGGCATCTAATGGAGGCCGTCTACCTGCTCACGTCTGCAGTCCTAATCACCATGTTATTCTAATATTAAAACATTCCAACAAAGCCATTTCAGTGCAACCAAGTGATTAAATACATATGCAGATCAGAGCCCAAGACACTGGAGAGCAGCCGCCCTGGTGACTTTGGTCTGTATTTGGCATCAGGGGAGGGAGGGAGGCTGGCTGTCCAATCAGTCCGTCATCGTTTCTATCCGTCACTCAGGGCTCGGGGCCGAAACAAAGCTAGCGTTCTGAAGGAGGAAAAGAAGTATGTTGCTCTGTTCTTAAGACTTATGTCAAAAATGTTTCAGTCCTCAGGTAATTTACTAGGGGCTGGCTCTATCCCTATTTACTTCAAAGCTCCAGCGCAAATGAAAGGGATGCAAATGGTACTTGGTTTGGCGGAGAGACATCTGGACGCTTCTGTTGGATCTGGCCTCGCTGACAGGAACCGTCCTCGGACAATCACGGGGCTCTGCGCAGGTAGAAGACAGTCCTTGTCTCTTCTCCCAGGAGAAAATTCCGGGTGGTTTTCTTAAATATTCCCCATCGGATTCTCTGTGGTGTTCTTAGAGCTTTTCCCTGCACAGTTCACTACGCCTGCCGTTGCTCGACATTTATTTCAGGAAGGAAGGCTAAATCATTTAACAACGAAGAAGAGATGATTAGGCAGAACAAGGCCACAGGCCATATGTCATGGGGTAGCCCCAAGCTCACAGGGTTCAATCAGTTATTGTCAGTCAAGTGCTTCGTACAGTCCCTGCCACCTATCAGTGCTGGCCAGCTAATTAAATAAAAATAAAACTGAGGGAGAACTTGCCTTCTGTGCGTCAGTCCTAGGGGCTTCTGTGAAAACCCGAAAGAAGCCAGTCTTTGTCATGTGCTAACCACTTCTAACTTTTTAAGAGGTGGGGGTTTGGCACCACCTCTTAAACAATGGCTTGGGTCCTCACAGGAGGAAGAGGTTCATGGTGTTTCCAAGGAGCCTCCGAAATTTAGGGAGACATTATTATTGTTCGTTTTCAAACAAGGAAATTGAGTTTTAAAGAAATTAAGTTTCTTGCCCGAGGTCAGGCAGAGTGAGATTCAAACCCTTATTTCTCTGACGCCCATACTAGGTTGTCCCCACAGTACCCCTCAAGACCAACGGGCATGGCTACCAAATACTCTCATTAGGGTAAGTAGTTGTTCATGTATTTATTTTTACTTTTTTGATTTTATGAATTCTGTTCCTCAAGAAGCAATAATTCTTGTTGCAAGATTTAAATTGCTGTGGTTTCTTTTGCTTGAACTGATGTTTTCCACACAGGTTGCAAAATGGATTGAGAACTGGAAGAACTTGTGTATTTTGGGAGGATGAAAACTTATTCATACCTTTTTAAAAAAAATTGATGTAAACAGTGCAATAATTTAAAAATCTGGCAAGCATTTTTTTTGAAAGCAGACTTTGATGTGAGGGGTGATCCTGGGCTTGGGGAATGTAAAAATCAGGAAGACCTGAATCTTGTAATGAGTTTACAATCTAGTGTGCACATAACCTAATCATGTAACTCTTTTAGTTCTCGGAGGCAGTAAATAATGTAAAAGAAAGCAGAAACTATTTATTATTCTACCACTAAGCGGCCATGTTCAACCAAGAATGAATCTTCTATAAAAAAAGTTATATGTATGAATATAAATAAACATCAATAAATGTAAGTAAATACATGTGTATTTTTAGTCATTTCTCTTTTACAATATGTCAAAGTCTGATCATCTCAAGAAAAAAAGACTAGGCCATATTATATTAGATGTAAGATCAAAAGGCTAATAGAAAGACAAAATAAATCTGATCAAACCCCAAAGTACTTTACTATGATAGTAACTACTAGCTACAATTTGTGGAATAGATATCTGGGTCAGATACCATATGTTTTCATAGAAAGTCTCATTTGTTTACTTATTATGGGGTACTTTCCCACTTAATTAACAACCCAATTATATCTTCCACGTGGTATCCATGACTAACTAACCCGAGCACCAGGTTTCGTTAAATACTAGTCTTCACTAAACAGTATTCATGAAACACTTACCCAGCATAAGTATCTCTCTGTAGCCCTTTCCCTTTATTTCCTGACAATACGTGTTGGACATTTGTGATTAACTGTGGCATGTGTCTCATGATATTTTCTTAAGTCTTCTATTTTAGGGAGCCGGAGGTGAAACATTGTCAAAATCTCACATTTGGCTTCTAGTCGAAAAAAACTCCAGATCTTCTGAGCATGCTATATACATTCTAATTTTATAGTTGGTATGAAAAACTGTTTTGAAATTCGCGTTATTTAGTGACTGATACATTTATTTTAGTGAAAGTAGTATTAGGAATGCTATCATGTGGTTTAAGGGGGAAATGGTGACACTATTTACCATTAAATGACACCTATTTCTGGTGAAAGAGCAACAACACTCTTTTGAAAACATAGCGTTACCTAAAGGATTTCAGTAATGTTATTCAATTTGCTTCCCCAGCGGATTGGGACCATCTTGTAGGTGCTGACGAGCTCCAGTCCTCAAGTCCCCACTTCAGGCAGGAACAAAGCCAGGTTGGAGGAGGGGAGACAAGCTGCAGGGAAGGAGGCGTGAGCAGAGAAAACTTACAGTTATACTGTCCCTGCCAGCTCATTGTTTCCTTGCACACAAGTCCAAACTTCAGACCGTCCCTAAATAGACCATGTACTTGTTTCTGTAACTTGTTAAATCAAAATCACTGAATGAGAAAAAAACAATAGCAGAGGTCTGAGTGCCATTTAGCTATCATCACAGAGTTTGACTGGAAGGGATTTGTGTTTAGGGAGTGTCTTAATTCTGATTCTGATACCTAATCAAGTTTGAGAATCAAAGCTAGAGACCTGCAGTTCTCTACCTCTGTTAGAATCAACAAGGGATTTAAAAAAATAATTACCCAGACATTTTATTGAGTAGGGGCATCAGAATTTTTATAAGTTTCCTTAGATATTTCTAATGTGCAACTAAGGTTAAGAATAATTACTTTTCAAATTGTACATATTATGAGAAGATTATGTCTAGAGACTTTTAACTTCAATGTGCTTCAGAATAACCCAGTGAAGAGCAGGATTACAGTAATAAGAATCACCTATTACTTAATTTTATATATTTTCTCAAGTGTTCTTTGCTTTCCCCACTACTTCCTAAAACAGATCCCCCCAATTCAGTTCTTTGAATCTATTTTTTTTTTTTGCTTTAGCATGATGGATAACTTTTATTTTGAGCAATCCTGAGAACCTGCACCTTATTCTTCAAGATAAGTGGATAAGCGATGAGTGCCTTTGTAGTTTTAAGAAACTACATTCAGGATGAGTGTGTGGAACACCCGGTGTCTTTTGTGTCTGCTATTTTTCACTGAGGGCAAATGGATCTGCCTCACCCTGAGACCCCAGTCAGGCAAGTTTGCCTTCCCCTTTCCCATCCCCAAGACAAATTGAGAATGCTGAAACCTCTCACTCACAACAAAACCGTGATAAAGCAGGTAACAAGACCTCACATTAATCAGGCCTTTCAAAGAAGAGGCCCCAACCTGCACCCTTTGTCTAGCCTGCTGGTAGGTTGGTTTTCCTAGCATTCTTTAGTTCCGCAGCGCATTCTCCTTGGAAATGTTTCACTTTTCAGACAGCCTCTGTGTTGATCAAAAAACCCAGAGAGCCACTACAGAAATCTGAACTTCTAATGATCTTCTTTTATATTTTCTTACAATGGACAATGGTTCTCTCAAACTAAGGGCATCAGTACACAAAGACAGGCAACAATGCAAGGAGATGGAGGCTGGGGGAGGAGCAGCCACCATCCCAACCTGTGGTGTATCGTCTTGGTGGAAAAAAAAAAAATCCTGTTTTCTGTAGCCAGATTGTTGCTGTCTCATGTTGAAAATATTCAAGACTTCTGCAAACCGAGGCTGAGATGAGAACAGATAAGAAGAGATGAACAATTTTCTTCTCAGGGAGAAACACCGCTGTCACTTACATGGTAATCTTGTGTTTTTCTAGTCCCTTTCAACCCAAACACAACAATAGAAAACTAGCTCACTAATAATTAGTTTAAGTTTCCTCAAGCGTGTTTGACCTTGGCCAGGCTAAACGAAGCAAGCTGCCGGTGCATGGACACAATTGTGTTGAATCAACCGCCCTCTACTGATCAATCAAAATATTACAACTGGTACAAGATTCACCGGATGACTGCAATGAGACAGGAAAGATATATTGGGCAGTTTGATTTGTAAGTATGTTTTTCAAAATATCATTGTATAAAAAAATTGTAAATGACATGTGTATTAGATTTCCATAACCAGAATTAAATATACATCAATTTTTATGAGTTAATTGGTATTAATAATTTACAAATTGCCAAATTTTTCAGAAAAATTGAAATAACTTCATCTTTGTTCTCAAGATTTTTGTAAAAAATTTGCATTTTAATAATGAGTTATTATTATCAAGCAAACCTTTTTTGTAGTGAGTAGGTAGTAAATCTTTTATGTTTTGCTGGTTTTTATGCCTCTTCTACCTTCCTCAACTTCGTCATGAAGAAGCGTTCACAGACAATAAGTGAATGAATGGGGGTGGCTCTGTGTTCTAATAAAACTTTATTTACAGAAAACAAACTTTGGACCAGATATGGTCTTGAAAACACTGCACCTGAAGTTCGGTTGAGCCATGAAAGAATGTAAACAACCCAAGTATTGCATTCTTTAAAAAAAGAGTTACTCCAGGAAGGTGACTATAATTTTTGCTTAAAGGTTGTTATCACTTCCAAACATTTTGAAACTTTTTTTTGGATGAGTTTCCAGACTGAACCGATGAACTTCACTAAAAATAATGAAAATTTAGAACTGGCATGTTCTCAGAGGTCATTTAGTATATTTCTCTCATTTACAGTAGAATCATTAATCAAAACTTTCCAACAAAGAAAAGCTAAGGATCATGCATATATAGTCAACTGACATTTAACAGAGAGTGAAGAATACTTAATGGGGAAAAGATGGTTTCTTCTATAAATGATTTTAGGAACATTGGATAGCCACATACAAAAAATGAAAATGGACCCCTAGTTTACACTACTCACAAAAATCAATTTGAAATGGATTAAGGACTTACACATAAGACCTGTAAAACTCCTAGAAGAAAGAAAAGGCTCCTTGACATTGGTCTTGCCAACTGTTTTTTTTAAAATTAATTTTAATGCAGTGACATGAATCAATCAGAGTACATAGGTTCAGAGACAACATCTCCAGGTTATTTTGACATTTGATTATGTTGCATACCCATCACCCAAAGTCATATAGTCTTCCGTCACCTTCTATCTGGTTTTCTTTGTGCCCCTCCTCTCCCCCCACCCCTCCCTTCCCCTCCCCACACCCGGTAACCACCACAATCTTGTCCATGTCCCTGCCAACAATTTTTTTTCTTTTTCTTTTTTTTTTTCCTGAAGCTGGAAACAGGGAGAGACAGTCAGACAGACTCCTGCATGCGCCCGACCAGGATCCACCCGGCACGCCCACCAGGGGCGACGCTCTGCCCACCAGGGGGTGATGCTCTGCCCCTCCAGGTGTCACTCTGCCGCGACCAGAGCCACTCTAGTGCCTGGGGCAGAGGCCAAAAAGCCAACCCCAGTGCCCGGGCCATCCTTGCTCCAATGGAGCCTTGGCTGCGGGAGGGGAAGAGAGAGACAGAGAGGAAGGAGGGGGGGGGGTTGAAGAAGCAAATGGGCGCTTCCCCCATGTGCCCTGGCCGGGAATCAAACCCGGGTCCCCCGCACGCCAGGCCGACGCTCTACCGCTGAGCCAACCGGCCAGGGCCAACAATTTTTTTGATATGATACCAAAAGCACAAGCAACAAAAGCAAAATGAACAAGTGGGACTGTAGCAAACTCAAATCTTTCTCCACATCAAAGTAAACAATAGCAAAATTAAAAGGCAACCTAACAGAATGGGAGAAAATATTTGGAAACCATGTATCTGCTAAGAAATTAATATCCAAAATATATAAGAATCTTGTGCACCTCAATGGCAAAAACCTAACAATCTAATTAAAAATTGGTAGAGGACTTGAATAGACACTCTCAAAGAAGACACACAAATGGCCAGTAAGTACATGAAGAGGTGCTCAACGTCAGTAATCATCAGAGACATGCAAATCAGAACCCTAATGAGATATTAGCTCACTCCTGTTGGAATTGCTGGTATCAGAACAAGAGATTACAAATGGTGGTAAGTGTGTGGAGAAAAGGAAACCGTGTGTACTTTTGGTTAAGATATAATTTGATACAGTCATTATGGAAAACAGAATGGTGTTTTTTTCAGAAAATTAAAAATAGAACTACCCTATGATCCAGCAATCTCACTTCTGAATATATATCTGAAGGAAATAAACTCACTATATAGAGATATATCTATACTCTCATGTTCCTGCTGCATTATTCACAATGGCAAAGGCATGGAAACAACCTAAGTGTTTATGATTGATAAATGGATTTAAAATTTATATGTCACTCATATATGTAATATATTTATATATCATATATATCTCCAGTGGAATATTATTTAGCCACTTAAAAAAATCCTGTGACAATATGGATAGACTTTTGGACCTTGAAGGCATTATGCTAAGTGAAATAAATCTGACAGAGAAAGACAAATACTACAGGATCTCACTTATATGTGAAATATAAAAACATTGAATTAATGGAAATGGAGATGCAATGATGGTTGCCAGGGGTGAGGAAATAGAGAAATAGAGAAAATGGAGAGGTGCTGCTTAAATTATATAAACCTTTAGCTTTAAATTGAAGAAGTTTGGGTTTTTATTTTTTACTTTTAAAAATTTTTTTTATTTGGGCTGTTTCCAGATCATGGCTATTGTAAACAATGCTGCCATAAACATGGGGATGCATTTCTTCTTTTGAATCAGTGATTTGGTGTTCTTAGAATATATTCTTAAAAGTGGGATGGCTGGGTCAAAAGGCAGTTGCATTTTTAATTTTTTGAGGAATCTCCATACTGGTTTCCACAGTGGCTGCAGCAGTCTGCATTCCCACCAGCAGTGCAGGAGGGTTCCCTTTTCTCCACATCCTCGCTAGCACCTATTGTGTGTTGTTTTGTTAATGAGCGCCATTCTGACTGGTGTGAGGTGGTATCTCATTGTGGTTTTAATTTGCATTTCTCTAATGATTAGTGATGTTGAACATTTTTTTATCTGTATATTGGCCATCTATGTCCTCTTTGGAGAAGTGTCTATTCATTTCTTTTGCCCATTTTTTGATTGGATTGTTTATCTTCCTGGTGTTGAGCTTTACAAGTTCTTTATAAATTTTGGTTATTAACCCCTTATCAGATGTATTGTTGAATATGTTCTACCATTGTGTAGTTTGTCTTTTTATTTTGTTCATATTGTCTTTAGCTGTGCAAAAGCTTTTTTGTTAGATATAGTCTCATCTGTTGATCCTGTCCTTTATTTCACTTGCCTGTGGAGATAAATCAGCAAATATATTGCTGCGAGAGATGTCAGAGAGCTTACTGCCTATGTTTTCTTCTAAAATGCTTATGGTATCATGACAAGTGGATTAAAAAGCTGTGGTACATATAAACAATGGAATACTATGGGGCCATGAAAAAGAATGAAATCTTACCTTTTGCGACAACATGGGTGGATCTGGAAACTATTATGTTAAGTGAAATAAGCCAGGCAGAGAAAGAAAAATATCATATGAACTCACTCATTTGAGGAATCTAATGAACAATGTGAACTGAGGAACAGAATAGAGGCAGAGGTGGGGTCAAAGGGACCAGAGGGAAAGTGGACAGAGGGAAAGGGGATGAGAGGATGGGATCAGAGAAGGGAAAGAGATTGGTGAAATTATATACATAACACAGCGTTATAGAGAGCAGAAGAGCAAATCCTTGAGGGAAGGAGGGGGACAAGGGGGATGTTGAGGGGAACACAGAGTGGGGGGATGTATTCAGTAGAACACTTGAATCTATGTAAATGCAATAAATTAAAATCAATAAAGTATACAATTCAAAAAAATGTTTTTATTTTATTGATTTTAGGGACAGGAAGGGAGAGAGCAAGAGAGAGTCGGGAACATTGATCTGTTCCTGCATGTGCCCTGAATGGGGACTGAACTGGCAACCTCTCTGTTTCTGGATGATGCTCTAACCAAACAAGTTATCTGGCCAGGCCATTCTGGGAGTCTTATGTACAGCCTAGTGACTATTTAACAATGCTTACTGTATACTTGAAAGTTCTATGAGAATCAACCTTTTCTAACCATATCAAAAACAAGAAAATGGTAATTATCTGAGGTGAGGTGAAGGATGTATTAACTAACCTTATTATGGTAAACAAATTGCAATACATATGTACTGTATATAAAATCAGCACACCATACACCTTAAACTTACATAATGTTTAATGTCAATTATATCTCAGTAAAACTGGAAAAAAGAGTGTGTTTTAATGTAATGATAGACAGAGTTATAGAATTCAATTTAGAATTTAGTCCAATAGGGAAAGGATAATCTTATCAACTAATGGCATAGCTCAATTATATAGCCACATGCAAAAAACTAAGGCTTACAACATAAGCAAAAATTTCCATTAAATGGTTTAAAAACTCAAATATAAGAGAACTTCTAGAAGATAATATACAAGTTTAGTGATGCTAGTCTTGAAAAAAATATTTAAATACAACACCAAACACACAACTAATAAGATTAAAAAATTAATATAATAGATGTTATCAAAACTAAAACTTTTACTTTGTTAAACAAAACTGAAAGAAAATATTGCAAAATGTGTATTTGATAAAGAACTTTATTTAGAACATCAAGAATGTCTTACAACCTAATAAAAAGAAAGCATTCTCATAAACAATAAGCAAGATATTTGAACAGATATTTTTTCAAAAAATTATACAAATGGCAAATAACCATAAAAAACATATTCAAGATCATCAATCATTGTGGAAATCTAAACTAAGCCATAATAAGATACCACTATTAACCTGCTTGAATGACTGAAAAAAATTTTTTTTTTTTTTTCATTTTTTCTGAAGCTGGAAACAGGGAGAGACAGTCAGACAGACTCCAGCATGCGCCCGACCGGGATCCACCCGGCACGCCCACCAGGGGGCGACGCTCTGCCCACCAGGGGGCGATGCTCTGCCCATCCTGGGCGTCGCCATATTGCGACCAGAGCCACTCTAGCGCCTGAGGAAGAGGCCACAGAGCCATCCCCAGCGCCCGGGCCATCTTTGCTCCAAGGGAGCCTTGGCTGCGGGAGGGGAAGAGAGAGACAGAGAGGAAAGCGCGGCGGAGGGGTGGAGAAGCAAATGGGCGCTTCTCCTGTGTGCCCTGGCCGGGATTCGAACCCGGGTCCTCCGCACGCTAGGCCGACGCTCTACCGCTGAGCCAACCGGCCAGGGCGAATGACTGAAATTTGAAAAGGCTGATTGTGTCAAATGTTGGGGAAGATGTTAACTTTCATACACTACTGGAACAAATGTAAATGACAGAACACTTGGGAAAAATGTTTAACTTTTTTTTTTTTTAAAAAGAAACATACCACATGGTGCCACCACCCCACAAGTAGGTATTTATGCATTAGAAATGGAAGAACCTATCCACAAAATGGTTAGCACATAAATATTCACAGGGGCTCTATTCATGACAGCTAAAAATTGCAAAGAACCAAAATTTCAATGAACTGTTGAGTGGGTAGAAAATAGAAGTATATCCATACATTAGAAAGGAATGAATTATTGACATACAACAATATGTATAAATCTCCAAATGATTATTTTAAGTGAAAGAAGCCAAGTGAAAAGAATATGTACTGTATAATTCCATTTATAAAAAATTATTACAAATGCAGATGAATCTATGATTATAGAAAGCAATTCCATTGCCTGAAGGTGAGAAGGCAGGGAGAGGTGGAGAGAAGAATTACACCATAAGTGCTCAACAGACTTAGGTATTATTATTATTGTTGCTGTTAGTGTTACTATTATTAACCTCTCCACCCCCTCTCCCAA
This sequence comes from Saccopteryx leptura, assembly GCF_036850995.1. Taxonomy (NCBI): domain Eukaryota; kingdom Metazoa; phylum Chordata; class Mammalia; order Chiroptera; family Emballonuridae; genus Saccopteryx; species Saccopteryx leptura. Next base: position 18,190,904 of record NC_089506.1, read on the forward strand.
TACATAAGTAATGAAAGAGTGAGGGACACTGAGCTTAAATTAAAAATGACCAAAACTGTGGTATTTGCTATTAATGAATAGATCAATTTTCTGTTATTATGTAGAATAGGTATTAAAATTACAGCTGAGTTACAGAAAGAGAAGCATTTTATTTCTATTTTGCAACCCAGAGTATTGTTGAAATCTCCTATCCTTCACCCACATAAGCATTCCTCTACCATACCCCAACTCACACACACTATGGCTATAAATCCTGTTTCGCAGTTTCCTATATCTGATCAATTACCATTTCATGTTGAGGACCGAAAATCATAGCTCCGTATATTTAGTAACATGCCAGTTACTAAATCTGCAAAAAGCCAGAAATGAGACTAAAACACAAGATCATGATAGGAACTACTGCCACACATTTCATGTGCTGTTCTTGTCTTTAGATGCTGTCTCTCTCCCGGGGCACAGGTGTATACGGTGTGTTGTCTGTCTTTAGTAATATCTCCTCATATTTGACAAGCTTTGGGCAAAGTGAGAAACAAAGATTCCAGGACTGGAAGAACTTTGCCACGGTTTTCACTGGGAGGTTGCACCATTTCCCATAGGGGTGGGCTGGCAGGTGCAGAGCTCTACCAACATTTCAAAGGTGGGACCCAAAGATGTCAACTTGCAATCATGAGATAATCCTGCACAGCCAAGAACTGTCTCACCAAAGGGTAACAGCACTACTGTGAGCAAGCACTGAGCGCTAGGCAGTGTCATTTTTCAGTAAAGAAAATGGAGGCCCCAGAGATGTATCAAATGATCCTCATGCTTTCTCAAGCGTGTTTCTCTTATGAATGGAGGTTTGTCCTCATATTTTATATTCTATTATAATTTTCCTGCAGTGGGCATAGGGACGTCTGTCCATTCTAGAGATGACCATATTACATCTCATCGACTTAAATACATGACCATAGGGCTTCAACACCAGAAACCCTAGAAAAAGAAGAAAGTCATCTCATTACAAACATTAAATGAATGGTCCAAGGTCAAAAGGGAATTGAAGAAAGAGACAAAGTTAGAGCCCAGGACTTCTGGCTGTCTTTCAGTGTTTGTTCTAACCCTGAATTGGGATGTTAGCAATTTCTTTAAAATTACTACACAAATAACACTGGGGAACATTTTTTTTATTTTCTGTTGCATGAGGTTTTAGAACTGTTCCTATATATTTCTACATCGTTGATTCCAAATCAGAAATCCCTTTTTTGGTACATGCTCTAGTTTTTATGCAATTTTAACTTCTTTTTGTTACAGTTAATGGGCATGCATTGGTTTTTAAATTGGAGTTAAAGGGCAACAATTCTTGGATTGAACATAACCACAAGGCAATTAATGTTTTACAAATGTCACTTTTACATAATTGTAGTTGGTTTTAAATGTAAAAAATTATTATCTGATAAAAACACCCTCTTATTTTGTTTTAAGATTGAATCATGGCTTCTTCGAGTAGGTGTAAATGTAAGAATAGTCCTGACACCTTCCGTTATATATGTGGCTGTTACACACTTCAACGTCAAAGGCACAATATTTCATCATTTGTGACACATGCACAGATTGCCTATTTTCAAGTTCCCCTTGACGATCAAGACAAGAATTGGGCTTCTCATATTGTGTGTCATAATTGTGAAGAAATGCTTAGTGACTGGACAAAAGGAAAATGCAAAGGAATGCCTTTTGGTATTCTCATGGTTAGGTGTGAACCTAAGGACCACAGCAGTGACTGTTATTTCTGTCTGATCCATACAAAGGGTATCGGCAAGAAAAAACAGCATATGATTGCATATCCTAATATTCCTTCAGCAATATGACCTATCCCACACTCTGAGACACTCCTGGTTCCAGTTTTCAATGGTTTTATTTCTTCTAAGGATGAAGAAAGTGAACATGGTGATCAAGTGTATTTTGATAAGATGCATGAGGAAATGGTTGTAGAATCTGAAGGGTCTTTTTCTGATGCCAAGCAATCATTAACCCCTCAGCAGTTTAGCCAACCCATATTGAATGACTTAGTAAGAATGACATAAAAATTGTCCTCGACTCTCTGAAGTATGAGGAGCATAACTGGATTATTTGTGTGGATCTTAAAATGGTAAATTTCCTGCTAGGACAACAGAGAGGTTTCACGAAGTATCCTTGCTTTCTGTGTTTGTGGGACAGCTGAGCTCAGGAGAAACACTGGACACAGAAGGAGTGGCTGAAATGTGAAGCTCTGGAAGTAGGGATGCAAAATATTGCGAAGGAACCTGTAGTTAATTGAGACAGGATCATTTTCCCCCTACTTCACATCAAACTTGGCTTAATGAAGGAGTTTGTTCAGGCTTTGAATAGAGAAAGTGAATGCTTTCAACATATTATTTCTGCTTTTCCTGCCTTATCTTTCGAGAAGATAAAAGCAGGTGTATTCGATGGACCTCAAATTTGAACCCTCGTACGTGACAAAGAATTTTCCAGGAAGATGAATAAGGAGGAGAAAGCAGCATGGCAGTCTTTTGTGGCAGTTACAAAGAACTTCCTTGGCAATAAAAAAGCAGAAAACTATGAACTTCTGGTTCAAAGACGCTGTTGGCTTTCCATGACATTGGATGGAACATGAGTGCTAAGATTCACTTCCTGAACAGTCACCTTGATAAGTTTTCTGAAAATCTTGGAGCTGTTAGTGATGAGCCGACTACTGCTGGAGCATCAAACGAGATTGTTCTCAACAAGTACACAAACGCAAGAGCTACAAATGCAAATTTTTGCCTGAATAGAATTTAAATGTTTTGTGCAAATTTTATGATTAAAACAAGTGTTTTAATATGTTCTATTTCAAAATTGTAGACAAATTCTGATGCAATCATATCTTTTAGTGTATTAGTGTATTTACTGCATTACATAAATTATTCTTTTTTAAAAAATTTATTCATTTATTTATTTTTTCTGAAGCTAGAAACGGGGAGAGAGAGTCAGACAGACTCCCGCATGCGCCCGACCGGGATCCACCCGGCATGCCCACCAGGGGCGACGCTCTGCCCACCGGGGGGCGATGCTCTGCCCCTCCGGGGCATCGCTCTGCCTTGACCAGAGCCACTCTAGCGCCTGGGGCAGAGGCCAAGGAGCCATCCCCAGCGCCCGGGCCATCTTTGCTCTAATGGAGCCTTGGCTGCGGAAGGGGAAGAGAGAGACAGAGAGGAAGGAGGGAGGGTGGAGAAGCAAATGGGCGCTTCTCCTATGTGCCCTGGCTGGAAATCGAACCCGGGTCCCCCGCACGCCAGGCCGATGCTCTACTGCTGAGCCAACCGGCCAGAGTCTATATAAATTATTATATTTTCACAAAGATGATGCCCAGGAAGACATTCTACTTCATTATATTAAACTAAATGTTGAAAATTTTACAATAAGATGAAAACCTTAAGTCTTTAGTTGAAAAAAACCTGTAGCTTACAGAGTAAAACTAATGTCAGATTTGAGATCAGCACACTTGAATTAGGTAAGAACAAGTGTTTTTGTGGATGCAACAAAAATTTTGTTCCCCAGTGTAATATAAATTAGGAAGGATGCACATTTCTCTTTAAAAGCCTTGAAGAATACACATTTACTTTATATTTTACTGACTTTGTTTCTGTTCTCATTCAGAGGCAGTTTGCTCTCTGAAGGTTGACTTCCTGGCTCAGATTCCAGTTCTGCCAGTTCTGTACTGTTGATGTTGGAGACCTAGTTTTTTCATCTGTGAAAAGGGGAAAGGTTAGGATGGTCTGGGGGATTATATACAATAATAGATACCACATCCATACCAAGGCCTAGAACATGGTGAATCCTCAAAAATTAGCATAACTTTTGTTTAATTTCTCCATGTTGGGCAAATAAGTTTGTAAAATCTGTACTTTTGGGATTTGCTCACTTTTATTGTTAATATTGGCTGCTGCCCAGGTAAATCTCGCTGCCAGGTGAAACTGCTAATTACCTTTCTGCTTGGGAAGGAGCTTTGTTGTGCTAATGTGTGCTGAAGGAGGGGTTTTTGCCACAAAAAGTTTTAAGAAGAAGGAGAAAGGAGAGGCAGGAAGCCATGTTTTTGCAGAGAAGGCAGCCAAGATGGCAGGGTGCTGAAGGAGAAGCCTGTCTGTGCAGAGAGGAGAAGGCGTGCAGATGGGGAACCAGAGGTGACTGAGCTGGTGGGGGCCTTTGATTCTAGGAAAAACCGGAAATGATTCTCCTGGTTGTGGAACCGCAGAATGTGAGAGTGGGTTTTGGTGTCCTGTGTGTGTTTACTCGCCAGCCGGGTGCGAGGCTAGAGTACAAGCGTGACCCACCAGTTTTTGGCTCCGTAGTTTCTCTAACGTCTGTCCAAATTCAATGAGAACCTGCATGTGAATGGCCACGATGGCGGCGACCCCTGGCCTTACACTCCATGTGCATTGAGATACTAATAAATCGATTACAGCAAAATTATAAGATGTAAAATTAAAAGTTAAAATTTAAAAAGTGATGAGTTCTATAACTGCCTTTGAAACTTACATGGTCAGAAGTGTGGTCACTTTCTGTCTTCTGACCCTGGGAAATCTGGCTTACCCACAGGGCCGCTGGGAGAAATGACCCCGGGGGCTGTTGGCCTGGGCACCATGGCAATTCACATGGTGTGGACGGTCCAGGCTCCAGACTCAGGGCTGCTCGGAGATGAACACGTGATTCCGAAAAATAGAAGTTCTCCGTACTTGTAAATGTTTGCTTTCTTTCACTTTCTTCTGATGCCTACATTTGCTTTAAAACTGTGCCCTTTCCCCGTCTCCCCGAAAGATTGGGAAATTCTCTTCAAGCTTGTGGGGTGTCAAATGTAAACAAGTACCAATTATCAGCATTTCTACTTAATATTTCTTTCTATATATCTGTAACGATATTTTGCTGTGCAAATCCCAAATTAGCCTGTAAAAGCTAAAATCTTGAATTATCCACTAGAGGGAGGCATCGCTCTTCCATTAAATGGATTTTCATTTTAAAAAGTGAAATTTAGATTTCTCTTCTTCCGGTGGAAAACTGAATGAGTCAGTCCTGGGATTGAGACTCTGCTTAAAGCCATGGTTATATGTTGGCTCTTTTGAGGTTGACAAGGCAGAACTCCGGAACTCTCTCAAGGAGGAAAGAGGTGTTTGTATGGGGACAGCATTTTGTTTCCCTTTTTCTTTATCCTTCATGGGCTTCTCAAACAACAGCCTCACGTAAAATCCTGGTTTTTTTTTTTTTTTTTTGCAGAAATGCCACGCTACTCTGAAGACTACATCTGAGGACTCCCTTCTGTCTCTTTGCAGAGATACCTTTCTAAAGTGACATTGATCAATACGAGTACATAGGTTTCAGGTAAACATCTCTACAGCATTTGAACTGTTGATTGTGTTGTGTGCCCGTCACCCGAAGTCAAAGGATTTTTTCAAATCACATAACCATGCTTCTCACTAGTCTTCCTGCCTTCACCGCTTCGATGGAACTCTTTACCGTACCTGTTAACAGTAATACTAATGCTTCTGATGTTTTTTCAAGTAGATTTAAAAACAAGGAGGGTAACACGATGTGAGGGCACTGAGGTTGTTATATTGAGTGAGGCACTTGAAACCATGTCGACACAATAAATTAAAAATTAAAAAAAAAGCCTGACCTGTGGTGGCGCAGTGGATAAAGCGTCGACCTGGAAATGCTGAGGTCGCCGGTTCGAAACCCTGGGCTTGCCTGGTCAAGGCACATATGGGAGTTGATGCTTCCAGCTCCTCCCTCCTTCTCTCTCTCTGTCTCTCCTCTCTCTCTCTCTCTCTCTCTCTCTCTCTCTCCCTCTCTCCTCTCTAAAATGAATAAAAAAAATTAAAAAAAAAGGAAGGTAACTTTAAATGGTCCATTTGTATTTGAATTTCCTAATGCTTCCAGGTAACTAGCCTTTAATTTTACCAAAGTATACCAGAAAGTGATGGAATAATGGACGTGTATTAAGTGGTCGGAGCTGGCAGAGGTGTAGAATCCACTTGGGTTGGGAAATCTAGGCTTGTTCAAACACAGTGATAGCTATTTATCTAATACTCCGGAAATGTAAAGCTAGTTTGAATGATGGGGCAACCACTTTGTAGAACAGGTTAGCCATCTTTAAAAACGTTAAGCATAAACATACCAATATGACCTGGCATTTCCCTTTAGTTATGTTAGCCCAGAGAAATGAAAGCATATATCCACTAGGACTTGTATGTAAACGTTCGTTAGCAACATTATACATATTAACCAGAAAATGGAAACAATCCAAATGTTCATCAACTAGGGACGCTACTGGGCTAAAGCATGCATGAAGGTCAAAAAGATTACCTGTATGTGTTACGTAGAAGAAGCCAGACAGAAAAGATCACCTCACTGTATAATTCCATTGAGTGGAATAGTCAAGAGCAGGCATATTTTATAGTGACAGAAAGTAGATAGCTAGAGGCCTGGAGTTGGGGTGGGAATGGGACTGCTGGCTAATAAGCATGAAGTTTGTTTCGGGGCATGGGGAGTGTTTTAAAATTGAATCGTGGCGAAGGTTGCACAACTCAGTATATTTACCAGAAGTAATCAAACCACACACTTACAATGTACTGTATTATAAAGTTGTTAATATTAGTAGAATGAATCTGGAGATCAAATGTTCTTATTAAAATTTGAAATTCTACCAGAGAGAGGAAATCAAAAAGATTAGCTATTCAAACTTCCAGGTCACACCAGCACCCTGTCTTAAAGTTTCAGGAAAGAGTGGAAATACATGATTTTTATTTCTAACAGTCTGAAAAACAGAGCCAAAATGCTCCTGAATAAAAGCATTAGAATTCCAGCTCCAAGGCTTATGTTTGCCTGTGCCCTGTGAAACATTATTCTAACTCACACAGTCTTCCACTCACAGAATGTGACCAGACTCTGCTAGGTCTGCTCCTTTCTCTTAAGGATCATGGATACCCTGTTGTTTGTGTATCTTGAGCAACTTAATGCTATTGTTGGGGAATAAAGTGGATATAATTTTTTTTTCCTGGCTAACTTTTGACAAAACATATACTTTGCCTATCTTTATCAGTGTGCCTTTGAGACCTTCCTTGGCCACTGTCTGTCCAGAACAATGAGTTACTCTTTTGTGACATCACTGGTGGGGTCTTTCTGGCAGGAGTTAGATCTGAAGACTACGTAAGACAAAAATCTTAAGAAAATATATAAAATGGAAGAATGTTCACACATATTTTGATCAATTTCACTTATAGAAATAAACTTCTTATCTCTTTCTCTCCCAAATTATATTAATAATGCTACACATTTGAGTCACTGAAAATGTTTAAAATTTGTTTTACAAAGTTCATCTAAAAATTGCTTCGGTCTAGAAAGAAAGGATGATATGTTCATTTATGTACTGCATTTGTCTTTCTGTCTTGGGTGGCAAATACACCTTCTTTTACGTCCTTGAGAAATTTGCCCTGATGGAGTTACCCTGTGAATGTCCTGGGGTTCACCTCGTTTCCTTTCTTCCCTTGGCAAAGCTTCCACTGGCTTGAGAAATAGGAAAAGTCAACGCCCAAAGTGATAACCAGCAGGAGTCAGTTCTGTCTCTCATCAATTTTTCAAAATCAACGGGCATGTCTCTGATGGGTGATAACTTCATAGCTCACTTCAATGATGGTGTCAAGCTTGGCTCTTCCCCTCTCCTGTGTGGGGAGGAACACAGTCACAATTTCAAGCACTTAAGAGCAGAGAAGATATCTTTTCTATTCTGAATATATTCCTGCTCCAGATGGAAGAAATTTTCATTTGTTCCAAAGAAGATGCCTCTGGAAGGAGATTATTAGTGAGATATAATCTTTTTTTTTCTTTCTATTCAGAAAATTAAATTTAATGGGGTGACATTGATCAATACTAGTACATAAGTTTCAGGTTAACATCTCTATAGCATTTGAACTGTTGATTGTGTTGTGTGCCCATCACCCAAAGTCAAATCATTTTCCATCACTGTATCCTCTTTACTACTCCCGCCTTTCTCCTCCTGTTAACTACTTCATCATCTATGTCCATGAGTCTCAGTTTTATTTTATTTTTTTAATAATTTTATTTTTAATGGGGCAACATCAATAAATCAGGATACATATATTCAAAGATAACAAGTCCAGGTTATCTTGTTGTTCACTTATGTTGCATACCCATCACCCAAAGTCAGATTGTCCTCTGTCACCTTCTATCTAGTTTTCTTTGTGCCCCTCCCCCTCCCCCTTCCCCTCTCCCCCCTCCCCTGTAACCACCACACTCTTGTCCATGTCTCTTAGTTTCATTTTTATGTCCCACCTACGTATGGAATAATGCAGTTCCTGGTTTTTTCTGATTTACTTATTTCACTTCGTATAATGTTATCAAGATCCCACCATTTTGCTGTAAATGATCCGATGTCATCATTTCTTATGGCTGAGTAGTATTCCATAGTGTATATGTGCTACATCTTCTTTATCCAGTCATCTATCGATGGGCTTTTTGGTTGTTTCCATGTCCTGGCCACTGTGAACAATGCTGCAATGAACATGGGGCTGCATGTGTCTTTATGTATCAATGTTTCTGAGTTTTTGGGGTATATACCCAGTAGAGGGATTGCTGGGTCATAAGGTAGTTCTATTTTCAGTTTTTTGAGGAACCACCATACTTTCTTTCATAATGGTTGTACTACTTTACATTCCCAACAACAGTGTATGAGGGTTCCTTTTTCTCCACAGCCTCTCCAACATTTGCTATTACCTGTCTTGTTAATAATAGCTAATCTAACAGGTGTGAGGTGGTATCTCATTGCAGTTTTGATTTGCATTTCTCTAATAACTAACGAAGATGAGCATCTTTTCATATATCTGTTGGCCATTTGTATTTCTTCCTGGGAGAAGTGTCGTGTCTGTTCATGTCCTCTTCCCATTTTTTTTTATTGGATTGTTTGTTTGTTTGTTGTTGAGTTTTATGAGTTCTTTGTATATTTTGGATATTAGGCCCTTATCTGAGCTGTTGTTTGAAAATATCATTTCCCACTTAGTTGACTGTCTGTTTATTTTGTTATCAGTTTCTCTTGCTGAGCAAAAACTTCTTAGTCTGATGTAGTCCCATTCATTAATTTTTGCCTTCACTTCTCTTGCCTTTGGAGTCAAATTCATAAAATGCTCTTTAAAACCCAGGTCCATGAGTTTAGTACCTATGTCTTCTTCTATGTACTTAATTGTTTCAGGTCTTATGTTTAGATCTTTGATCCATTTTGAGTTAATTTTAGTACAGGGGGACAGACCTGTACTGGACCTGTAGTCCAGTTTCATTCTTTTGCATGTGGCTTTCCAGTTTTCCCAGCACCATTTATTGAAGAGGCTTTCTTTTCTCCATTGTGTGTTGTTGGCCCCTTTATCAAAAATTTTTTGACTATATATATGTGGTTTTATTTCTGGGTTTTCTATTCTGTTCCATTGGTCTGAGTGTCTATTTTTCTGCCAATACCATGCTGTTTTGATTGTCGTGGCCCTATAATATAGTTTGAAGTCAGGTATTGTAATGCCCCCAGCTTCATTCTTTTTCTTTAGGATTGCTTTGGCTATTCGGGTTTTTTTATAGTTCCATATAAATCTGATGATTTTTTGTTCCATTTCTTTAAAAAATCTCATAGGAATTTTGATGGGAATTGCATTAAATTTGTATATTGCTTTGGGTAATATGGCCATCTTGATTATATTTATTCCTCCTAACCAAGAACAAGGTATATTCTTCCATCTCATTATATCTTTTTCGATTTTCCTTAACAATGGTTTATAGTTTTCATTATACAAGTCCTTCACATTCTTTGTTATGTTTATTCCTAAGCATTTTTTTTGTTTTTGCAATCGTGAAGGGGATTATTCTTTTGAGTTCATTTTCAAATGATTCATTGTTGGCATATAGAAAGGCTATTGACTTCTGTATGTTAATTTTGTATCCTGCGACCTTACTGTATTGGCTTATTGTTTCTAGTAGTCTTTTTGTGGATTCTTTGGGGTTTTTGATGTATAGGATCATATCATCTGCAAAAAGTAATACCTTTACTTCTTCTTTTCCGATATGGATGCCTTTTATTTCTTTGTCTTGTCTGATTGCTCTGGCTAGAATCTCTAGTACCACATTAAATAAGAGTGGAGAGAGTGGACAACCCTGTCTTGTTCCTGATTTAAGGGGGAAAGCCTTCAGTTTAGTGCCATTTAATATGATGTTAGCTGATGGTTTATCATATATGGCCTTTATCATGTTGAGATATTTTCCTTCTATACACATTTTGTTGAGAGTCTTAAACATAAAATTGTGTTGTATTTTATCGAATGCCTTTTCTGCATCTATTGATAAGATCATGTGGTCTTTGTTCTTTGTTTTGTTGATATGGTGTATTACGTTAACTGTTTTACATATGTTGAACCTTTCTTGAGATTCTGGGATGAATTCCACTTGATCATGATGTATTATTTTTTTAATATGTTGCTGTATTCGATTTGCTAGTATTTTGTTTAGTATTTTAGCATCTGTATTCATTAGAGATATTGGTCTGTAGTTTTCTTTTTTTGTGCCATCCTTGCCTGGTTTTGGTATGAGGGTTATGTTGGCTTTATAAAATGTGTTTGGAAGTATTGTTTCTTCTTCAATTTTTTGGAAGACTTTCAGTAGAATAGGAACCAAGTCTTCTTTGAATGTTTGATAAAATTTGCTGGTATAGCCGTCAGGGCCTGGACTTTTATTTTTGGGGAGGTTTTTAATGGTTTTTTCTATTTCTTCTCTACTAATAGGTCTGTTTAGGCTTTCTGCTTCTTCTTGACTCAGTCTAGGAAGATTGTATTGTTCTAGGAATTTATCCATTTCTTCTAGGTTGTTGAATTTAGTGGCATAAAGTTTTTCATAGTATTCTACAATAATTCTTTGTATATCTACGGTGTCTGTGGTGATTTCTCCTCTTTCATTTTGGATTTTGTTTATATGAGTTCTTTCTCTTTTTTCCTTGGTAAGTCTTGCCAAGGGTTTGTCAATTTTGTTGATCTTTTCAAAGAACCAGCTCCTTGTTCTATTAATTTTTTCTATAGTTTTTCTGTTCTCTATTTCATTTATTTCTGCTCTGATTTTTATTATCTCCTTTCTTCGGCTGGTTTTGGGTTGTCTTTGTTCTTCTTTTTCTAGTTCCTTAAGTTTTGAAGTTAAGTGGTTCACTTGGGCTCTCTCTTGTTTGTTCATATATGCCTGAAGTGATATGAACTTCCCTCTTACCACTGCTTTTGCTGCATCCCATAGATTCTGATATGTCATATTGTCATTTTCATTAGTCTGTATATATCTTTTGATCTCTGCACTTATTTCTTTTTTGACCCATTCATTTTTTAAAAGTATGTTGTTTAGTTTCCACATTTTTATGGGATTTTTTTCCCTCTTTTTTTGCAGTTGAATTCTAGTTTCAAGGCTTTATGATCAGAAAATATGCTTGGTACAACTTTGATTTTTCTGAATTTGCTGACGTTGTTTTTGTGGCCCAACATATGGTCAATTCTTGAGAATGATCCATGTACACTGGAGAAAAATGTATACTCATTCACTTTGAGATGAAATGTCCTGTAGATGTCTATCATATCCAGGTGCTCCAGTGTTTTGTTTAAGGCCACTATATCTTTGTTGACTCTCTGTTTGGATGACCGATCTAGAGCTGTCAGCGGTGTATTGAGGTCTCCAAGTATGATTGTATTTTTGTCAGTTTTTGTTTTAAGGTCAATAAGTAGTTGTCTTATATATTTTGGTGCTCCATGGTTTGGTGCATATATATTAAGAATTGTTATGTCTTCTTGATTCAGTGTCCCCTTAGCCATTATGAAATGGCCATTTTTGTCTCTGAGTACTTTTGCTGTCTTGTAGTCAGCATTATCAGATATGAGTATTGCTACGCCTGCTTTTTTTTGGATGTTGTTTGCTTGGAGTATTGTTTTCCAGCCTTTCACTTTGAATTTGTTTTTATCCTTGTTACTTAGATGAGTTTCCTGTAGGCAGCATACAGTTGGATTTTTTTTTAATCCATTCTGCTACTCTGTGCCTTTTTATTGGTGAGTTTAATCCGTTTACATTTAGTGTAATTATTGACACTTGTGAGTTCCCTATTGCCATTTTATATATTGCTTTCTGTTAGTTTTGTGTCTTGTTTGATCCTTCTCTTTCGTTTTTCTATCTTTTGTTTTTATTTGGTTGTATTCCATACATCTTTCCTCTATTGCTATCTTTTTTATCTCATGTGCTTCTGTGGTGGTTTTTTCAATGGTGGTTACCTTTAAGTAATGAAAAGGGTTTCTACCCTGTTCATTGTAGTGCACTATTTTGTAAGTACTTTTGCACTCCATCGTCCTTTGCTACTGTTAATCTCCATCCTCTCCCCCCTTTCTTTTGTTGTTGTCACAGTTTAAATTTGGTTTTATTGTGTTCTTCTTGGAGCTTTTACTTGTGGCTTTCTTTTTTTTTTGTATCTGATTGGAGAACCCCCTTTAATAATTCCTGATGATAAATTCCCTCATCCTTTCTGTATCTGTGAATGTTTTTATTTCTCCTTCATATTTAAAGGATGGCTTTGATGGGTATAGTATTTGTGGCTGAAAGTTCCTCTCTTTCAGCATTTTAAATATTGGGGTCCATTCTCTTCTAGCTTGTAGAGTTTCTGCTGAGAAATCTGATGATAATCTAATGGGCCTTCCTTTATAAATTGTATTCTTCTTTTCCCTGGCTGCCTTGAGAATTTTTTCTTTGCCATTGGTTTGTGCCAATTTCATTATGATGTGCCTTGGAGTAGGTTTGTTGGGGTTAAGAAAACTCGGAGTTCTGTTTGCTTCTTGAATTTGAGGCTTTAGTTCTTTCCACAGGCTTGGGAAGTTCTCATCTATTATTTGTTTGAGTATGTTCTCCATTCCATTTTCTCTCTCTTCTCCCTCTGATATACCTATTATTCTTATATTATTCTTTTTGATGGAGTCAGATAATTCTTGTAGGGCTATCTCATTATTTTTAATTTTTGAGTTTCTTTCTTCTTCTCTCTCTTTTGCCTCGAGTTGCTTGTCTTCTATTTCACTAATCCTCTCTTCTATCTGGCCTGTTCTATTAGCTAAGCTTGTTACCTCGTTTTCAGCTCGTGAATTGAGTTTTTCATCTCTGTTTGATTTGTTTTTATAGTTTCAATTTCCTTGGAAATATATTTTTTGTGTTTGTTGAGTTGTTTTCTGAGCTCCCTAAATTGCCTTTCTGTGTTTTCTTTTATATCTCGGAGGATTTTTAGGATTTCTATCTTAAATTCTCTGTCATTTAGCTCCAAGGTTTCCAGTATATTAAATTTTTTCTCCATAGATTTTTCCTCATCTAGCTGTGTTACCTCTCTTTCTTTTGTATCCATGATATTCAATTTTCTCTTCCTTAATGGCATCTGAGGGTGGTTTTGTTGATAGTATTAATGAGATTTAATAAAGAATAAAAAGTTAAAAAATTAAAAAATCAAAAAGTTGTTTTTTTTAAAAAATTAGTAATGAAATAAAGAAAAATAAAATAAAATAAAAATTAAAAAAAAAAGGAAATTATTCCCCCCCTCCTTTTTCCTCTCCTCTCCTCTCCCCTCTTTCTTGAGAAAATCTTGTGGTGAACTGTGAATTATATTTTACTAAATAGAACAAACAATGCCTGTAATGGAGGGCCTGAATTGGGGAGAATAATAAAGGGGCAAAAAAGAAAAAAAAAAGAAAAAAAAAGGGGGGGTATGGACCCACAAAAAGCAAATAAGAAAAAAATTTGGGTCAAGAATAAAATGATTTGCTTTTAGGTGTTGGTTGACTAAGAGTTATGATGAGAGGAATAAGAGGGAAACAGGAAAATGGGGGGACAAATTAAAAAATTACTATTGTATTTAGTGGAACAAGAACTAGATAAAATGGAGAGCCAGGGATGGGAGCACTGCTAGTGTATTAAAAAGGTGAAGTAAAAAAACCCCAAAATGCCACAAACATAAGTTTGAGTCCCAGATAAGATATTGTTCATTATTGAGGTTTGAATGAGAGGAGATGTAAAGGAGAAAGGAAGAAACTAATATTGAGGGAGAAAAAAAAGAGAGAGAGAGAGAAAAAAAGAGGGAACCACTAAAAGAAGAAAAAAGAAAAAAGAGGAGAGAGAGAGAGAGAGACAGAGAGAGTTAAGGGTTTTGGAGTGCAACCCTCATAGAGAGAAAGGAAGAGGAAAGAAAAGATAATGGGAGATGTAACACTTATGAGTAGTGTAGTTCAAGGAGAGGAGAGAGTAAGACCAGCAGAGAGTTAAATGACCAAATTGGAGGAGGAAAAAAAATATCAAGAATGAAGATATGAGAAACAAATGAACAAATATAATAAAATGGGATAGGTTATAAAGTCTGCAGATTATTCTTGATTTTGAGAGGTTATCTTCTTGCTTTTTCTTTTCTCTCCGTCTTCCTGGTCGGTGACTCTGTACCCCGGGTTCTGCCCCTTTGGCACGCTCAGGTAGAGGTTTGCAGTTGATAAGTCTCTATGGCAATGTCATGTATTGTGCTTTAGTCTCGTTGGCAGTCAAGGCTCACTAGCATTTATAGGCTCCGCCAGTGAGAGAGTCCGTGTTCCTGGAGCCTTTCTCCTAGTCTTTCCTTCCTCAATTAGTAGCCTGATAATCCAGCTATGGGGTTGCTGCTGCCTCTGCCTGGATAGTAAGAGGCTCAAAGAGTTGGCAACTCGCCACTCTATTCCCACTCAGCACAGGGCTCTGGGTAAGGCTCAGTCAATCAGAGCTGCTAGCATAATCAGGCGCAGCTTCCGCCCACTCAAAGACCTCTGGCTCTGCCACTCTGTGGGATAACACGGGTGCGCACTGCCGAGGCACTTGGAGGAATCTCTCGCCCACTATCTGCATGCGCAGACCAGGATATCAGGTCAGCTGCCTCACCCTCTCAGTGAAACCCCTGCCCACATGGAAAAGTTCCAGTGTTGGAATTGGCTCTCGCTCCGTCCCCGTGCGTGGCTTTTTCAAGGCACTGGGGCTGCCTGAGATTCTGCTTTTGGCCCACACAAAGGCCCCTGACTCTGCTCCTCTGTGGGATAACACGGGTGCACACTGCCAAGGCACTCGGAGGAATCTTTCGCTCTCTATCTGTGTGCACAGACCAGGATATCAGGCCGGCCGCCTCATCCTCTGAGTGAAACCCCCGCCCGCACGGAAAAGTTTCAGCGTTGGAATTAGTTCTTGCTCCCTCCCCGTGCGTGGCTTTTTCAGGGCACTGGGGTGGTGCAGAGATTCCACCTTCAGCCCACACAAAGGCCTCTGACTCTGCCTCTCTGTGGGACAACACGGGCGCCCACTCCTGGGGCTTTGGAAGCAATCTCTCACCCACTATCTGTGTGCGCCAACCAGGGGATCGGGGAAAATGGCTGCCCCACTTGTCTTTCTTTGCCTGGGTTTGGTGCGAGTGTTAGCTTGTATTGCCCAAGTTGCCACAGGAACAGTTTTTCCTCGGCTTGGATCTCCATGCCGCGGCCTGGATCTATTCACCCCCTTTGCCCACCTTAGTTTCTATACTCTCAGTTACCAGTGAAAGCAGGCCTGTTTAGGTTAGTGAGGAAGGCGGAGCATTTCTTACTCCCTATTTCCTTTGGGGTTTGATTATATATTTAGCCAATTTTTCGCTTGACCATACCTTCGGGTGTATTGCGAAACATCTGGAGGCTCCAAGGATAGGTTTTTCTGTTTCTGGTTGAAGATCTTGTTGAGTTTTGGGGGAGATTTATTGGTATTGCTTCCTACCGCGCCATTACTCTGACGTCATCTTCTCAAGTCTCAGTTTTATTTCACACCCAGTAGTAGGATTCAAATAATTTAACAACTGGTTTCCTGCCCTCATGACTTTTTTAAGTATAGAAAAACGATATACCAAAAGGTAGTTTATTATTTCATGCATTTAATACTTAAATAAGAACAATAGAAGATTATGTTATAAGAAAGCATTCTAAAATATTAATGAAAAAATATGAAATAATACCTGATAAAAACAATAGAACTGTTATTTAAGATATTTCCTTATTGCTTCTTCATTGGCATCCTCACTTGTAGTTTTTTCACCTATGGATGGAATGAACATCACTATGGGTGCTTAGAATATGATGTTGCACAGATGAGCATTAAAAAAGAGTAAGGAATGTAAATTTGTGATTTCCACATTAGGCGGCTGCCCAGGTGCCCACCTTAGAGAGAACCCTGATGACAAGTGCCATTTTAATGACCATTTTGCCAAACTCAACAAAAACTTAGGTATCGGTTCTGCCAAATCAGAAGGAACTGGCTGAATGCCACTACTGGGTGGATGCTTATATTATTTACTGATAGAGATTTCAGTGAAACCACTGGTTTAGTGCCTTAGTGGGACTAACATGTAGCTCATGAAAAATTTTAGGCCCTATACCCCCATTACATTTATTAATCCCTCCAAATGCATACCAAACAAATAGTAAATGTAGGTAAAAATAGTATGCACACTAATTAAATGCACCTTCAAGATAAGTCTCCCTGGCTTGACCTGTGGTGGTGCAATGGATAAAACGTCAACCTGTAACAGTGAGGTTGCCAGTTGAAAACCCTGGGCTTGCCTGGTCAAGGCACATACAGGAAGTAACTACTACAAGTTGATACTTCTCCTTTCTCCCCCTTTCTTTCTTTCTTTCTTTCTTTCTTTCTTTCTTTCTTTCTTTCTTTCTTTCTTTCTTTCTTTCTTTCTCTCTCTCTCTCTCTCTCTCCCCCCTCCTATCTCTAAAATCAATAACAAAAAGTCTCTCATCCACTCTACCCCCAAATTATGTTTCTGCTCTTACATGCCTTATATCTAGGAAACTTTGGGCACTATCCTGATCTCAAGGTCAATGATGCAAGAAACTAAGCAATTATAGTACCATGCAAATAGGGATAAGTATTAGCTGTGCTGCCAGCACACTAGAGAGGCATCCTAACCACTTCTCAAAGGTTAGGAGAAATATTCTATGCATGTAGCATCTAACCTTAAACTTGAATGCTTTGCAGAAATTTGGTAGCACAGAAGTAAAGCCTTCTGGAAAGACAGGAGAACAGAAGGACATTCTAAGATCAAGAGGAAGCGTGTAAGTTTGGGGGAATTGAAAGTGTGGTGAAAGTCTGGTGTGCAGAGATAAGGGGGTGAGGGAGGGATAAGGCATGAGAGGCAAACCTGCCAGACCATGAGGAGCCTGGTTAAGAAACCTGACCTTCTTCCTGAGGGCAATGAGAAGCCACGGGGACCTTTTAAGCAGAGACATATGATGAAGGACGTGCTTCAGAAAGACATCTCTCTGACTGTAGTCTGACGGTGTGACCATATGTCCTGGTTTCGCAGAATAAAATAGATCCAAGTTTTGCTTATTTTCCTGCTATAAATACCAATAGTGACCTCTCTCAATCATCAGGTTTGATTTTTATGATAAATCACCTAGTTTCCCAAGAGTAGACTGAAGGGGATCAAGTAGTATGAAGATCTTGGATGCAGTTGGTCGGAGAGATTATATCTTTTGTTATGTTCGTGATAATGAGGATAGAAAGTAGTAGAGGATAGATATTAGTAGTAGTAATATTTAAGAGGTGTATACCCCGCAGATAGTGGTTAAGTGTGGGCAATGAAGAAGAAAGACGAGGGCTGTGACACCCAGATTTCTCCTGTGGCACCTGGATGGATGGCAGACCATTAACTGAGCTACAGAATTCCAGCAGGTGAATAAGTTTTGTGTGATGAAAAATAATCACTGAATTTTGGGACTTGTAGAACTTAAAGATGTCTGTGGGATGTTTAAGAGATCTGGTAGATATTTTGCTATATGGACCTGGAATTCTGAATAAAATTCAGAGCTGAAATAGAGGTTTCAGTGCTATTTGTATAAATAGAGCAAAGGAACTCTGTGAGTGGATGAGATGGCCCGGACTGAATATGTAGAGAAGAGAAGAGAAGAGAAGAGAAGAGAAGAGAAGAGAAGAGAAGAGAAGAGAAGAGAAGAGAAGAGAAGAGAAGAGGTCTGGGGCAGAGTCCTGAGGGACACTGACACCTGCTGGGAGAGGCAGGAGAAGCAGCTCACAGAAGAAACTGAGAAAGAGGCGGAGAAATAGGAAACAAGGAGACGGCGATGGCCTGGCATCAAAGAAAGGGAATACTGCAAATAGAAGAAGGTGTCAACAGTGTTGAAAGTAACCAGTGGGTCTAACAACAAGGCCACCTTGGCAAGAGAGTTTCAGTGAAAAGATGGGGACACATACAAGACTTGAAAAAAGTGGAGTGGAAAATACTCTTTTCAGAAATATTAATACTCATCTGTGTCTCTGTTAACTGAAAGGAAGTAGTAGTGAATGAATTAATTCCTACATTTAATTAGCTAATGTGTTCTGTTCCTTAGAAAAAGTAACAGTCGACCCAATTACAGTACATGTGTCTTTAACAACACCTGCGAAGTGGTACGATAAGACTGTCTGGCTCTAAGGGAGACTGGTGAGAAAATCTTTAGTATCTGAGTGCAGGAAGCAAAAAATGTCCTTAAATGTCTTTACATAGTCAATGGCCTGCTTTGTGTGTAGGAAAGGCTAGAACTTGCTGTGAATTTGGCTTTTCCTTTTGCTTATAGCCTGAATGCAATCAATTACCTGCTGTCATTTGCCCTGTACTATTTTTAGTACCTGCTTTTTATAATTATCAGTATGTGTCAACTGTCCTGACTATTTACTGACAGGAAGCCGGATAGAAGAAACACAAATACCAGGGTGCAGTCTGGGAGTGGGGGCATAAGAGCTCGGCCCTAACAGACCCGATTTTGCACCAAACCTTGGTTTCCCCCTCTGTAAAACACAGATGTTAGTAGCAACCTTGTGATAGTGCTGTGAGGATTCAGTGACACAAGACTAAGTTCCCTGGCCCAAATAAAAGTTTGTCACTAGATAAATCATCGTTTCACTTTTTGTTTTGTTTTATTTTGTTGTTACAATGTCATTTCAAACAGTCTTTGTGTGTCTGGAGAAGCCATTTCAAGGTCAGGATTAAAGTCATTATCAGGGTTGTAAGAATAAAGTTGATAGCATATTTATCTGCAATATTCATTTGCCTGCTGTATTGAAAAACCAGGGATAATCTTCTTAGTGCCAGTCAACCCTCTTCTGCTTCTGGCTTATATATATTAGCAAAAACTCAACTGTCCTTTCCTGCTTTATGTTGTGAATTTATGATTGTTGGCATTCCCACTTCTTGCAGACGAATTATGGCCTTTTGGGGTGTCACTTAAATGTTACGAGATTTAGCTGAATCTGCTGAAGAAATCCCAAGTCACTGAGCACAAGAATTCTAATGGTGTGATGTTGGAACCGTCCTTAGCCAGAGCTGTTAGAGGCTAGGGTTATATCCTTTAAACTTTACAATGTTGGAAGGTCAGCTCATAGTACTTTGAAGAATCTTAGATATATCTGATTAAAGATTATTAGCTTTATGAATTTATTAGCCACCAATATCAAATGAGCAAGGTCCCGGGACGAGAAGAAAATAGTCTTTTCTCAGCTGTTAACCAAATGCAGAAAGTGTACTTCCAGTGTGAAAAAAAATGACAAATTCTAGACTGGCTAAAATGCACCGTACACAGGGACTGTGGAAGGATAGGACAAAAATGACACATTGCATGTTTTAAGCAGTCACTAGCCTGATTCTAACACGTCTCATTAATTTATTAGTGACTGGAAATTTAGGTTGGAGAGAAAACAATGACTCAAGGAATTTGGGGATATTGGCAAAGTGTGAACAAAGTGATGGATGATAGAATCTAGATAATTAGTATAGAAAATCAAGACAGGATGGACTGGAAAAGGTTCCGAGAGAATGGAGGGGGCCATGGATGTAGAAAGTAGAAGGTGTGATACTGTGGGAATTCACTCTGTCAAAGTCAGTCCCAGGTAATGAAGGACAAGCGCTGCTCATCTGCAGTATGGCTACTATAACCACTGCTTTTTGGAGCAACTTAGGCTTAGAAGTCGGTTAACATTATTGCATTTGAAAAATGTACCAGGATGCTAGCTTACCCTTGGGGGAATGAGTCATTTTCTCTTTTATTGTGAGAAGATACCAATCTGTCTTCCTACATAAATTTTTATACCCATTTAACTTTTTTATGATGTGCTTTGGGATCATTTGGCTTCAGAGAGCACTGTACATGAATTAGTACTTTGTGATAATACTTTCTAATTTAGGGTTTTTTTTTTTTGTTTTATTTTTAATTTCTTGAACGTTGTTTCTGGAATGACCTAAAAAGAGGGGTTCCGAACCATGCTGTACAAAACTGTGTGTTAAAAAATAATCCGTCGCATGCTTGATTGCATAGTAATTCTTAGAATTTTTAATGGCAGGAATTTGTGAGCTATCGACCGAAAAATGATCAAAGAGCTAGAAGAGCTAAACTTCCTTCTATTAATAGTCATCACGATGGCCCCCAGCCCTGGCTGCGTCTCCTGTTCAGTGTCAGTCGTCCTGAACCCATCGCTGAGTTTTCAGTCCGTTGGCTTGTTCTCTTACTTAAAGGTTTCCTGGTGAATGTTTCCCCCTATTTGGTGCTTGCCTTTGGAAAGATAGCTGCAAGCAAGGAACATTCATTAGCTCAGTTCTACATGGGGGAAGCCCCGGAGAAAGGGAAACTTTTCTCACTGATGTCAAGTCATTTATGGAACTATTAAACCTCTAGAGGAGAAAATGACTTTTCTGTGCATATTCTGTGCCTTGTAGAGTCTGTTATGAACACAGCCACCGATTTTTAAAAGTACTATTTAAAAATAAAACTGCTGGGAGGCATAATATTTCGATCTTGTTCCAACCTGGATCCCCAGCGGCTGCCCCTGAATAACATTAGAAGTGCATCACGGTTGAAGTTAGGGCCTCTTGGAGGAGGTGTTCAGAGAGTGAGCTGACCCTTGCCCTCTGACCTTTCCCCCCTGAGTGGAAGCAGTGAGCGGGAGGAGAGGGCAGGAGGAAGAGATGGGAAAGGTGGGGGCGAGTGGATGAGCTGAGGAAGGAAGGTAATTTGGGATCTGCTGACTTATTTATCTGTTCCTGGCACTTTTCTCTGAGCACAGAAAGCCACCTTCTTTGTGAGGTTTTTATTGAGACAATTTACTTGAAATAATAATAATTAAAAAGAAAAGAGCTTCACATGCTGCTTGCATTTAAATGAGAGTCCTCCCTCCGCAGCTTAGTTCTGTGCAATTGACTAGTATTCCGGGGATGGAGAGATCCCAATGCTCCCTGGAAAAGCAGGATTAATCCACTGGTGGGCCACCAAGTGATGCGGACTGTTTTATGCCTTCATTTAAAATGTGGCCATGACAGGCTTTGAAAAGGGTAATGTATGAATTGTACTTACCAAAGAAAAAAGCAATCTAAAAAACCAAACCAGAAAAAAAATAATATTAGTCTTATATGGCTGTGACAAATTCTCCTCTCAAAGGCTTTATATTCCAACTTTAAAACTGATTTATAACTCAAACTTTAAAATGGTGATGGACTACCTTTTGTAGTAGTCCCATAGCACCATTCTTTTTTTTTCTTCTTTCTTCTTTTTCCAAGTGAGAGGAGGGGAGATAGAGAGACTGATTCCCATAAGTGCCCCGACTGAGATCTACCTGGCAACCCCCACCTAGGGCTGATGCTCAAGTTCTGAGCTATTTTTAGTGCCTGAGGCAGAGGCTCCAGGGAGCCATCCTCAGTGCCTGGGGCTGATGCACTCAAATCAATCAAGCCATGGCTGCAGAAGGGGAAGAGAGAGAGAGAGAGAGGAAGAGAGAGAGAGAGATATGGAGGGGGAAGGATGGAGAAGCAAATGGTTGCTTCTCCTGTGTACTCTGACTGGAATCAAAACTGGGACATCCACATGCTGGATTGACACTCTTACCACTGAGCCAAATGGCCAGGACCCCATAGTACCATTCTGTATAGAATGTAGACCCAGGAAGGGTAAGCACTTTATTTTAGGAATAGTTAGCTTAATGCCAGGCAGTCTGTGAGTGCAAAGTACTAATTGATGTTCTTGACTCCAAAGGGACTTATGTGCAAGATTGTATTTTTGAACACTGAGTTTACTTAAAAAAAAACAACATTTTGGATTCAAGAATCTATCTTTTTGTGTTCAAACCTCCAGAAGGATATTTTTCATTTTTCCAATGACTTGTACCACCCTGAGAAGATCCCCAGTGTGAAGAAACCATTCATCATGTGCAGGCATAATTATAGAAACACAGGACTCTTCTTTAAGAGGTTATTTCTTTGCACCCAGGTGTCCCTTAGAGAGCCCACCACATTCAAAAACTTAGAATCCTAGATGCAACATTATAATTTTTCTTTTTGTTGATTATGTTCCAGGGCCAGATGAGTTTTACAGTTGAGTACCTGTTCCTGCCCAAACGAAATTCATCTGGAATTTTAATCTTCTATATCAGACTTCAGAACCCATCTTGTACAAAGCAATTATTCGCTTTTCCTCCTGGTATGGTGGGACTGAAAAAAGCTGTCTGGGTTTCACGTCAGGGGCCAATTTTTCACCTTGACAAACGCATGCTATTACTGTATTTACTGACATTGTTCCATGATTAATCTTTGAGTCATCCATTCTGAGGTCTTACCACTTTTTATTATAATGGGAGGAAAATGTTTTGTGAAACTATTGCTCCAAGAGTATCAAGCACTTGAAGAACAAAAACTGTAGCATAATACTTTCGCCCAGAAGGCTCTAGGACACCAGCAACAGCTTTCTGGGTGATTAAAATTTCAAAGGACACAGATACCCATTTAAATGCAATGGAATTGAAGATGAAAGTGCCTAGGGTATTTGGTTAATTCCTTAGGCTCTAGCTTAGACTTGTTACAGCTAATGTCCGATAATGGGACAATGTCCATTATTAGCCTAAAGCTTTTTCTCAATTTCCACTTTCAATGCAAATGTAATTATCACAAACATATTAAACTATTGGGAATGTGTAGAGCAAACAAGAGGGTATAATTGTTGCATGTTAACCCCTTGTTTTCATTTATATAGACAGTGGCTTGCTGGAGATCAAAAGATACCGAAGGTAGTACTCTTGCTTTTAAAGAAGTAATGTCTTATAAAGCACAAAAGCTGAGTAGAAAAGCATGTTTATCACAATGTGAGAGGAGGAGAAATGGAAGAAAAACAATAATTACTGGGGAAGACCAGTAAATCCAGTCACCAGAGCTGAGATGCTGGCGTGGGGAGGCAGCGCGTGCACTCAAGAGAAGATATTACTCGCGTTAGAGTCACAACCATTTCAAAAAGCGGCAGGAGCTGAACAAAGACCTCTTTGAGTGACATAAATGAGAAGACATAGCCAGATAGATGTTTATCAAACACATTGCAGGTCTTTTCTGGAATCTATAATGACCAGTTTTATTACTTTAAGATTTAGGACTGTTGCCATATTGAATAACATGAGAATAAAAACTTCTCATTATTTCCAGAAAATTGTCTGGAAGGAAAAAAAAAGAAGCAGCGAGTGAAGATGACTAATAAATATGTCGAGTGGTAATAGGGTTTTCCTGTTATTTTAAACTTAAGGCTGGTTTACGTCTAATTTACCTCTCAACAAAAGGAGAAGTGATAATCGAAATGTGGATTTTGATAATATCTTTAAAATTTGTATCTAATTTTCATATTCTCAGCAAGGTGACAGCAATTAAAGCATGCCACAGGAGGGCAGAGCGGTGCCTCTGAGTTGGGACACCTGCTTGAAGTCCTGTCTCATTACCATGCTGAGGCTGTTTCCTCATCAACAATGTTTATGCTGTTGGTTCTGGTAGAAGGACACCTACCTCAGGGATCGAAATCATTTACCAGCTGCTTATTTATTTATTTATGTCCAGCTGCTTATTGATTGTCACCTTGGTTTCCAAAAAGTAACTGTGAAACAAAGAACAATCAAGGCACACGTGCATGCTGTCACTCATGGGGCCTTATGTCATGTCTTATTCTGGTGAGTGAACTGAACACAAGCCTATCTGGTTTAAAGCTTAGATTAGAGGCAGACCTGGTGGCTTCCTTATTTCAGTCCTCTTGGCTCCGATGGCAAGAGAATAAACATAAAGATCAATACAAAGTAAAAAGAACATTTCTCTTGATTTGAGAAGAGATAACGTAAGCCATCAACATCATGGTTTTTCATTCTTGGTCTCCGCTATGGTCCTGCCAGGTTTTCTGAGGGCTTCTCACCTTTTTAAGGTGAGAAGCTACAAGGGGAGAAAGAGAGGAGAAGAAAGACAGCATACACACGAACTGAAACAGATATTGTACTACCTAAATAAAAGATGCTAAAGAGAGAGGATAACTGAGGAAAGATAATTTAGACAGGGCATTTTCGTTAGGACGGGTGGTTGGTTGATTCATTTGTTCATCCCAATGTTACAGAGTGTGTCCCATTAATCAGACAGTCCCTTCTTTAGGTAGACAAGAACTCTTTATTTATGGAGCTTACATTTTTGTGCAATGAGGGTAATAATAAACAAGAAAATACATAGCTGACTAACTTCTTTCTTTTTTTTTTTTTGTATTTTTCTGAAGCTGGAAACGGGGAGAGACAGTCAGACAGACTCCCGCATGCGCCCGACTGGGCTCCACCCGGCACGCCCACCAGGGGCGACGCTCTGCCCACCAGGGGGCGATGCTCTGCCCCTCCGGGGCATCGCTCTGCCGCGACCAGAGCCACTCTAGCGCCTGGGGTAGAGGCCAAGGAGCCATCCCCAGCGCCCGGGCCATCTTTGCTCCAATGGAGCCTTGGCTGCGGGAGGGGAAGAGAGAGACAGAGAAGAAGGAGGGGGGGGACAGGAGTGGAGAAGCAAATGGGCGCTTCTCCTATGTGCCCTGGCCAGGAATCGAACCCGGGTCCCCCCCACGCCAGGCCGACGCTCTACCGCTGAGCCAACCGGCCAGGGCCCCGACTAACTTCTTATTTTAGTAAGACTATTAAGAAACTCGAATATAGTACTGGGAGTAATGGAAGGAGGCTGAGTTAAATTGGAAGGAATAATGAGGGAAGGCTTTATTATTGAGTGAAGACTGATTGGGTGTCTATAGGGTGCTGAGCATTGGCACCCACCTACTATTACTGCCTCTTTTACCAGAACCCTTCCACAAGCTTCCAGCTGACTTCCGACACCTGAGGTGCTGTCCTTTGTTGTCTCCACCTACAGGCTAAAGCATGTGGCTGGTGTCTAGTCTTCAAGTCTGCTGGGTCCAGGGAGATCCCATGCAGAAAGTTCTCTTATAAACTCTGTAAAACAAAGAGTTATTGTACACTTTCTATATGCCAGGCATAGGTTAGTCATCAGTGAATAACACACACACACACACACACACAGAGTCATATGGAGTTTATAATCTATTCACAGATATAATCCCCCCCCCTCTTTTTAACAAAAAGGCAAAGGTAAGGCAAGAATTCCTATAAAGAAACCATTTTTTTAATGTGTGTGTGTGTTCTGTTAAAATGAGATTTTAAATATTTGCAGAACAAATGCTGCATTATTTTTATTTAGAGACACTTTCACCCAACGTCCTTACACCCTTCACATTTGCTTTCCTGTTAAACAGGTCTGGCCAGTGAAGTGACACCCCTATTTTCAGCTTGATCATTTAGTGCTTTACATTTCTAGCCTTCTGGTGTATTTTAAGATTTCATTTACAATTTGTCTATTTTTGAGATTATTTATTATACTATAAGCGGGCATGAAGCTATCTCTTGCACATGCCTTATAGTTCACTCTACGACCTCAAAACCGCAATAGCTAGGTGGGTCTATTTATCTTCCCAATTTTTAATGTATTTCAGCAGACTAAGGAATATTGGTTGAAGATGCAGAAACATACATCTTATGAGAAAATGGGTCAGCTTAACATCTTCCACTTTGAGACGGGCATGCTGCCCATCTCCCTCACAGCAATAAAATTATTCTTCAACTTACAATGATTAACGAGAGAAAGGGGCCTCGTTCGCTCAGCTAAACCCTACCACGACAGAACAAAGAGAAGAAATAACAGTTGTTCATGGCTTTTTCATGACCCCAGCGGAGGTTAGAATATCCAGAAACCGATGGGCCATAGAATGCCTCCTTTTCTCTCGGCAGAAGAATCTCACGCCACTGCCCACTGGGGTATTGCTCACAGGCAAATGAGCAGCACTCAGATTGCCGAGGTAAACAATATTCGGGGAGGAAATAGAATCCATTTGTTAACCGTCACCCTGTGACACGCGCTCACAATTTGTGCGGCGGGAACGATGGAAGGGATATAAAATTAATACTGCACTTTGGGATTCCCTTGAAAAGTGTTTCGCGCACTTAATCACAAGAGAATACACACAGGTTCAAATTAGGGAAGGGAATTGGAATAAGAACTAAAAATGTCAGCTACAATAGTTAACAAAAAGAAATCTTACAAATGAGAAGAAAAGAAGTTGCTTTCGTATTGATTCAAATCTTCTGTGTTTTCTCCCAGTGAGAACAGAGTAAGTTATGGAATATCATAAAGTTTCCCCCTCATCCAGATATATATACATTTTAATGGGCAATACAGTCATGGTAACTTGAGATGGGAAGAGAAGATCCTTTTTCGAGATCCCAGTGTGACCAGGTGCATTCAGATTCCGGCTGCGAGGCTGCGGAGTCCGCAGATGAAGGCCGGGGTCCCTGACTAAAGGAGAGTCAGCGGGTAAGGGCTAGGGCGGTAGTGACAGAACAGAGGAAAAGGACGGAGTGAAAAAAATTATTCAGATAGAGCTACTGTATTTCAGATAATGGTACCGATTTTGTAGTGTAGATTTTGGAATGTAATTTTCTAATCTTATGTGTCAAGATAAGCTGCTGCTGTTTTCTGCTTCCTGAGCTTATCTAGAGCGATCAGGCAGGTGCATGCAGACATGTTCTTTCATTTTCTGCCATCTAATCTGTTTTCTATCATTGTTCGATCAGACAGTAAACCCCTGACAGGCAGATACATGATTGCAAAACATTACGTCTTAGCCACCACAGCCTTGGTTTGGCTGGTATTTTTTTTACCACTGTGATAACCACTATATTGAAAGGGTACAGGTTATGGCCAAGGACACAGTTGTTGCTGAATGAGTTAGAAATTAATTAATCTGAGGGTCTGTACAATTTAATTCAGGAACTGCCAGTTTTAAGTTTGAATTCTGATTTTTTTCTTTTGGGGATATTGAGCGAATTTTTCATACTCAAGGGCAATAGTTTGCCTTTACTTGTCAAAGGTGGAAAATTCTGCTTCATTAGTGGGTCCCATAGAGGAGGCTCTCTTAACTGACTACAATATCTGGCTGGAGTCAGGATTCAGTAGAGAAACATCTAGGCTGCAAAGGAATTGGGGAGGACTTGGGGGGTTTCCCCTAAGAACTATAGTACAGCTGGCGGTGAAGATTTCTATTATTCCGGGGTCAAGGGGAACAGCAAGATCAGAATAAGGAATCAAACTTATTTCTCCTGTTGGCACATGCAGTGCTTGGGAATTCCTACATGAAACAAAACTTGATAATTGTTTTCTCCACTTCTGCCTATTATAATTACATATGAAAGAAAGAATTGCGTATTTGTTCAAGGATATTAGATTCCAGATTAAGGCGCTGCTAATACCTTACTATTTATTCAGAAGATGCTGGTAGGCCAAAATCATTTCTATGAGAATGTAGAAATAGGTTAAGGCAAAGAGAAATTTTTTTCTTCCCTCAATTTTCTGGTTTACTAGTATAATAAGATCAGCATATCTTTCCTAATGCTGTCTAATAAAACTTTCTGTGATAATGGAAATTCATATATCTGTACTGTTCAATATGGTAGCCAGCAACTATATGTGGAGGTAAGTCCTTGAAATGTGGTTAATGTGACTGGGAAACAGGTTTTCTATTCAGTTAATTTTAGCTAATCTAAATTTAAATAGCTACATGTTGCTAGTGGCTACCACATTGATGGGAAGATCTAAGAGATGGATTAAAACTAGAAGTGTTAAATTTATTTTCATTGACTACATTGCTTAGATGCTAGAATTAGAATTATTAAAATGTCACATAGTGTTGTTACTGTATGAAAATGAATTTATTTTGCCTTTTACTTTTAAAACCAAGGGACGAATGTACATTTTCAAATCAGGTAAGCAGCTTAATGAATTTGCTTTGAGGAGTAATTTTACTTATTCTATCCTGTGTAGGAAACTGATCTCTGAGTCATGGAAAGGGAAGTGTCTGCTTCTAGAGAGGGCACAGCCTGCCACTCAGTAGTGGTTGAATATGAATTGTTGGAAAGGTGCAATATCTCGGCTCTGTTCATGATTACGTTTGCTTGCTTCAACAAGTCAGGAGAACTGCTAGGTGGTGGATATTAGCTAAAAGTTGCAGGTGTGGTCAGATTTTTGCACTGCAGTTACATTTTATCAGAAGTCACATAACAGACCTCGAACGACTTTCACTGATTATTTACTATTACGGTGGGTTTTGTTATGTGATCTTTTGCATGACTGTGTTAAAAATATCTGGTAAACCAAAACCTCACTTCAAACAAGAACCAGAAAGGCCACTCTTTCAGGATAAGGGGAAAACAGAGCCTATCTTAACCTCATAGAGATACCAATACCTTTTTTCATACTAGATAATTTATACCATGCCAAGAAAAAATGCAAAAAAGATGCAAATATAAATAAAAGCTAATGAAATGAATTTCTATTTCTATGAACTTTTTAAAGTATATACCAAACTTGTCACTTATAGCTACTTACAGTATTCTGGCATTATCTATTGTTTAAAGCTTATGTTCCCTAAGACATAAAAGTAGTTCTTATGTAAACATTGTGAAAAATTACAATAGTAACCGTTGTGGAAATTAATAATTTGGGCTTCCCATTCTCATCCTTCCTGTCATCCTCATTCTCCCTAATGCAACCCAAAGCAGATACTGTTGACAAAGTGCTCCCCATGGGTGACCAGAGCTGATTATGTGCATCTTTTCCCAACTGTGTTCAGTGTCATAATATTGGGAGCATAAAATGGGCTATTTTGGAAGTATTCACACCAAGCAATTGTCAAATGCTGCAAACCAAGGCTGTTTTATTTTGGGAGAGCTGGTTGTTAAACATTTAGCAGATATGAAGGTGACTAGTTTGGTGTTAATTATAGTCAAACATTTACTAGACATTGAGGCGACCAGCTTGATGCTAGTTGTCATGTTGGAAATAGAAGTAGTGGGAATAGGGGAATCAGAGAAATTTGTTCCCTGTCTGAGCCTGTCTCCTCAGTTTCATATCCCGAACAGGGGAATTGAATGTGTGTATCAAAATGTCCCACACTGATTACCTTTATAATAGGCTGATAGCCTTTATAATAGGCTTTGGATAATTACTTATGAGCCTTATATATAAGCAGAGCCTCAAATGTGAAACATTGAAAAAATTCATAATTGAAATGGCAATATCCCATAGCTGCTTTGTCATTGACCCATCTTACTTAGGATCCTCTAATAATTACAATGGTTGCCAAGTCCTGTCCCATTCATGGAGACCACTGAGATGGGTAATTTAAATATGGCTTTGTAGTAGAGCCATACAAATTAAACTCTTTAGGACTTTATGGTGGATTTAAGAACACATGGAAAAAGTATGCCTCC
The DNA here is from genome assembly GCF_036850995.1 of Saccopteryx leptura. Lineage (NCBI taxonomy): Eukaryota > Metazoa > Chordata > Mammalia > Chiroptera > Emballonuridae > Saccopteryx > Saccopteryx leptura. The sequence continues at coordinate 18,220,673 of NC_089506.1, forward strand.
TTTCTAATATTAAAAGTTAGGTGAAGTTCATTACGTCACATACTGGGCTATGTATGTACTCATTTCTGACTATTAGGTACAGTTGTCTACTGCCTATAATTTTAGTCTCAATGCTGGTTCTATTTCCACTTCGCATCCCATCACGCAGAAACCAAAGTGACTAAACAGCTGGATCAATTTATGTTCCCTTTTCCCTGAAAACTGTTTGACATTTTCCTTCTGCTCTTGGAATAAAATCTGAACTCCTTTTCATGGCCAGCAAGGACTTGAGAGATCTGGTTCCTCTTCTACTTCATCTTCTCTGGGCTTTTGCACTTCCTGTTCTTCTGCCTGGAATGGTTTTCCCCAGTTCTTGGTATGGATGACTCACTGTCATTCCTTAGGTCCATCTCACTGATTTCTCCACGTAGCGCTTTTCCCTATACCTTCATCTCAATTGTCCTCTCCTACCTATCACCAATCTCATCACCCTGCTTATTTTCTTTATCACAATGTAAAATTTCCTTTTTTACATTTTATTGTTCTCTTTATGTTCCTCCCTCCATAGGACTGTAAGCTGCACTGAGCTAAGGAACCTTGGACATCTGTTCACCATCCCATCTCCAATACCTGGTATGCATGGAGAATGAAACTCTCCCGCACAATAACAGCGACATTGATCCAGAGCTGTGATAGGCACTCTTTCAAGGGCTTTGCGTGCACCCACCAGTGTTTTTCACAATCTGTGAAGTGGATTTTTATCTCACTTTACACATGAGAATATAGATATTTTGGCAAAGGTCATTTAGTTAAAAGTGGTAGTCCTGAAGTTGCAACCGAGGGAGACTAGCTGCAGAGCCTACCTTGAAAATGATCGAAAATAAAGTTATTTTATTCAATCCAGATTCATATTTGTTGAATGAATATTTGGTGACCAGTATGTGCCTAGCACCTCGCAACTGTTAAAAATAAAGTCACTGTTAATATTGGAACAATTTTATTTCAATATTGGTTTTCTTCCTCAGAGTCGTGGTGATAGGGATATGAGTTAAAGCTGTTAGAAGTTGAATGGCTCTCTTGTCTGTGAAACTTCTCCAGATTTCGCTATCTGTTTATAATAATTCTGTGGCATATAGGCCTTGAGCCAAATCAGCTGATTTGGCTTAAGGCTATCTCAAACAGCCTTGTGAAATACAAATCTTCATTTTCCATGTGAGGATCTAATGCTGCTTGATGTTTCACAAATCTTAACTTACAGTGTTACACTTCCATGAAGCCATAAAATATATTTCAGTGACTGGAAGCCATTCAAAAGATTACCTAGAGATTTATTACTTTGAAATTGGAAGCAGAGTGAATCCAGTGGCTGAGCAACAGAGGGGAAGCTTCAGAGTCGGATCTCCAGCTCCTCCTTACCACTATCCTTTGTTGGTCTTTGCTCATTTGAATCAAACTTGACCTTTAATGAAATGTTCACAGTAATAAAAGGTAAATATTTACTTACATTTAAAATTATTGTACTGATTTGGACTAACAATACATCCAAAAAAAAAACTAGGTAATGTGCCAGGCAATAGAAAGAACCTCTGGATCCAATTTTGTTCATGGAGTGATAGGTTCTCTACCTTAAATCTAATGGTTAGATGGGGGGTCCTGGTGATTTTTATCTCACAAGGTTACTATGAAGACTTGGAAATATGATACATGTGAAACACTTGTGCAGTGCCAAATGTATAGTAAATAGCCTTATTATTGCTAATCTAATCATAAATATAAAAATATTTTATTTTTTGTGACTTCTGGAGACTGGAAGATATGTTGAGAATGACGGGACACCTTTTTTTTTTTTTTGAAGAGAACGATATACAAATTACTGTCATGTGTCTACAGCAATATGCGAAGGCTGTGTGTACAGAGGAGGCGATGTTTTCTTGCTACACATCTCTAAGGAATTGTTAGTCCTTTAACCTTAAGGAAAGAGCCTTGAAAAACCCAGAGTGGCCTAGATTCTCTCTTTTGTTACTGTGCAGTGTGGCCTTGACTAGAATTGCTTATTACATTAAGTTCTTTATTACAGAACACAGATGGCTCTAATTCTTACCCTTTAATCTGTCAGTGCTGTCTGGCTAACTTGAGTACTTAAAACCTGCAGATTTGCTTGTTTGTTTTGTTTTGTTTTTCATGTTATGGCAATTACAAGCCAAGGGAGATGAAAGAGATCATTGAAGATGTATGCAATGGTATGGTTATAATATATCATGGAATTCCTACTGAACAGGAAGAAGGGTAGAATGTAAAGGGTGCTTAAAAGTAAAAGATGGTGATAATAAATTGCAGAGTCTTGCATGGGCTAAAGATTGTTTGCATTGAGGTGCAATAGGAAGCGAGCCAGAAAGACCCAAGGTAAAAGAATGGGAATCTTAAAATTGAGATTATGAAGAAAATGCTGGTATTGCCAGTGACAATGTCTAGTTATAGCCATGGGAATGATTGCAAATTCTTAAGTGCTCTACGTGTGTTTGTGTATGTTTGTGTGTGTATGTTTGAATGTACTGTGTGGAAGGAAAGAATAGTGCTATTTCCCCATATCAGGAATTATTTGAACTATATAGAATTTCTGGAAGGTAAGTAACAAAAAAAAAATAGTACATGATTTTATTGTGTCTCAATTAAAACATGGTTTTGATCTTAGTTTAACTAATATCATAAAGAAATCCATGGCTGATGATAGCAGTTCTGAATCTCCCAAACTGCAGAACATTAAAAAGTGTCTTAATCTCAACTAACTTTGATACATATATATTTCAAAGTTCTGAAATGCTTGGTCACTGTGCAGATCACTGCCCTTCTGGAACTTACTCAATTCATAGAAATTTTCTCTCTGGTTTCTAGACAGTTCTCCTAGCAATGAAGCAGTTGCTCCATGAATACAAAATGATTTATGGATAAACTGTTACTATAGCTTTCCTGCTAGTCTCCTGACCTTTGAGAATCAAATGCAAAATCCAATATCACAGGCAACAAATTTTTATAGGATCAAGACTCATGACCTGGAATCACTTTCATTGCACTCAAGTATTTTCACTCTGATCTAGATAATCATAGTTTGTTCAGATCAATGGGTTTCTATTATTTCTTGCTTGATATAACTAGTTTAAGTTCAGCTTTAAATAATTGCATTTGTTAGAAAGGTGTTACTTTTTAATGTATACTAATGACACAATATTACTTCAATAATGTTTTGATGTCACTGAAATGTTTATGATAATCATATTATTCATAACCAAGATAAATATGAGATTCAATTATTCCCAATCTCTTTTTGATGGCATTTTTAAAAAATATTGCACCTGCCCTGACCAGGCAGTGGTGCAGTGGATAGGGCATCAGACTGGGATGTGGAGGACACAGTTTCGAGACCCTGAGGTCACCAGCTTGAGCACGGGCTCATCTGGTTTGAGCAAAGCTCACCAGCTTGGACTCAAAGTTGCTGGCTTGAGCAAGGGGTTACTCAGTCTGCTGTAGCCCCATGGTCAAGGCACATATGAGAAAGCAATCAATGAACAACTAAGGTGTCACAACAAAAAACTGCTGATTGATGCTACTCATCTCTCTCCGTTCCTGTCTGTCTGTCCCTATCTATCCCTCTCTCTGACTCTCTGTCTCTGTAAAAAAAAAAAAATTGCATCTGAAACCTATATAATTTTGTTAACAAATGTCAGCCCAATAAATTCAATAAAGAGAAAAAAATTATCTATCATGTATCTTCTATCATGTATCTATCTATCTATCTATCTATCTATCTATCTATCTATCTATCTATCTATCTATCTAATCATCTATCTTTATCTATCTACCTATCTATCTATCATCATCTATCTATCTATCTATCATTTATCACCTTTTCTGTCTTTTTATCTATCTAATCAACTATCAATTTACATTTCTCTGAATCTATAAAAGTCAGAACTTTGAAAACTATCTTAATCTCAACTAACCATATCACAGAAAAGAACTGAGGCAGCATAGGGTAGTCTGTTCTTGCTATCAAAATGTCTTTGCCAAGACAAGATGGTGCTTGAGTAGGCAGACGTACCACATCCACCTCCCAGAACCAAAGTGGATTACAAACTAATTTTAAGAACTATCATCTGGAAAAACCAACTTTGGACTAAATTAAGAGGACTCTTCAACCAAGGAACACTGAAGAAGCCATCCAAGACTGGTAGGAAAAGCAGAAATGCGGAGAGGGCTGCCCAGCTCCCCGGAGCAAACGGCAGCCGGGAGAGACTCATGTGGCAGGAAGTGAGTTTAGCAGAGAGGGAGGGTCCTGAATCCCAGGAACAAAGCCCCAGCCTGCAGCCCCAGAACCTAGAAGAGGTGTATGGACAGTATTTAGCTGGATACAAGTCAGGATACTGTTTGTGAGAAAGAGTCTCATTTCTCAGACCCAGGATTCTTCTTAAAGGGACCGCGAAGAACACCTCTCTCACAAGCACTCACCATGGGGCTCCGGGGGACGGGGAGAGAGGAGAGTACCAAAGTAGCAAGAAGAGAGTCTAATCTAGGAGGCACAGGGAGAAACATTTTGGGAGAAAGTCACCCTAACCCCTGGGACGAGTCACTCCCCAAATCTGAAGTGAATATTTCCCCTGGAAACAGCAATACCAGCAAAGGGAAGCAGGACACCAGGCAAACAAGCTCCCCCATGGCACTCAGAGCAGAGTCGCTTAGAAAGAGGGAGCTTTTGGGTCTACAGTAGTGAGTGTTAGGGTCTGAGCTGCAGCACCCCCACCCACACAGCTGAGGGCTTGCTGGAGGGCAGGTGGCAGTGGGATGTGGAGGCGTGGTTCTGTCAGCAGGGGTGAAAGCTGGCTGGCCACCACTGGGTTCAGGTGTGAGCTCAGTCTTGCCCGACTAGAGAAGAGTAGGTGTGCAAACGCGGTCAAGCCCAGCTGCCGGCAGCCTGTAATCCAGCCTGCGGGAGAGGGGTGGGAATCCTAGAAAGGGTGGAGACCAGCCCTTGAGCAAGGGCACAGGAGCACAGCTTTGCCCTGCCCATGGAACCAAGGCTTGTGGCCTGACTTGGGAGCTGGCTCCTCCCAAGGGGGTGCAGCCAAAATCCCAGAACAGGCAGAGTCCCACTACTGAGCGTGGGCATGCAGTCCCACCTGGCCTGTGGAGCCAAGGCTAGCAGCCATTCCATGAGCGGGCTCCTCCTGCAAGGGCGGGGTGCAAGCCTGGAAACAGGCGGAGACCCGCAGCTGAGCATAGGTGCTCACCACTGCCCTCAGGGTCGAGCTTAACGCCACCACAGGGGCAGGGCAAAGGCCAAAGCCACCAAGGCTTGTACACCTGAGAACATGATCACAGCCATGTCTGTGAAGGAGAGGTGAAAACCACAGCAACAGCCCCAGTGGGCAGGCACTGGCAACACCCAAACCCAAAAGCCCGAGGCAGCAACAGAAGAGGGGGTGGTGGGTCTGCAGACAGACCATACCTAGGGAACAAAGGCCATACCCAGTGGACTCCAGTGGCCAAAACCTTCCTTTACACAGAGAAAATGTGAAGGCAGAGAAATGCAACACAAATGAACCAAGAGAAATGTAACTGAACGAATCAGATATAACCAAATTACCAGATGCAGAGTTTAGAATAATGACTGTTAGGATGCTCAAAGATATTAGAACAACAATAGATGCTCATTACAAACACCTAAATAAAGAGATAGCAAATATAAAAAAGGACATTGAAATAATAAAAAAGAATCAGTCAGAAATGACAAATACAATATCTGAAATAAAGAACACAATGGAAGGAATTAAAAGCAGGATGGATGAAGCAGAGAATCGAAACAGCGAGTTAGAGGAAAAGAGACTCAAAAAGTCTGAGGAAACTCTAAGAGAGCTCTGTGACAACATGAAGAGAAATAACATCTGCATCATAGGGGTTCCAGAAGAAGAAGAGAAAGAACAAGGGATAGAGACTTTGTTCAAGCATATCATAGCTGAAATTTTCCCTCAATTAAGGCAGGAAAACATCTAACATGTTCAAGAAGCACAGAGAACTCCATTAAAGAGAAACCTAAAGAAATCTACACCAAGACACATCATAATTAAAATACCAAAGCTAAGTGAAAAAGAGAAAATATTAAAAGCTGCTAGAGAAAAAAAGACTATCACCTACAAAGGATCCCCCATAAGGATAACTTCCGAATTCTCAACAGAAACACTTGAGGCCTGAAGGGAATGGCAAGAAATATTCAAAGTAATGTAGAACAAGAGCCTACAACCAAGACTACTTTACCCAGCAAGGCTATCATTTAAAATTTAAGGAGAAATAAAAAGCTTTCCAGACAAAAAACCCTCAAGGAATTCACTACAACCAAACCAAGGCTTCAAGAAATGCTAAGGGACATGTTGTAAACAGATCAGAGGAAAAAATGAATATAGCAAAAGAGGAATACAGTTTTAAAGAATAAAATGGCAACAATTACATATCAATAATAACCTTAAATGTAAATGGATTAAATTATCTGATCAAAAGACATAGGGTAGCTGTGTAGATAAGAAAAGAGGACCCATACATATGCTGTCTACAAGAGACACACCTTAAATCAAAAGATGCACATAGACTGAAGATAAAAGGATGGAAAAAATATTTCACGCAAATAAAAATAAAAAAAAAGCTGGGGTAGCAATACTTATATAAAAAAAAATGGACACTAAAACAAAGACTATAGTTAGAGATAAAAAAGGTCACTACATAATGATAAAGGGAGCAATCCAACAAGAAGATATAACCGTTATAAATATCTACGCACCTAATATAGGAGCACCTAAATATATAAAGCAGACTTTGATGAATTTAAAGGGTGAGATCAACAGCAATAATATAATAGTAGGAGATTTCAATACCCCACTAACATCACTAGATAGATCCTCAAGAAAGAAAATTAACAAAGAAACAGCAGACTTAAAGGACATACTAAGATCAACTCGATTTAATAGATATCTTCAGAACCTTTCATCCTAAAACAGCAGAATATACATTATTTTCAAGCACTCATAGTACATTCTCTAGAACAGACCAAATTTTAGGGCACAAAAGCGGTCTCAACAAACTTAAGAAGATTGAAATCATATCAAGCACTTTCTCTGATCACAATGGCATTAAACTAGATATCAACCACAACAGAAAAACTGAAAAATACTGAAACACTTGGAAACTAAATAGCATGTTATTAAATAACAAATGGGTAAACAATGAGATCAAAGAAAAAAATTAAAAAATTCCTAGAAACAAACGATAATGAGCATACATCAACTCAAAATTTATGGGACACAGCAAAAGCAGTCCTGAGAGAGAAGTTCATAGCATTACAGGCATACCTCAAGAAGCTAGAAAAAGCTCAAATAAACAACTTGACCCGACATCTAAAAGAACTAGAAAAAGAACAGCAAGTAAAGCCCAGAGCTAGTAGAAGGAAGGAAATAATAAAGACCAGAGCAGAAGTAAATGACATAGAGGCTAAAGAAACAATACAGAGGATCAATGAAACCAGGAGCTGGTTCTTTGAAAATGTAAACAAGATCGATGAACCTTTAACGAGACTCACCAAGAAAAAAAGAGAGAGGACTCAAATAAATAAAATTAGAAATGAGAGTGGAGAAATAACAACTGACACAACAGAAATACAAAATATTGTAAGAAAATACTATGAAGAACTGTATGCCAAAAAACTAGACAACCTAGATAAAATGGACAAATTCCTTGAAACATACAATTTTCAAAAATTAATCTGGAAGAATCAGAAAACCTAAACAGACCAATTACAACAAATGAGATGAAAAGTTATCAAAAAACTCCCCAAAAAGAAAAGTCCTGGGCCTGATGGCTTTGCAAGTGAATTCTACCAAATATTCAAAGAAGAACTAACTCCTATCCTTCTCAACCTATTTCAAAAAATTCAAGAGGAAGGAAGACTTCCAAGCTCCTTTTATGAGGCGAGCATAATTCTGATTTCAAAACCAGGCAAAGACTGAAAAGAAAATTATAGGCCAATATCCCTGATGAATTTAGATGCTAAAATCCTCAAAAAAATATTAGCCAACTGGATTCAGCAATATATGAAAAAAATCATACACCATGATCAAGTGGGATTTATTCTTGGGAAGCAAGGCTGGTACAATATTTGCAAATCAATCAATGTGATTCATCACATAAACAAAAGGAAGGAAAAAAACCACATGATAATTTCAATAGATGCAGAAAAAGCATTTGATAAAATCCAGCACCCATTCATGATCAAAACTCTCAACAAAGTGGGAATACAGGGAACATACCTCAACATGATAAAGGCCATCTATGACAAACCCACAGCCAACATCACACTCAATGGGCAAAAATGAAAAGCAATCCCCTTAAGATCAGGAACAAGGCAGGGGTTCCCCCTTTCACCACTTCTATTCAACATAGTCCTGGAAGTCCTAGCCACAGCAATCAGACAAGAAGAAGAAGTAAAAGGCATTCAGGTTGGAAAAGAAGAACTAAAACCATCATTATTTGCAGATGATATGATATTGTACATAGAAAACCCTAAAGTCTCAGTCAAAAAACTACTAGACCTGATAAATGAATTCGGCAAGGTGGTAGGATATAAAATCAATACTCAGAAATCAGAGGCATTTTTATACACTAATAATGAACTGTCAGAAAGAGAAATCAAGGAATCAATCCCCTTTACCATTGCAACCAAAAGAACAAAGTACCTAGGAATAAATTTAACCAGGAAGATTAAAGACTTATACTCGGAAAATTATAAAACATTGATAAAAAAAAAATCAGGGAAGATACAAACAAGTGGAGGCATATACCATGCTCATGGTTAGGAAGAATAAACATTATTAAAATGTCTATATTACCCAAAGCAATTTATAAATTCAATGCAATACCGATTAAAATACCAATGACTTACTTCAAAGATATAGAACACATATTTCAAAAATATATATGAACCAAAAGAGAACACGACTAGCCTCAGCAATCTTGAAAAGGAAGAATAAAGTGGGAGGTATCACACTTCCAGATATCAAGTTATATTATAAGGCCATTGTACTCAAAACAGCCTGGTACTGGCATAAGAACAGGCATATAGATCAATGAAACAGAACTGAGAACCCAGAAATAAACCCACAGCTCTATGGACAACTGATAGTTGACAAAGGAGGTAAGAGCATACATTGGAGTAAAGACAGCCTCTTCAACAAATGGTGTTGGGAAAATTGGACAGCTACCTACAAAAAAATGAAACTAGACCACCAACTTACACTATTCACAAAAATAAACTCAAAATGGATAAAATACTTAAATATAAGCTGTAAAACCATAAGCATTTTAGAAGAAAACATAGGCAGTAAGCTCTCTGACATCTCTTGCAGCAATATATTGATATTTGTCGATTTGTCTCCACAGGCAAGTGAAATAAAATACAGGATAAACAAATGGGACTTTATCAAACTAAAAAGCTTCTGCACAGCTAAAGACAATAAGATCAGAATAAAAAGACAAACTACACAATGGGAGAATATATTTGACATGCATCTGATAAGAGGTTTTTTTGTTGTTTGTTTGTTTTTGTATTTTTCTGAAGCTGGAAATGGAGAGAGACAGTCAGACAGACTCCCGCATACGCCCGACCAGGATCCACCCGGCACGCCCACTAGGGCGACGCTCTGCCCACCAGGGGGCGATGCTCTGCCCCTCTGGGGCGTCGCTCTGCCGAGACCAGAGCCACTCTAGCGCCTGAGGAAGAGGCCACAGAGCCATCCCCAGCGCCCGGGCCATCTTTGCTCCAATGGAGCCTTGGCTGCGGGAGGGGAAGAGAGAGACAGAGAGGAAGGAGGGGGGGTGGAGAAGCAAATGGGCACTTCTCCTATGTGCCCTGGCCAGGAATCGAACCCGGGTCCCCCGCATGCCAGGCCGATGCTCTACCGCTGAGCCAACCGGCCAAGGCCTGATAAGAAGTTAATAACCAAAATTTATAAAGAACTTGTAAAACTTTATACCAGGAAGACAAAGAATCCAATCCAAAAATGGGCAAAAGAAATGAATAGACACTTCTCCAAAGAGGACATACAGATGGCCAATAGGCATATGAAAAAATGCTCAACATCACTAATCATTAGAGAAATGCAAATTAAAACCACAATGAGATATCACCTCACACCAATCAGAATGGTGCTCATCAACAAAGCAACACAGAATAAGTGCTGGCGAGGATGTGGAGAAAAGGGAACCCTCCTGCACTGCTGGTGGGAATGCAGTCTGGTGCAGCCACTGTGGAAAACAGTATGGAGATTCCTCAAAAAATTGAAAATCGAACTGCCTTTTGACCCAGCTACACCACTGTTAGGAATATACCCCAAGAACACCATAGCACTGTTTGAAAAGAAGAAATGCACCCCCATGTTAATGGCAGCATTGTTCACAATAGCAAAGATCTGGAAACAGCCCAAGTGTCCATCAGAGGAGAAGTGGATTATAAAGCTTTGATACATATATACTATGGAATACTACTCAGCCATAAGAAATGATGACTTTGGATCTTTTACAACAACATGGATGGACCTTGATTACATTATACTGAGCGAAATAAGTAAATCAGAAAAAACTAAGAACTATATGATTTCATACATAGGTGGGACATAAAAATGAGACTCAGAGACATGGACAACAGTGTTGGGGTTACAGTGTGGGGGGGGAGAAGAGGGAGGGGGTTGGGGGAGGTGAGTGGCACAAAGAAAACCAGTTAGAAGGTGATGGAAGACAATTTTATCAATGTCACCACATTAAAATAAAAAAAAAAGGAATTTGTCTCATGGCTAATTCAGGCAGTTAGAAGAATAGTATAAGGATGCTAATTCTGCTTCTCAGGCCACATTCTGCAAAAGGGGCCCTGTAAAGCCAGTATCTAGGGCCACTATCACAGCAGCCTGGCCCATGCACGTTCACATTGGATTCGGACAGTCGATAAAGAAAAACGGAGCCATGAACTGGGGAGCCATCATCTCTAATCCTAGCTTGCACCCGGCGGGCAAGTAAAAACACATACTGGGCTCCAAAACCCACTCATTCAGTGCTCACAAAGCTACTGACTTATCCGAGTTTCCTAGAATCAAAGGTTTCTAGTTCACCAGACTTATTCACCTATGTTCCCCATCTCCTTTCTTCTCCCTGCACAAACTCTGCACAAACTGGCTTCTCACTCAACACTCCGCCATCTTGGCTGCTTCTCCTGGCCTCCTCCACATGGCCTTTCTCTGCTCTCCTCTCTGCTCTCTCCTCTAATGATAATCTCAGGAACCAAGAGCGCAAGCTCCTGTTCTGCCCCCATTTTATAGTGTAGAAATCAAAACCTTTAATCCAATATACAAAACAGGGAAGTCTCTAATACAAAGTCACATATCTGAGTCATGATGGGATTGTACCACCCCACATCAAAAAGAGTGGGAAAGGCTTAGTCCTAAAACTAAGCCCCAAGCTACAAGGATTCTGCCTGCCCACAGTCCACCCCCAACACACATTAATATCACCTGGGTGATGGGTCTCTACGTGGGCAGCGCCATATTTAAGAAAGTGAGCATAATATATTTTATCTGCCCAACAGGCCCCAAGAAAATTAGTGATTTGGCTCCTCTGATTTTGCCAATTGGATTTAAAAAAATAGGTCAGGAACGCCCTGAAATGGAACTAACAATACATGGGCATAAATTTAAAGGACTTTTAGATACTGGAGCTAATGTGTCTGTTATTGCTAAGCTACATTGGCCTCCTTCCTGGCCCACTCATGCAGCAGCCACAGAATTACAAGGTATAGGGCAGAGTAAATCTCCTTAACAAAGTTCTAGTTTTCTACATTGGGAAGATTAAGAAGGTCATTCTGGATTTTTTAAGCCTTATGTGCTTCCTGGATGACCAGTTAATTTGTGGGGTAGAGATGTTTTGAAAAATACAGGAGCATTGCTTGTCAATCCTAATGGTTTAGTCTATACTCAGATGCTTGATCGGGGATTTTTGCCCACTAAGGGACTAGGGAAAGAACAGCGAGGAATTCTCACCCCCATAGAAGTGGCACCCAATACCAGAAGGTGTGGATTAGGATATCAAAATTTAGCATAGGGGCCTTGGTAGCTCCTGCTACCTCAATAATGCATTGTGCAGACCCAATTACTTGGAAATCAGATAATCCTGTATGGGTAGACCAATGGCCCCTTTCTCAGGAGAAACTTAGGGCAGCTGCTAGATTGGTACAAGAGCAGCTACAGCTTGGGCACATTGAACCATCTAATAGCCCATGGAATACACTTCCATATTTTGATCTTGTTGCCTCCTGGATTATCAAGGGGCATAGGCGACCCTTACAGCTTATAGGTTTTGAGCCTCAGAATTATTGTTGTTCCTTTTTTCAAAGGATCAACAACAATGGCTTTGGGAAACTTCCACTAAATGGCAAATCGCTTTTGCAAATCAATGGGCAACTTTATACTGAAACTGTCAACTTAAAATCACCTCAAAGACTAGAATTATATGCCATTATCATGGCTTTTCAGCATTTGCCATATTCCTCCTTTAATCTATATACAGACAGCAAATATTTACTTATGGTGTTTCCACTATAAAGACTGCTGTCTTAGGGACAAATGCTGATGAACTATTTCAGCAGTTCCTCCTTCTTCAAAGACTTGTATGTCAACATAGAGCTCCATGTTTTATAGGACATACACGAGCTCACTCCATGCTCCCTGGAGCTTTAGCATAAGGGTATGCCCTTGTTTGTTTGTTTTTTGTTTCTTTTCTGAAGTTGGAAACAGGGAGGCAGTCAGACAGACTCCCGCATGTGCCCAACCGGGATCTACCCAGCACGCCCACCAGGGGGCGATGCTCTGCCCATCTGGGGCATCACTCTGTTGCGACCAGAGCCATTCTAGTGCCTGAGACAAAGGCCATGGAGCCATCTTCAGTGCCCGGGCCAACTTTGCTCCAATGGAGCCTCGGCTGGGGTAGGGGAAGAGAGATACAGAGAGGAAGGAGAGGGGGAGGGATGGAGAAGCAGATGGGCGCTTCTCCTGTGTGCCCTGGCTGGGAATCAAACCCAGGACTCCTGCATGCCAGGCCGATGCTCTACAACTGAGCCAACTGGCCAGGGCCTGCCCTTGTTGATCAAACTACCCAAAAGAAAATTGTTTGGAGCAACCATGACAGATAGAGCAATTCAGTCTCATAATAGTCATTACCAGAACGCTGCAGCCCTGTGTAGACAGTTTCAACTTTCTCGGAAAGCAGCACGGCAGATTGGAAAATCCTGTCCTAGGGGTCCTATACTACAATATGTCCCTTAATTTGGAGTTAACCCTCAAGGACTCCTACCAGGACAACTTTGGCAAATGGATGTTACTCATATACCTTCATTTGGCAAACAGTCCTATGCCCACGTTACAGTGGATACCTATTCTGGATTTATAGTAACCTCTGTCAGAACAGGAGAGGCTGCCAAGCATGTTATAGCTCATTTTCTGTATGCATTTTTCTATTATTGGGTTTTCTAAACTGGTTAAACTGACAATGCTCCTGCATATGTAGCAAAAGCATTTACTGTATTTTGTCAAACCTTTCGAATTATGGGTATTTCTTACAATCTTTAAAGTCAAGGTATTATTAAAGTGTACCCAGCAAATATTTTAAGGTCAATCAAAAAATTTAAAAGAGGGGAGTCATATCCTGGAACTCCTACAGGTCTACCATATCATGCTTTTTACTTTAAAATTTTTAAATTTCTTTTGAATGCTGATGAACAGGAAACACCAAATCTTTTTCTCCTGCAAACTTCTACCTTCTTTTATTTGATCCAGCTAATAACACTGCTTTGTCTTTTTCCAAATAGCTCCAGATATACGGAAAAGGTTTGTATAGGCGGATGGGGATCCTCAAACCCCTCAGTGAAATCTTACAAGCATGGCTTTTAAGATACCAAGAGGCAGAAAAAGCCCAATAGAGATCAGGGGAACTACCAGCTTTTAGGATACACCCTTAAAGGCTCCAACACCCCAAATGGGTCTCATAGGATGCCATCTGGGTCCTGCTTCAATAGTGGAAAGGAAGGTCATTGAACTAAAGCCTGCCAAACTTACATGCCTTTGCTGTGAGGAAAAAGGAACACTGGAAGGTAGGCTTCCCTCTCGCTCCTCTAAGGGTGGGTTCAGTCTCTTCCAGCCCTGCTCCAGCCACCTATGACCTAACCTTGCCCAGAATGCTGGGGTTTGCCACTGAAGGCTGAAGGTACCCAGGGTCATTGGCCCCATCTACGACACTGTGGAAGAGCCTAGAGTATTTCTTCCAAGAAGCAGGTAAACTGATCTCATTTGCACAAGGGCCACTTAACTATGTCTTGCCTGAATAGTCAGGTTTTTTATTCTTCCCTCAAAGATCTCTATTGTGGGTGTTGATAGTCTTATTTTCTGCTGCTTTGTTTAATATATAGTGTTTCTTTTATTCCTCCTACCTCAATGCCCCACCCATATTTCAGGCTGGGACCTACTCCTAATTTAGAGCTCTCTTTCCTCCTTTTGCCAACTTCTATTATGAATCTACCTTTGCCACTCAGCTTAGTGTATCCCAAGGTTCTCTTTACCACACCACAGTCACAGAGCTCCAGGGAAAAGCAACCTGGTCTCATCTCTCCAGGCAGAGGAGAACAGAAGCTCCATCTCCACACACGCTGCAAATGGCTTTTCCAGTCTACCTGAATCATTACCAGCTAGAAACAGCGGTCATTGGGACTTGGACGTGAGCTGCAAAGTATAGAATTGTGACAATTCCAGTGCCATGCGAATTTTTTCTGGATGTGGACTTTTCCTGGACTCCTGCTCCTTGTGACAGCTCCTAACAGACTGAACTGGGGTTGGGGTGCATTTGCAGGGATTTGGAATGGTGATGGTGCCAACTTGGACTTGGTGAACATGTTAAGGACACTACTCTTTTATGAATTCTTGCTGTACTGGCCAAGAGTTTGCTTAAAAGCTTTAATCACTGCAAAAAAAAAAATAAGATTAGATAAAGAAGATGTGGCACATATACACCATGGCATACTATTCAGCCATAAGAAATGATGACATCGGATCATTTACAACAAAATGGTGGGATCTTGATAACATTATATGGAGTGAAATAAATAAATCAGAAAAAAACAAGAACTGCAGGATTCCATACATTGGTGGGACATAAAATGAGACTAAGAGACATGGACAAGAGTGTGGTGGTTGGGGGGGGGGGATAAGGGAGAGGGGGAGGGGGAGGGGGACAAAGAAAACTAGATAGAAGGTGACAGAAGACAATCTGACTTTGAGTGATGGGTATGCAACATAATTGAATGGCAAGATAACCTGGACATGTTTTCTTTGAATATATGTACCCTGATTTATTGATGTCACCCCATTAAAATTAATAAAAATTTATTTATAAAAAAATATGTCTTTGCCTTCTTTTTGTACTAAATCTTCTTTTACCACTTAGGTTTGAACAGTCTTCCCCTCTACTTAATTGTACTTCAAAATAGATATCCTTGCTTTCTGAAGCCTTCAAGTTCTAAGCCCATAACTTTAACTCTCCTTTTGGTCCCCAGCTCCAGCCCCAGCCAGGCTAAGCTTGGCATCAATGCCTCGCAGGTAAAAATGGCACAGTATTTATATTCATTTATGCTGTCACGTGATATGTGAGGCTGAATACAGATAATCCTGGAATGAGAAACCCAGCTAAGTCAAGTGATGCAGAAATTTATTAGAGAATTAGGATCTGTCAAAGATGGTTCTTTGATTTTATTTGCTTTGAGAGGATATTTAACTTTCAGGATCTTCCCCATTTTTAAAGATCAGAGGATAGCAAGTCTCTTTATACTTGGAAACTTTAAATGCTCTTCTTTGATCACAGTTGTAATGCTTTTTTGACTTTTTGACCAAATTTCTGGTTTAGGTCTCAAAAAGTAGAAGAGTGGGAAAGGGCATAATACATTGCAAAAAAAATTATTTCATTGATTTGGTGTGTGTGTGTGTGTGAGAGAGAGAGAGAGAGAGAAAGAGAGAGAGAGAGAGAGAGAGAGAGAGAGAGAAGCACCACTTCATTGTTTCACTTAGTTATTCTATTTGGTTGTGCACTAATTTGTTGCTTCTTGTATGTTCCCTGACTGGAATTGGACCCGCAACCTCAGTGCACTGGGATGATGCTCTATCCACTGGGCAATCTGGCAAGGGCAAGAAAAGGTTTTTAGTATTGCTTTTTATTTTGAAAAGGATTAATGTTAGCTATATACATGGCATGATTTTCAACTTCTTAAATCCCTGAAATATTTTCTCCACTAACTCCCGTGTTTGGTATTTTCCCATTATCTTTCCTCTTCAATGATTTAAAGGTTTACTCACAGTTAAAGTAGAAATGCTTATAGTTCACTTAGCTAATCATTGGGCAAGTGTGTTAGGCTTTGCAACTTGTTACTCTCAGGGAAGGTGTCGAAGGGGAGCTAGTAGAAAGGGTGACTGTAGTGGAAACCACTGACTCTCCTGTATTCACAAACTTTCCCTTCCACAGTGCAACCTATTCCTGTCTGGCTTTCCTCCTCCCTTGTCCGTTTGCTCTTTCCCTCTCTGTTTCCTTCTTTTCTTCTATTATTCCCTATCTCTTTCCTTCTTTTTTATTTATTTTTTGCTTTACCTGGCTACATTTCTGTAAGTTTTCACTTATAAAATTTAGTAAAATTTTTAATATATATCTCGATTTTTGGTTCTGTTTGACATTTATTTTTATTTTTAACCATGGTTGGCTCCGTTAATCAGCATTGTTTTCCCTTCTTCAATTTATAGGGTAGAATTCAAGTTCAACTGATTACAGCCCAAAACCCCCCCCCAAAACTAGAATAATCACAAATTAATGCAAATGTGGTAAGTTTTATAAAAATAAAATGATCACATCTGATTAAAGAATGAGAGAAAGCTTACCTGTGAATGGGTTGAAATAAACTTTGTAATGTTAAATTCCCTTAGGAATTTGTTGAAATAGAATATTAATATGTAGTTAAGCTTCCTGAAAACCTTCTTCCTCCTTAATTCTTTCTTCCTCATTTTTACAGTGGGTAATAGGGCATGAGCAAGTCATAATAACTAGGGTTTTAAAGAGTTCATTTGAATATACTGTAACTCCAAGCTTATCTATGTTACTTTTATCCTCAAAATTGTTTGTTAGTTAACATCACAGCACCCTAGTGAGTTGGGATCAAAATATTATTCTCATTTTGTAGGTTGCTCTAGGCACAGGCCAGGTAAATGCCTTATCAGAGATCACTGGCAAGCTAGGGGCAGTGCAGGAATTAGAATGTCAAACCCTGGATGTTTCATCTTGGGTTTAATGGAGGGATACTCCCCGACTCCTGTGCAGAGCCCAGGGCAAATGGACAAGCAAAGGTGAAACCCCAAATCAGTTCTACCTGCATCTGCCCGAGGCCTTCACTGTGAATTTCTGTGTGTCCATGGGGAGTTAAGAACTTAGCAGCCTACAAACTAACACAAACAATCCATTTTTTTCAAGTTAAAATATTTCTCTGAGCTGACAGTCTCATCTCCCCAGTTCACTGCCCAAGGCTAGCACTGTGCTGAGTTCTGTGAAAATCTTCCTCACTTTAGGAAACAGCTACAAGAAAATCAAATGAGTTTTTTTTCTTTAGTTAAGCCTACTGCTCTGTTTACTATAAAAAAGTGTAATGCTTATTGAAAATGGTTTATGGTTCTACTATGCATTCGTTAAAAACCAACCTATATTATTAATCAGCTAAGTGAAATTCAGCAAAACTGGAAAGCCAGAGCGATATGACAAAGGAAAGACTAGAGGCAAAATTATAGTTCTAAAATATTTATGGGTTCATACTGAAAACAAAAACAAAAAGTTCTACTAAACAGTTTTGTATATTGAAAACACACTCAGTTTCTGGATTTCATAGTTTTTAAAGAAAGTTGTAAAAACATAAATTGCCCAGTATTTTCTTGTTATGGGCAAAACATCAAGTTTGATTTATCAAGATTGTTAGCTGCAATAAAACAAATCAGAACATTGTCATTTTACCTAAGTAATCTGATGTTATAAACTCTTATCCCATCTTCAAATATTGCTGCAAGCTATAGAAAGAAGGTTCCAAAGCCACAAGGCACTAAAACTCACCTGCTATAAATTTACCCAAAAGTAAGAGAGAGGTGAGTAAAAATATAATTTCTTTTCACTTATTTTAGAAAAAATTGAAGAAAATTAAGATCTGCAATCTTAAACCAGAGTAGGCATTTTTTATTTTCTTCAGCATTTTTATCCAACTGCACACAGTATTAAAACAAAATTATTCTGCACATATATTTTATAATTAATTCATTTATTAATCTATTGCAATGACTTCCTATTTTTTAATTATATTTGAAAATTTTCTTTTAAAAAGCTACCTCTTGGGAGTGATGTCAGAGAAATGGCGCCATGAGGAGTGCTCCCGATACCTCTTCCTGGAACTTCAACAAATTCAGCAACTAGAGACAGATAAACAATTTCAGGAGCACCTGAAATACACATAAATCAAACAAAGGTATGATTGGGCAAAAAGGTGGCTGAATATATAATCCACTCTGAAGGAAATAACACGGAGAACGGAATATTCCACTTCCCTCACTGACCTGAGCAAGGGCTGCTTTCACTTGGAACTGAGAGAAAACAAGGGCTGGGGGCACGGAAAAAACTGGGTTACAGCAGAGACATTCAAGCCAAGGAGAGAGTGTGCCTATGGCTCAGCCCATGTGGAGCTAACGCCAGCGGCAGACCCCAGCAGAGGTGGGCGAGCAGTTGTCTTGTTTACTCCCGGTATCCCGGTCGGTGAGCATGGGCAGTGTGCGAGTGGATCCACCTGGTGCTTCGGGTGTGGGTTCCCTTATTCCAGGATGGAGGGGCTGGCTCAGAGACTGTCAGTAGTGACCCTCTGTGTAGAGTTTCTGAATAATCCCGGCTTCCCAAACAACAGCACACAGGAAGTGCATGAAAGCCAGCTTCCCTACACCCGGACCTGTCTAGGCACAGTGCCTCCACCAGCCATACAGGCTAACAAAGCACACTCCTGAGGAAGAGAACTGTGGAAGTGGTGGGGGGAAGGGCGCGCAGGCAGATTGCAGACAGCCTCTGGAGGGCAGACCTGCAGAGTGCTGAGGCATACTAGACATGCCCGGAGGTTCATAGAAAGACACCTGAAAGGCAATCAGCCCCAGCCCTGCCTTATTATGCTGGTGGCTCTGGCTGGTAAAGCTTTACCCAGAACCCTGCATTGAGTGGGGGATTTGGTTGCTCTTAGAGCCTCTTGCTCTCCAGGCAGTGGCTAGGGCAACTTCACAGCTGGGCCCCAGGCTGCTGGTTCAGGAAGGAGAGATTTAGGGAGAGGCTCTGGGAAAACGGACTCTCACATTGTCGGAGCCTGCAAACACTAACAAGCCCTGTCTACCCATGGGACTGAGGCCTAGTTTATGTTGTCACCATAGTGACACAACAGCAAATCTCTGCCTAAGAGTGCCAGAGGTGAGGAACCTGGGGTACAGTGCCACCAGCCAAAAAGAGAGAGAAGAAAGAAAAAGAAAGAAAATAACTTCTCAAAACCAGGAAAAATCCACAGTCTTTATAACTTTTTCCATTTTTTTTCTTGTATTTTTTATCTTTTTTTTCCCTTCCACCTTGGTCATTTTATTCACTTTCCATTTTATTCTTTTCTTTTCATTTTGAACATTATTACCCATAGGTGTTACATTTTCTATTTTTTTTTCTATGAGTGTTACATTCCAAAACATTTAACTCAATTTTTTTTCTTTCTCTCCTTTTGTTTCTTCTTTTCTCTTTCACTTTTTCTCTCATTTGAATCTCACCATAAATTATTTTATTCTGGATTCAAATTTTTTCTTTGTGGCATTTTGTGTGCTTTTCACTTCGCTTTTTATATCTTTAGCATTTTCCCCAACTCCGGCTCTCCATTCTATAGTTTTTGTGCCACATAATACAATAGAATTTTTATTTCTCACAGAAATTTTTTCTTTTATTCTCTCTTTTTCTTTTCTCTTACACTATTTCTCTCATTCAACCATCATTTACAAACAAATTATTTTATTCTTGATCCAAATTTTTTCCTTGTGGCATTTTGTGGGTTCTTGCCTCATTTTTTACCTCTTTGTCACTCCCCCCCAACCCAGGCCCTCAATTCTATGTATTTTTGTTCCATTTAGCACAACAGAATTTTCAGTTTTTCAAAATAATTTTTTTTATCAACTCTTATTGGTGTTATTAACAATACCACTCTCAAATGCCATCAAAGAAAAAGAAATCAAATATCATGGATACAAAAGACAGTGATATAGCTCAGATAGATGAGAAAAAATCTATAGAAAAAATTTCAATAGCTTAGAAACCTTGGAGTTAAATGACAGAGAATTTAAAATTGAAGTCCTAAAATATTCAAGGATATACAAGAAAGAACAGAAAGGCAATTTAGGGAGCTCAAAAAACAATTCAATGAACAGAAAGATTACTTCACCAAGGAAATTGAAACTATAAATACGAATCAAACAGAGAAGAAAAACTCAATTCATGAACTGAAAAATGAGTAACAAGCTTAGCCAATAGAACAGGCCAGATAGAGGATAGAATTAGTGACATAGAAGACAGGCAACTAGAGGTACTACAGAGAGAAGAAGAGAGAGACTCATGAATTTAAAAAAATGAGATAGACTTACAGGAATTGTCTGACTCCATCAGAAAGAGCAACATAAGAATAATGGGTATATCAGAAGAAGAGAGAGAAAATGGAATGAAAACCATATTCAAATAAATAATAGACATGGACTTCCCAAGACTGTGGAAAGAACTAAAGCCTGGAATTCAAGAAGCAAACAGAACACTGAGTTATCTTAACCCTAACAAACCTACTCCAAGACACATCATAATGAAATTGGCACAAATCAATGACAAAGAAGAAATTCTCAAGGCAGCCAGGGAAAAGAAGAATACAACATATAAAGGAAAGCCCATTAGATTATCAACAGATTTCTCAGCAGAAACTCTACAAGCTTGAAGAGAGTGGACCCCAATATTTAAAGTTCTGAAAGAGAGGAACTTCCAGCCAAGAATACTATACCCATCAAAACTATCCTTCAAATACAAAGGAGAAATAAAAACATTCACAGATACAGAAAAGATGAGGGAATTAACACCAGAAAACCCCCACTTCAGGAAATACTAAAGGGGGTTTTCAGACCAGACACAAAAAACAAAACTACAAGTAGAAGCTCCATCAAGATCACAATAAAAACAAGATTAATCTGTGAGAAAGAAACAAAAAAGGTGAGAGGACAAAAATTAACAATAGCAAAGGAGGATGGAGTGCAGAAGCACTCATGAAATAATGTACTACCATGAACATAATATATATGCTTTCCATTACTTAGTGGTAACCACCCCTGGAAAAACCAACACAGAAGTACATGGCTTGAAAAAAGAAATAACAGAGAAAAGAAGTATGGATTACAACCAATCAAAAACAAATGATAGAAAAATAAAAGAGGAGAAGCAAACAAGATATAAAACTATCAGAAAGCAATATATAAAATAGCAATAGGAAACCCTCAAATGCCAATAATTACACTAAATGTAAATGAATTAAACTTACCAATAAAAAGACACAAAGTAGCAGAATGATTAAAAAAGAAAATCCAACTGTATGCTGCCTACAAGAAACACATCTAAGCTACAAGAATAAAAACAAATTTAAAATGAAAGGTTGGAAAACAATACTCCAAGCAAATAACATCCAAAAAAAGGCAGGTGTAGCAATACTCATATTTAACAATGCTGACTACAAGACAACAAAGGCAATCAGAGACAAAAACGGTCATTTCATAATGATGAAGGGGACATTCAATCAAGAAGACATAACACTTCTTAATATATATGCACCAAACCAGGGAGCACCAAAATATATAAGACAGCTACTGACTGACTGAAAAACAAAAACCAACAAAAATATAATCATACTTGGAGACGTCAATACACTGCTGACAGCTCTAGATTGTTCATCCAAACAGAAAATCAATAAAGAAATATTGGCCTTAAATGAAACACTAGAAAATTGGATATGATAGACATTTACAGGATATTTCATCCCAAAGTGCCAGAGTATACATTTTTTTCTAGTGTACATGGAACATTCTCAAGAAATGACCATATGTTGGGCCACAAAAATAACATCAACAAATTTAGAAAGATTGAAATTATACCAAGCATATTTTCTGATCATAAAGCCTTGAAACTAGAATTTAACTGCAAAAAAGAGGTAAAAAAACCCCACAAAAATGTGCAAACTAAACAACATACTTTTAAAAAATGAGTGGGTCAAAGAATAAGCACAGAGATCAAAAGATACATACAGGCAAATAAAAATAATAATACAACATATCAGAATCTCTGGGATGCAGCAAAAGCAGTAATAAGAGGAAAATTCATATCACTACAGGCCTATATGAACAAACAAGAGAGAGCCCAAGTAAACCACTTAACTTCACATCTTAAGGAACTAGAAAAAGAAGAACAAAGACAACCCAAAACCAGCAGAAGAAAGGAAATGATCAAAATCAGAGCAGAAATAAACAAAATAGAAAACATAAAAACTATAGAAAAATATTAATAAAACAAGGAGCTGGTTCTTGAAAAGATCAACAAAATTGACAACCCTTTGGCAAGACTCTCCAAGGAAAAAAGAGAAAGGACTCATATAAACAAAATCTAAAATGAAAGTGGAGAAATCACCACAGTTATCATAGATATACAAAAAATTATTGTAGAATACTATGAAAAACTATATGCCACCTGTTGGGTGGATAAAATATATTATGCTTACTTTGTTAAAGATGGCGCTGCTCATGTGGAAGCCTGTCTCACAGGTGATGATATTAGTTGCCCTTCCTGCTTGGGATGGGCGTGATTATGTTAATATGTGTTGGGAAAGGTTTTAAAAGAAAGAGAGATCATGTTGTTTTGGGAGAAGAGTGATTACATTCTAGGAGGAGCCCATGCTGTAGGAGAGAGTAGAGAAAGGAGAGCAGAGAAAGGCCACATGGAAGAGAAGGAGATGGGGAACAAAGGAGAATGAGGCTGGTGAGGTAGACACCTTTGATTCTGGGAAACTCAGATAAGTCAGTAGCTTTGTCAGTGCTGAATGAGTGGGTTTTGGAGCTCAGTGTGTGTTTTTACTTGCCTGTTGGGTGCAAGCTAGGATGAAAGATAATGGCCCCCTAGTTCTTGGCTCTCTTGTTTCATTACCATCTGTCCGAATCCAATGTGAACCTGCATGGGCAAGGCGGCTGTGATGGTGGGTATGGCTACTGGCCTTACACCACCAAATTTAACAATATAAAAAAAATGGATAAATTCCTAGAACAATATAATCTTCCTAGACTGAGTCATGAAGAAGCAGAAAGCCTAAACAGACCCATAAGCAGGGAGGAAATAGAAACAACTATTAAAAACTTCCTGAAAAATAAAAGTCCAGGGCCAGATGGCTATACTAGTGAATTTTATCAAACATTCAAAGAAGACGTGGTTCCTATTCTATTCAAAGTCTTCCAAAAAATTGAAGAAGAAACAATATGCCAAACACATTTTATGAGGCCAACATAATCCTCATACCAAAACCTGGCAAGAACAACACACAAAAAAGAAAACTACAGACCAATATCTCTAATGAATACAGAAGCTAAAATACTAAACAAAATACTAGCAAATCAAATACAACAACACATTAAAAAAATAACTCATCATGATCCAGTGAGATTCATCCCAGAATCTCAAGGATGGTTCAACATAAGTAAAATGGTTAACATAATATATCTTATCAACAAAACAAAGAACAAAAACCATATGATCTTATTAATAGATGCAGAAAAGGCATTTGATAAAATACATCATTTTATGTTTAAAACACTTAAGAAAATGGGTATAGAAGGAAAATATCTCAACATAATAAAGGCCATCTATGATAAATGATCAGCTAATATTATATTAAATGGCATAAAACTGAGGACTTTTCCCCTAAAATCAGGAACAAGACAAGGTTGTTCACTCTCTCCACTCTTATTGAACGTAGTGCTGGAAGTTCTAGCCAGAGAAATCAGACAAGAGAAAGAAATAAAAGGCATTCATACTGGGAAAGAAGAAGTAAAGGTTTCACTTTTTGTAGATGATATGATCCTGTACATTGAAAACCCCAAAGACTCCACCAAAAAATTACTAGAAACAATAAACCAATGCAGTAAGGTCGCAGGATACAAAATTAATATACAAAAGTCCATTGCCTTCCTAAATGCCAACAATGAAACATCAGAAAATGAGCTAAAAAAAAAAAACCCTTCATGGTTGCAACGAGAAAAAATAAAGCACTTAGGAATAAACATAACAAAGAATATAAAGGAACTATATAATGAAAACTACAAAGCATTGTTAAGGGAAATCAAAAAGATATAATGAAATGGAAAAATATTCCTTGTTCTTGAATAGGAATAATAAATATAGTCAAAATGACTATATTACCCAAAGCGATATACAAATTTAATGCAATTCCCATCAAAATTCCAGTGTCATTTTTTAAAGAAATGGAACAAAAATTCATCAGGTTACATGAAAGTATAAAAAAACCCCTGAATAGGTGGCAAAAATGGCAGTGGTGTAGGCAGATGCACAGACTCCCAGCTTACACCACCAAATTGGATTACAAATTAATTTAGGAACAATCAGTGTGAAAACCAATGCTGGACTACAAGAACAGCTCTCAAAAACCAAGGAGCAAAGAAGAAGCCACACTGAGCCTGGTAGGGAGTGCCAAGGATCTGTGAGTCTCCCCTGCTTACAGGAACAAAGGGGGGTATGAGGCTGACAGCCCAGAAGGGCTCTCTTTCCAAGGAAAAGAGTAGTAAATATCACTCACAGTCACTTGCCTGGGGACCTGGGAACAAGGTGTGTTGAAAGGGCTGGCTTATCTTCCAAAAAGAAAGGGGAGAGAGAGAGACAGATGGTGAGGGGCAGAGGAATGCAGAGGACGACCTGAGAAGCTGACTCATCCAGTGCTGGAAGCGGCCATAGCTGGGGGAGGGGTTGATCCTTCCACATAACACAAGACAAGTGGTTCCAGGTCACCCAACTCAAGATATCTCTTGAGGAGAAGAGAAGTAGGGAGGAGGGGCAGTAACTCAGGTCTCCATGGAGATCTGAGATACACCTCCCCCTACTGAAGCTGAGAAAACACCCTGCCCCAGAGAGAGAAACTGGCAGAAGAGGCCTTCAGAGTCTCAGGTTACACCCACTGCATTCCTGGATACAGTTTCAAATAAGCCCCCTGCTGAGATCAGTAAACAAGACTACTACAGAGATAACAGAAGAAAACAAACAAATCAAGACTTCAAAGCAGCTCTAATAGAAAAGTCAAACCTGACAGTGGATTACAAACAACAGCTGATACCAACCCAAGAAGACCTAGAAATAACACAACTGAAAATTGGAGGCAGACAACACCAAACCTAGACTCAACCAGCCCTACAAACAACACACCTGAACACAGACATAATGAGAAGACAGAGAAGTGCAATCCAAATGAAACCACAAGAGAAATCTGCAGAATAGGAACTGAGTGATATGGAAGTAACAAAACTGCCAGAAGCAGAGTTTAGAATAATGATTTTTAGGATACTTAAGGATCTTAAAACAACAATGTATGGTCATTATGAACACCTAAATAAAGAAATAGCAAGTATAAAAAAGGACATTGAAGTATTAAAAAAGAATCAGTTGGAGGTGACAAATACAATATCAGAAATGAAGACCACAATGGAAGGAGTTAAAAGCAGGATGGATGAAGCTGAGGATCGAATCAGCGAGTAGGAGGACAAGATGAACAAAGACATGGAAGCAGAGCAGAAAAAAGAAAAGAGACTCAAAAAGTCTGAGGAAACTCTGAGAGAGCTCTGTGACAACATGAAAAGAAATAACATCCACATCATAGGGGTTCCTGAAGAAGAAGAGAAGGAACAAGGGATAGAAACTTTAGTCAATCAAATCATAGCTGAAAACTTCCCTAAATTGATGCAAGGAAGGGTCTCACAAGTTCAAGAAGCACAGAGAACTCCATTAAAGAGAAACCTAAAGAAACCTACACTAATACACATCATAATTAAAATACCAAAGCTAAGCGATAAAGAGAAAATATTAAAAGCTGTGAGAGAAAAAAAGGCTATCACCTATGAAGGAGCCCTCATAAAGATGACATCCAACTTCTCAACAGCAACACTTGAGGCCAGAAGGGAATGGCAAGAAATATTCAAAGTAATGCAGAACAAGAACCTACAACCAAGACTACTTTATCCAGCAAGGCTATCATTTAAAATTGAAGGAAAAATAAAAAGCTTCCCAGACAAAAAGACCCTCAAGGAATTCATTACAACCAAACCAATGCTGCAGGAAATGTTAAGGGGCCTGTTGTAAACAGATCAAGTGGGAAAAGAATATAGCAAAAGAGGAATACAGCTTTAAAGAATAAAATGGCAATAAACAACTACATATTAATAATAAGCTTAAATTTAAATCAATTAAATGATGCAGTCAAAAGACATAGGGTCGCTGCATGAATAAGAAAACAGGACCTGTACATATGCTGTCTACAAGAGACACACTTTAAAACAAAAGATGCACATAGACTGAAGGTAGAAGGATAGAAAAAAATATTTCATTCAAATGGAAATGAAAAAGCTGCTGGGGTAGCAATACTTATATCAGACAAAATGAACTTTAAAACAAAGACTATAGTAAGAAATAAAGAAGCTCATTACATAATGAAAAAGGGAGCAATCCAACAGGAAGATATAACCATCATAAGTATCTACACACCTCATATAGGAGCACCTAAATATATGAAGCAGACTTTGATGGATATAAAGAGTGAGATCAACAGCAATACTATAATAGTAGGGGATTTCAATACCCCACTAACATCACTAGATAGATCCTCAAGAAAGAAAATTAACAAAGAAACAACAGACATAAAGGACACACTAGATCAACTTGATTTAATAGATATCTTTAGAACTTAGAACCTTTCACCCCAAGGCAGCAGAATATACATTCTTTTCAAGTGCTTATAGTACATTCTCTAGGATAGACCACATGTTAGGACACAAAAGCAGTCTCAACAAATTTAAAAAGACTGAAATCATATCAAGCATTTTCTCTGATCATAATGGCATCAAACTAGAAATCAACTACAACAGAAAAACTCAAAATTACTCAAACACATGGAAAGTAAATAGCATGTTATTAAATAATGAATGGGTTAACAATAAAATCAAAGAAGAAATAAAAAATTCCTAGAAACAAATGATAATGAGCAAAGAACAACTTAAAATTTATGGGCCACAGCAAAAGTAGTCCTGAGAAGGAAGTTCATAGCACTATAGGCATTCCTTAAGAAGCTTGAAAAAGCTCAAATAAACAACCTAACCCTTCATCTAAAAGAACTAGAAAAAGAACAGCAAGTAAGGCCCAGAGGGAGTAGAAGGAAGGAAATAATAAATATCAGAGCGGAAATAAATGACATAGAAGCTAAAGAACAATATGGAGGATCAATGAAACCAAGAGCAGGTTCTTTGAAAGGGTAAACAAGATCGACTAACCTTTAACAAGACTCACCATGAAAAGAAAAGAGAGGACTCAAAAAAATAAAATTAGAAATGAGAGGGGAGAAATAACAACCAACATAACAGAAATACAAAATATTGTAAGAAAATACTATGAAGAACTGTATGCCAAAAAATTAAACAACCTAGGTGAAATGGACAAATTCCTTGAAACATACAATCTTCCAAAAATCAATCTGGAAGAATCAGAAAACCTAAACAGACCAATTACAATAAAAGAGATTGAAACAGTTATCAAAAGCTCCCAAAAAACAAAATCCCTGGGCCCGATGGCTTCACTTATGAATTTTACCAAATATTCAAAGAAGAACTAACTCCTATCCTTCTCAAGCTATTTCAAAAAATTCAAGAGAAAGGAAGACTTCCAAGTTCCTTTTATGAGACAAGCATAATTCTGATTCCTAAACCAGGCAAAGACAACACAAAGAAAGAAAATTATAGGCCAATATCCCTGATGAATTTAGATGCTAAAATCCTCAATAAAATATTAGCAAACTGGATCCAGCAATACATGAAAAAAATCATACATCATGATCAAGTGGGATTTATTTTGAGGAGGCAAGGATGGTAGAACATTTGTAAATCAATTAATGTGATTCACCACATAAACAAAAGGAAGAAGAAAAACCACATGATAATTTCAATAGATGCAGAAAAAGCATTTGATAAAATCCAGCACCCATTCATGATCAAAACTCTCAGCAAAATGAGAATACAGGGAATATACCTCAATATGATAAAGTCTATCTATGACAAACCCACAGCCAACATTATAATTAATGGACAAAAATTAAAAACAATTCCCCTAAAATCAGGAACAAGGCAGAGGTGCCCCCTTTCACCACTCTTATTCAACATAGTACTGGAAGTTCTAGCTACAGCAATTAGACAAGAAGAAGAAATAAAAGGCATCCAAATTGGAAAAGAAGTAAAACTATCATTATTTGCAGATGATATGATATTGTATATAGAAAACCCTAAAGTTTCAGTCAAAAAACTACTGGACCTAATAAACAAATTCAGCAGGTGGCAGGATATAAAATTAATACACAGAAATCAGAGGCATTTTTATACACGAACAATGAACTGTCAGAAAGAGAAACTAAGGAAACAATCCTCTTCACTATTGCAACCAAAAAAATAAAATAAAATAAAGTACCTAGGAGTAAATTTAACCAAGGAGGTTAAAGACTTGTACTCAGAAAATTATAAAACATTGATAAAAGAAATCAAGGCAGGTACAAACAAGTGGATGCACACACCATTCTCATGGTTAGGAAGAAAACACATAATTAAAAGGTCTATATTACCCAAAGCAATTCATAAATTCAATGCAATACCAATTAAAATACAAATGACATATTTCAAAGATATAGAACACATATCCAAAAATTTATATGGAACCAAAAATGAACACGAATAGCCTCAGCAATCTTGAAAAAGAAGAATAAAATGGGAAGTGTCACACTTCCTGATATCAAGTTATAGTACAAGTCCATTGTACTCAAAACAGCTTGCTACTGGCATAAGAACAGGCATATAGATCAATGGAACAGAACAGAGAACCCAGAAATAAACCCACAGCTCTATGGACAACTGATATTTGACAAAGGAGGTAAAAGCATACAGTGGAGTAAAGACAGTCTCTTTAACAAATGATGTTGGGAAAACTGAACAGGTACCTACAAAAAAATGAAACTAGACCACCAACTTACACCATTCACAAAAGTAAACTCAAAATAGATAAAGGACTTAAATTAAAATTGTGAAACCATAAGCATCCTAAAAGAAAACTTAGGCAGTAAGCTCACCGACATCTATCGCAGCAATATCTTTGATTTATCTCCACAGGCAAATGAAATAAAAGATGGGATAAACAAATGGGACTATATCAAACTAAAAAGCTTTTGCACAGCTAAAGACAATATGAACAAAATAAAAAGACAAACTACACAATGGGAGAACGTATTCGACAATACATCTGATAAGGGATTAATAACCAAAGTTTATAAAGAACTTGTAAAGCTCAACAGCAGGAAGACAAACAATCCAATCAAAAAATGGGCAAAAGAAATGAATAGACACTTTTTCAAAGAGGACATACAGATGGCCAATAGACAGATGAAAAAGTGTTCAACATCACTAATCATTAGAGAAATGCAAATTAAAACCACAATGAGATACCACCTCACACCAGTCAGAATGGCGCTCATTAACAGAACAACACAGAATAAGTGCTGGCGAGGATGTGGAGAAAGGAGAACCCTCTTGCACTGCTGGTGGGAATGCAGACTGTTGCAGCTACTGTGGAAAACAGTATGGAGATTCCTCAAAAAATTAAAAATGGAACTGCCCTTTGACCCAGCCATTGCACTTAAGGAATGTATCCCAAGGTCACCATATCACCAACTGAAAAAGAGAAATGCACTCCCATATTTATGGCAGCATTGTTCACAATAGCGAAGATCTGGAAACATCACAAGTGTCCATCAGTGGATGAGTGGATTAAAAAGCTGTGGTACATATATACAATGGAATACTATGGGGCTATGAGAAAGAAGGAAATATTACCTTTTGCAACAATATGGAGGGACCTGAGAAACTATTATGTTGAGTGAAATAAGCCAGGCAGAGAAAAAAAATATATGACCTCACTCATTTGAGGAATTTAAGGAATAATGAGAACTGAGGAATGGAATTGAGACAGAGGAGGGATCAAAGGGACCAGAGGAAAAGAGGACAGAGGAAATGGGGATGATAGGATGGGATAAACCTGAAGGGAAGGGGAGAGGGTGCTGTAGGGAAGGGGGAAATGAGATGTTGAGGGGAATAGGGGGGAGGGGGGATGCATTTGGGGTGACCCTAGAATCTATGTAAACACAATTAATTAAATAAATAAATAAAAAAAAACCCCAAATAGCCAGAGCAATCCTAAGGGAAAAGAAGAAAGCTGGGGGCGTTACAATCCCTGACTTCAAATTATACTATAGAGCTATGATAATCAAGACAGAATGGTATTAGCAGAAAAATAGACACTCAGACCAATGGAACAGAATAGAAAGCCCAGAAATAAAACCACATGTATATGGTCAAATAATTTTTGATAAAGAGGCCAACAACACACAATGGAGAAAAGAAAGCCTCTTCAACAAATGGTGCTGGGAAAACTGGAAAGACACATGCAAAAGAATGAAACTCGACTACAGTTTGTCCCCTTGTACTAAAATTAATTCAAAATGGATCAAAGACCTAAATATAAGACCTGGAACAATAAATTACATAGAGAAAACATAGGTACTAAACTCATGGACCTTGATTACAAAGAGCACTTTATGAATTTGACTCCAAAGGCAAGGGAAATGAAGGCGAAGATAAATGAATGGGACTACATCAGACCAAGAAGCTTTTGCATAGTAAAAGAAACTGACAACAAAACAAACAGCCAACTAAATGGGAGATGATATTTTCAAACAACAGCACAGATAAGGGCCTAATATCCAAAATATACAAAGAACTCATAAAACTCAACAACAAACAAGCAAACAATCCAATAAAAAAATGGGAAGAGGACATGAACAGACACTTCTCCCAGGAAGAAACACAAATGGCCAACAGATATATAAAGAGATGCTCATCTTCACTAGCCATTCGAGAAATGCAAATCAAAACTACAATGAGATACCACCTCACACCTGTTAGATTAGCTGTTATCAACAAGACAGGTAATAGCAAATGTTGGAGAGGCTGTGGAGAAAAAGGAACCCTCATCCACTGTTGGTGGGAATGTAAAGTAGTACAACCACTATGGAAGAAAGTATGATGGTTCCTCAAAAAATTAAAAATAGAACTACCTTATGACCCAGCAATCCCTCTATTGGGAATATATCTCCATAACTCAAAAACACTGGTACGTAAAGACACATGCAGCCCCATGTTCATCACAGCATTGTTCACAGTGGCCAAGAAATGAAAACAACCAAAAAGCCCTTCAATAGATGATTGGATAAAGAAGTTGTGGTACATATATACTATGGAATACTATTCAGCTATAAGAAATGATGACATTGGATCATTTACAACAACATGGATGGACCTTGATAACATTATACTGAGTGAAATAAGTAAATCAGAAAAAACTAAGAACTATATGATTCCATACATAAGTGGGACATAAAAATGAGACTCAGGGACATGGACAAGAGTGTGGTGGTTACTGGGGGTGGGGAGGGGAAGGGAGGGAGTTGGGGGAGGGGAGGAGCACAAAGAAAACCAGTTAGAAGGTGACGGAAGACTATATGACTTTGGGTGATGGGTATGTAATATAATCAAATGTCAAAATAACCTGGAGATGTTTTCTCTGAACCTATGTACTCTGATTGATTAATGTCACCCCATTAAAATTAATAAAAAAAATGTAAAAAAAATTTGGAAAAAAAGCTACCTCTTAGTACACCATTTATAGTATTATAATTCATCTAACTAATTTTGCAAATCTGATCCAAGTTTTACCTATTATAAATAATACCATTATAAATATGTATGTAAGAAATTTTTATGCATATTGCTCTTATTTAACTAGGATATATTTTTAGCATCTTCATTATTGAATTATTAACTTTTGATTAATCCTTTGGGTGGCCAGAATTTGAGGTTTAAATTTTTAATATCCAAAAATATAATTGACATATATTTGAATCCTTGCATATCTACTAATGTAGTTCTTAGATCTTTACATGAGATGTTATTTGTATGAATTCTTTGATTAATAATTTTTACCACAAAGCTCTATAGATGTTGCTCCATTGCTTCCTGGTACTCAGTGTTATGGAGCATTTTAAGATAAGTCTGATTTTCCTTTTTGTTTTGTAGGCAAGCTTTTCCATCTAGTTAAGAACTAAACCATTTTTAGTTTTCTCTACCCTTAAAATTAGACATTTCAACAGGATCAATTCAGATTTTCATCCTTATTAACATTGCCTGTTAATCACTGGGATTTTTTCATCTGTAGACTCAAGCATTTCTTTAAATATTAGGAATATATTATCTTATTGTAACTCAGACTTATTAAGTTCTGTTCAAATGGTTTCTTCTTCAAGGACACAAATTATATTGCACATCATTTTTCTATCAACTATATCTACTTTTATTTTTTCTCTCATGATTTTAATCTCAGCTCATTTTTTATGTATTGAAGGAAGCTGCTCAAATTTGTTCTACACATTACTATTCAATTTTTAATAGTGTTGGCTTTGTTCTTTAGTGAGTCTAATCATGAGTGATTCTAATCTTATAAAGTTATTAATTTCACCATTTTACTTTTAATTTATTTCAACTTACCTCCTAGCCAAATTCCTTTTACTATCAGTGTGTTGTCTTAGCCTCTCTCTCTCTCTCTCAGCTCTTATTGCAAAAGTCTGTAGTATGAATTTTATTATGAACAAAAGACAATGTTTCTAAAATCTCATTTCCTGTAGTATCCTTTGGAAGAAGTCATTCTTGAAGTTACAATTTTATTAAAGAATAATTTTCTAATCTCCACACTTTCTTTGTGTTTATTTATTCTTTGAACAGGAAGTGAATCCAGCATAATATGGCCAGTAAGCAGGGATGTTGGATCAGAATTATATTAGCCTGAAGAGAAAGCACCACAGTGGCTTAATAAGATAGAGTATTTTATTCTCACATGACCAGAGCCTAGAATCAGGCATTGAGAACCAACACAGCTAGTCAAAGAAGTGGCTGGGCTTCTTGTAGCTTCTGAACCTACAACTCTAGTGTGACTTTTATTCTGATGGTCAGAGAGTGGCTCTACCAACTTTGTCTGTATCAACTCTAGGCAATAAGTATGTGTGTTTGTGTATGTATGTGTGTATAACATATATAATAAATACATTATAATGTATATCTTGAAAAGGGAAAGGATAAGGAATGAAAGGTGGATTCCCATTTTTATTTTCTTTTTTACATTAGAGAAATAGTGTTATTTGTGAAAGTTCTACTCACAGTATTTATGTTTCATTAATTTTGTTTTTCTTTTTATCTTTTTTAGCTTTATCCCTCCACGTTCCTCACCCAGCCCCTCCCCTAAAACAGCTGTCAGCCTGATCTCTGAGCCTGTTTCTGTTTCACTTGATAGTTTGTTTTGTTCATTAGATTCCGCATATAAGTGAAATAATATGGTACGTGTCTTTCTTTGACCCACTTATTTCACTTAGGATAATGCTCTCCAGATCCATCCATGAACTTGATAACGATCCAATAGTAATTGAATTAAATGAATTAATTTGTTTGCCTTGTTTAGTTTGTTGTCACTGGGACAAATTTATGAGGGGATTGAGTCCAAACTGAGTTTCATTTGTCATGGCTATGAAATAGCGGAGTCTGTTAAACTCAACCTTAACTTAATTGAAATGCCTTTGCTACCATCTAGTAAATATCAGCAATAATATTTAAACTCATCCATTTTGCCTTTGTGTGGCAGAACACATCCTAGATGCACCACAGTGAGACAATTTTAGCAAAATACTATAAATCTGATGAATTTTCCATTATATTTCCCCTAATCAGAATATGCCTAAATGTGTTCATTGGATGTGCCAGTTACAGCTGCATGTAATTATGACAACCATGGTGTGATGTCTCACTCTCTCAGATCAAGCAAAGCTCAGTAGAGAAATTTTGTTGTATTTGACCATTAAAATATTTTTAAAAATATTTAAAAAATATGTATCTTTTACTAGGAGAATGTTTCTGGACCAAATAGATTGTTTTTTCCAGTTATCCTCCAGTCCTGGGAAAAATTTGGGACCTGATAAAGCAGAAACAATTATAACTGGCCAGTTTTACAAGAAAGTATACAATTTCACATACATTTATTTTCCAGCAATTAAATCACATGACAAGGATGTTTTTTTCAGATATTTGTGTCTTTCCTGGACAGTGGATTTCCATGGTACCTGATACTCTTACAGAATTAGCATAACCAAGTTATCAAGGTTTGCCTGGGACTTCTCCAATTTTAACACTGAAAGTCCTGCATCCTAGTCGGCACCATGCCTATCGATGCTTTGTCAAGCACCTAGAATCATGGATAGTTTGGTTATGTATCAGTAATACATGCATTTCTGGTGATGAATTTCAGATATATTAGATTCTCATTTACATTTAAATATGACATTTGTACTATTTCAAATTCCTATTGTATAGCATGTCTGAAAACCTAAAACATGAATATTTAAAATCTATCATTTTAAGTAATCTGAATTATAGAATATTTATAAAGTCATTTTATTTCTTTTAAGTATATATAATTTGAATTAGAAGGACTTCCTCATTATGCTTTAATGAAGAAATAAGAATGATTTGTGATTAATATTTTAGTTGTTCGATGTGATGCATAAAAAGTTTGTTCTAGCAATACTGAGATTTAAAGAGCTTCCTCCTTCATTTTATTTCCCTAAAAGAACTTAGAAAAACTTATTCTCTCTTAGAGATAAAATAAATTGCAGCAGTTTCAAGCATGTCTTCTGGAATCAAAACTCATGGCTACCAATGCTGGCTCTCCCACATAGTACTGTGTGATTTGGAAAAGGTGCTTAACCTCGTGAAGACACAGTTTCTTGATCTGTGAAATGGTATAATAATTAGTACCCACCCAATAGGTTATTATAAAGAGTAAATAAAATAATATGTGGTAGTCACATGTTGTATTGCCCGATACTTAGGCAGTTTTCAATGTTTTGGCTATAAGTAGCTACAAGACAAGCTGAACCCAGAGCTGTGTTCAAGTAACATCAGCTCAATCAATTTATGTTCTGCAATAGGAATCCAGGTTTTCAAATTAGTTTTTGTGTATGTGTATGTGTTTTATGACTTTATCATTAGAACATTTCAATACATATTTGAGAATGGAATTCTTACACCGTGCCAGCTGCTCTTTAATTGAGAGCTAAGGTGGAAATGGACAGCTAAAGTGAGATAAATTATTTCTTCCATTAATGCATTGTCCTATGTCCAATTTTTGCAAGAGATGGGGCAATAAATTGACGATGCTCGCTCATGTTTACTTTCTTAGTGTAGATATGTTTTACTAAAGTAAGCGTTGAATTTTTAATTGGTTTCAGAATGATTTAATCAGACGGTGTTTATTATGCTTGTTCATAAAGAACACACTGTGATAGGTTTGCCATCTGTTCAAGATAAAAGTGAAATCCCTTTTGAAGAAGTGGACAGTTGATAGAAAGAATTTAATGAATGTTTAATGCTTTTGTGTCTGTGTGAGGGGCTTATTACGACAGGACATAAATGTTGTATAAGCCTAAGGGCACGATCACAGTGCTTCAATTCTTATTAAGTCTCTGTTGGATTATTGTATTTTGAAATCCTCAAGTTGTATAGTGAGTGATATAGTATGGGTTCCTACCTGGGAATGTGTGCTCCAGTCCAGCTCTGTTTAGAATCTCTGCTCACTCCTTCCTGCATGGTTCCTCCCGTCTAGTACAATGTGTCTTTTAAATGAGAAGTGATTTTCTCCTTCAGGAACCAATATTCCTTTAGATATTGTTTTTTAAAATTATAATTTATGGATTTTAGGCAACACTTTTACCTATTGGGAATCTAAACTAAATTACCTTAGTGCTCAACTATGCATTCACTGATATACATTCTAACAATATTTATTTCATGCTTGAATAATCTTGCATTCTCCTTCCTGTTTTCAAAATATGGGCCCATTATAGTATCCTGCACACCTCCCGTAACCACTGTTGTCTCTTCAAATTGAAGTACACAGTTCTAGTAAACTCAGTAAGAGGTCCAGTCGGGGAACAATTTTCTAATTTCAGACTGCCACTGCATATCGTTGAGTTTCCCTTCGGCTTTCTGATTGAGGTTGTTAGGAGGGGACCATCAAGAAAAAGGCAGAGGAAAACTTTTCCCCAAATGTGACACCATGAAGTATATAAACTTGACCTACAGTGTGAAAATTTAGTGTATTTTCTTCAATATAAAATGCTATTTGGCACAGTATACATTTCCCAATGTCATGTTGCTGTAAAATAGTTGCCTATTTGTCAGAAGCTATTTGTCAGTTTTCTCAGTATCGGCAGGAGGTAAGTATACTTCAGAATTCAGAGGAGGAAAATTGTGTGCTCACCGGGATTTGTGCAAGTGTCTTACAGAAAATCTGACCAGATTTCTAAATTATTGCACAACCTGAGTGTGCATAATCAGGGCATCTGCTAGATTTCTAAAGTAGAGGGACAGCTTAATCCATCTTAATTAAGCAATGGTAGTCGTCATTACAATTTAGACATCAAAAATTCCCAACATATATTTTATCTCCTTTTATATTCACTTAAATCAATGTAATTTATATTGAAATAATTTTCAAAGAAAGCAAAAGAAAGCAATGAAAGGTAACTGTGAAGAGAAACTAGGAGAATGTAAACGTTAGGCTACAGGAGCATGCACATATAACAACCGCTTTGCAGGTCGGAGAGCAAGCAAGTATATGAATTAGAGTACTTTTGGACAGACTATCAGACTAAAGGTAGTTTTGATAATGGAGACTTATAATTTCCCATGAATAGAACTTCAGAGACAGGCACTTCCAGGGCTGATTTAATGCTCAGTGGAATTAGGGCTTTGCATCTTTCTTTTTTACAGGGTAGAAATTTTATCCTAGGAAGTGCCAGCAGACTTCCCTTTTCAACTCTCTGCTCAGAATTAGGTAACATGCCTACTGCCAAACCACCCTCTGACAGGGTCTGGGGAGGGGAGGAGAGAACCGTGATCTGCTGGGACCAATCATGATTAACATCCAGAAGCTTCCCCCCTGCCCTGAGCATGTTGCTATGTCAATAAAATTAGAGTTGTGTTAATAAGGAAGATTGGGATGGGGTGGAGATGGTTGCTGGGTACCACAAATAGTGTTTGCTGCACAAGCCAGTCAAGAGCATGGATGGAAATGGCGGGACACTCCGACCATGGACTAGACAAGCCAATCAAGAGCATGCGCAGAAATAGCAAATGACCATCTCTGACTATTGTACATATTTTGTTCAACTCCAAAGATATGTTTAACTAAAGAACGTAATATTTTTCAAATTTTAATTATTTTCTGCTATATTTATAATAAAAGTATTGAGCCTCCCTGACTTTAAACACTCACTTCCCTTAGAAGATCTCTAGTTGGTACCATCAGGTGAAATGTGTCTTCCTGGGTAAAATTGTGTTGCAGATGACAGTATACATACCAGTATTATGGTGAGAATTTCAAACAAGGCTCTAAGGAATTTTTGGTACTCTTGTTTAATCATGTGAACTGAAATTGGTTTATCTTTGATGCATTAATTGTTTCATGTTGAGGGAAATTAAAAATTTCCAACCCTTTGGGAGTCAGGCTGCCAAATAAAGCCTTAAAACACTTCTACTTTTAAAAAACTTATTGAAATGATCTATTTGAGTCATAAAACTTTCAAAAACTCATGGCGTTTATAGTCAGACACCAGCATTTCTTACATTTTGTGAAGAAGCTGTATTAAATATTGGGTGATGTTGCATATTTTATTTTAAATATAAAATCTCATACAGAGTGGCAAAATCACATGGTCACTCAGAACACAGCTGTGGAGCCAGAGAGTCTGGGTTTGAATCCTCACTCAGCCACTGACTAGTTATTTTGAGGAGGTTGTGCCTCAACTTTCTTATCCATAAAATGGAAACATTAACCTACCTCAGGGTTATTAGGAGGATTAAGTTATTTTTGTGTTACTCAAATGGCATCTGGTATATGGTACATAATATATAACTGGCAAAAAATAAAAATATGACTTGAATTATAAGTGTGTGCTTTTCTTATTAAGTATATCAGAAGAATCAAAATTTTTAAGGAAAAAGTCATTCT
Source organism: Saccopteryx leptura (assembly GCF_036850995.1). Lineage (NCBI taxonomy): Eukaryota > Metazoa > Chordata > Mammalia > Chiroptera > Emballonuridae > Saccopteryx > Saccopteryx leptura. Next base: position 18,259,397 of record NC_089506.1, read on the forward strand.
CTAAGTATAACTCTCCTGTAATATGTAACATTTTTGTATTTTTTTCACTTATCTGTGCATACAAGGAAGCAATTATTCAATATACTTTTAATGACCATCCATATTGAATTATTCTTTCTAGATGTAAGCTAATTGACAGTAGCAACAATTTCTTAACAGACAGATAACATATGGTATTACACTATGAGGCTGATAATGAGGCAATTTATTAATGTACACAAAGAAGTCTAAATTGACAAAATTCATTGTCAACATCAACATGTGCAGACAAATAAAAACTGTTGCTAGAAAAATTAGTAGCTATAGGAACAGATTTTAACATTTATACATTTCTGTTGGGTAAAATACCATATTAGGTGAAATAAGTTAGATAGAAAGAGTTAAGCAACATATGATTTCTCTCCTGTAGGATATAAAACTGAAAACAAAAAAATGAACAAACAAGACAAACAAAAACTCATACACCCAGACAACTGTATGGTAGTTAACATAGGGGAAGGGGTGGGAGAGGTAATAAAGGGTAAAAGGGGACATATACATGGTGATGAAATGAGATTTGACTTTTGATGGCAAATGCACAATACAATATACAAATGATGTATAGAATTGTACACTTAAAACCTATGTGATTTTATTAACAAATGTTACCCCAATAAATGTAATTAAAAAAATAAAATCAATTATAATTCATACCACGATGTTTTTGCTAACTATCCATTAGCACTATACTATAATAGATAAGTTTTAAGGACAAAAGATGGTACACTTTGTCTTTCATGGCAAAAATAAACAATAAAAATGATCATAAACCAAATAAAACTAAAAGAAAAAACCCCCTGAAAACCATCAGTAGACCTATGTGATCATGTGAAGGATTGTGGTCTGGAGGGTGAAATGATTTTCCATGAAGATGAGCCAGGTCCTCAGGGTGAGAGTTGAATGGGTGGAATGCGGTAGAGGTAGAGGGTGCAAGACGTCTCAGGGTAGTGAGCGGACCCTCGCCAAGGTACCATATGAGCTTGTCATGGTCCTTGCGGTTGTTGACATGGACATTGTTGTGAAAGGGGCTACCCTAATTAAAGTATGGTAATACTAATGGCATAAAGGGAAAGAAGTTTGAATACGAATGTTGGGTCTTGATCCTTGAAGATATTGAAAGCCAGAGAAAATGTTTTTAATCACAGGTGTTTGAGGAGATGGTCTGAATTAAATAAAGAAGAGGGAACCAGGAAGTCTGCAAGGAGGAAGAGAAGGCACAATTATACTGAAACTGGTCAAAAGTGATGGGAACCTGAACTGAGAGGAGTAGCGGCAATAAAATAGAGCGGAAAGGATAGATAGGAAAGATACTGAAAAGAACGCGTGGATGCTGATCAGTATGCATGTGAATGGATTTATGTGCATGTATTATTCACTGTTTTACATGCTAGTGTTCCCCTTCATTAATGCAGAAAATGAAAGTCTCCTGATTTGGGTTCACGATTCGTATTTCAATGTAGGGATGTCTGACAGCTTTAATCATATTTATTCATAGCTTTAAAAAAGGTAGAAAATTGAATATAAAATTATGGCTTTTATTTTGTGCAAAAAGTGAAGTGCCCGTGGGTTCAAGTGAGAACATAGAATGTTTTTCCTCTTCTGATTTTAGAGACAGCATATATTTTAATTTTTTCTTTTAATTATATATAATCACACGGTTACATAGCATATTCAGAAATTTCCACAAACAGACCTATGTCATTTTGTACTTGTGCCTCAGAGTAGTATATTGAGGGGAAAATACAGTAAAAGGAAATTTGCCTGGGTTAGGGCATCAAGTTCTCAAGACTATGGATCTCAGTTTGGTCAAAAACATTGAATAAAACTCTCTTTTGGTAAGATTCCCCCATCTTTGTTGCTGTTCACAGTGAGGTGATATGAATGGATAAGTTAGTATGTTGTAAATTATAGTGTTAAAATCTTGTGTTTTAAAAAGGTATGGTGAAAATCCTTAGGGGAATGCTTTAACTTTTTTATTTGCATAAAAGAAAGGAAATAAGGATAATAAAAGTGGAAGCAGATACATCTAATATAAACCATGAATTTACAAATCAAACACAGGCATATATGCCCAGGAAATGTTCAAATGGCTCCATAAGGGGATGAACAGAGGAATGTTCAAAGTAGTGTTGTTTGGCATGTTTTTCTAAATTCTCACAGGAATAGAATTCCTTAATCATATTACGCACTTTTATTAATACAGTCAAGAACTATACCTGCTATGTCTAAGTTCTTTTCTAAATGCTTGGAGCACATCAAAGCCCCAAACAAAGTTTTTATCTTTCTGGATATTCTATTCTAGTGATGGGAGAGAGAGCAAAGCAATGCACCTAACATATGAATTGATCATATTTTACGTTACAGTGTGATAAGTGTTATGGAACAAGTAAAACTAGAGCAGAGTAAAGGGATTAGAAGATCTGGAAGTTAAGCAGAATGAGGCTGGAAGGGTACAGTATTAAACTGGTTGTCACTGAGTAATAACATTCTTAAAGATGATCAGACTTAAAGGGGTGAAGACGTTGCCAAGAAATATTTGAAGGAAGAGCATTCCAGATAGAAAAAAATAGCTTTAAATACAGTCCTAAGGCAGGATGAGATGAAAGTCAGAGAAGCAATGGGTGAGGGAGAACTTGCAAAATCTTCTGGGACTTGCAGAGTCCTTTGGATTTATTATAAGTGAAATGGAGAATCACTATATAGTTTGAAGCTAACAAATGACGTAACTTAACTTACGTTTAAAAGGCATGCTCTGGCTTTTTCACGGAGACTAGACTGTAGGGAGAATGGTCTAGAAGCAAAAGGATTTAGGGCAGTAAACTTTAGGTGAGAGAGGTTGGTGACTTGCCTAGTGGTGAAAAGTGGTAAGACTTGATTGGATTTTGGATTTACCGTTAAAGCTTTAACCAATAGCATATCTTGATGGGTTGTATACAGAGTGGGAGAGAAAGAGAGGAGTCAAATACAGCTACAGAGCTGTGGTCTGAACAACTGGAGGGATCAAACAAGTTGCCAACAATTGATATAGCAAAGGTTACAGGCGGGGCATGTTTGGAGAGGAAAAGCATGACTCTGGTTTTAGAAAAACTGAGTTTGAAATTCTTGTTAGACACCTAAGTGGAGATTTGAGTAGTTAGTTGAATATTTGAGTCTTGAATTCAGAGGAGTGTTCTAGTGTGGGAAGAACAGATTGAGGATTTTCCAGAATATCAATAAAACTATAATAAAACTATAAGACTGGATGTGACTCTAAGGAAGGGAGAACAGATAGGGAAGAGATAAAATCTGAGAACTCCAAAATTGAATTCAGGAACAAGAGGGGACCCTGGGAATGTGCATCTGGTATGGTAGGAAGAAATCCAAGCAAGTGTGGTGCCTGAAAGCAAGAATTGTATGCAGATGTGGTACCCATGCACAGTGGAATACTACTCGGCCATGAGAAAGCAAGAATTGTATGCAGATGTGGTACCCACACACAGTGGAATACTACTCGGCCATGAGAAAGGATGGAGTAACTGCCCTTTGCGGTAACATGGATGGATCTTAAGAACATTATGCTAAGTGAAATAAGTCATTCAGAAAAGGCTAAGAACCATATGATTTCACTCATATGTAAGGTATAGAACTGAAACTCAAACAGTATGGTGGTTGTCAGAGGGAGGGGGTGAGGAGGACTGAAGGGAAAAGAGGGTCAAAGATATGGTGACAGAAGATGATTTGAATTTGGGTGGTGGACGCACAATGCAATATACATATCATAAAAATGTGCACTTAAAACCTATATGATCTTATAACTAATGTCACTACAATAAATTAAAAATAAAGTCTGCTATGTTACTTTAAAAACAGAAGAATATATATATTTAACTGTTGATCAAAGTCTGAGACAAAAAAAAACAAACGTTAAGTAAAACTGCTCCTCACGGTCTATAAAATTCTTTATTGACAAGATATTTTCTTTTGCATTGCTAAATAAATTTTGTTTATAAAACCATAAGATGGCCATTCCACTGAGAGTAGGAACTAGGAAAACTCATATATTTTTTGAAGAATTATAAATGTTCCCTTTAAAAAATAAGAAAAAAACTACAATGTATTATGTACTTTTGATATTTATATACTTTGATTCATAAACAACAACAAAAAAGAATTTGAGTTGATTTTCAGACATACATAAGGTATGATGGAAGAAGTAATAAAATAAAAATCTAAAGTCAAATGGAAGGTTAGGGGACAAAAAGCATAACAGAAAGCCATTTTCATTTTTAAAAGGCATCGATACTTTGGCTTGGATCTTCCAGTAGCTAGAACAAACAAAGAAGCAAACAGTTGAAAGAATTATTGTGTCTGTAAAATAAAAATAAGAATTATTTCTGATACACAAATCATAGAAAAAGTTTTCTCATAAATGCCTCTGTAGGTTTTAATTGATGGTTTAATCAATAGCACCCTATGATGTCTAGCAGTACATTTAATTGCCTTATTTCTCATCTTTTGAGATAATATCAGACAGAAATTTCTTTAAATAATTCTGTGACAACTCACATAAGTTTTATTATTCTCTGGATTGATATAAGGATTGTATTGAAAATTTAAATAATAGTCTAAATTTTTCTTATTTGTTCCCTTTTGAGTCGATTTATATATGTGTCCAATATTGTATATATATCCAGCTGTGTATTTATGCCAATTATGAATGATCTGAATCTTAATAAAGGGAGCTTTTAGAATTTTTATTTTCACTTTTGGGGTAAAAGGAAGGATGACTGTGGAAAGACAACATATTCCTAGGAAGCAAAGTGGGGGCTCTAAGGCTGTGTAATATGTTGGTCACACGCTGCCTTCCAGACTTGACAAAGCCTATTATCCTTCTGAAGCTAGAGTTTCCCACCATCTGCTGGATCTTTACGCTGAAAGGGTAAGCAACTCTTATGTCATATTGAAGGAAGAAGATAAAATTCTTTTAGCAACCCAGCCATAAAATTATACAGATAGGCTCTGACTTATGACAATTTGACAACATTTTTAAAATTTAGATTGGTGTGAAAGTAATAGGCTTAGTGAAGTACATGATATTCTCAATAGTTTATTAAAAAATAGACTTTGTGTTCGATGATTTTGCCCAACTCTCAGCTAATGTAAGCGTCGTAGGCATGTTTAAGGTAGCTAGGCTAATCTACGATGATTGGTAAGTTAGATGTATTAAATGCATTCTTAACTGAAGATAGTTTTTTCAACTTACAATGGGTTTATCAGGTTGTAACGCCATAGTATGTTGAAGAGTATTTGTTTTTTAATGTTCAGTAATTTAAGGTTTATTATAATAATATTAGTGAACTTAAACTTGATATTGTACCATATATTTGAACTAGTCTTATTATTAGAGTAGAGAAACTTAAGAATCATAGAAAGAACTTTCTAGAGCTTGCTTTTCTTTGAGGAAAACAATATTACTGAGTAATGAAAAGCAACTTTCCCAAATGCCTGCAATTTCCCCCTATTCTTTTTTTTTTTGCCAAGCGTATTTTTATCATATTTTTATTAATTTTAATGCAGTGACATTGATAAATCAGGGTCCATATGTTCTGAGAAAACATCTCCAAATTATTTTGACCTTTGATTATGCTGCATACCCCTCACCCAAAGTCAAATTGTCTTCTGTCACCTTCTATCTGGGTTTTTTTGTGCCCCTACTCTCCCCCTACTCCCTCCCTCTCCTTCCTTGCTCCCTCCCCACCCCTCCACCCCACTCTCTGTTACCATCACATTCTTGTCTATGTCTCTGAGTCTCATTTTTATGTCCCATCTATGCGTGGATTCATATAGTTCTTAGTTTTTTCTGATTTACTTATTTCACTCCGTATAATGTTATCAAGGTCCATCCATGTTATTGTAAATGATCCGATGTCATCATTTCTTATGGCTGAGTAGTATTCCATAGTATATATGTACCAAAACTTTTTAATCTACTCGTCCTCTGATGGACACTTGGACTGTTTCCAGATCTTCGCTACTGTAAACAATGCTGCTATAAACATGGGGGTGCATTTCTCCTTCTGGAACCATTCTATGGTATTCTTGGGGTATATTCCTAAAAGTGGGATGGCTGGGTCAAAAGGCAGTTCGATTTTCAATTTTTTGAGGAATCTCCATACTGTTTTCCACAGAGGCTGCACCAGTCAGCATTCCCACCAGCAGTGCAGGAGGGTTCCCTTTTCTCCACATCCTCGTCAGCACTTATTCTGTGTTGTTTTGTTGATAAGCGCCATTCTGGCTGGTGTGAGGTGATATCTCATTGTGGTTTTAATTTGCATTTCTCTAATGATTAGTGATGTTGAGCATTTTTTCATATGCCTATTGACCATCTGTATGTCCTCTTTGGAGAAGTGTCTATTCATTTCTTTTGCGCATTTTTTGAATGGATTGTTTGTCTTTCTGGTGCTGAGATTTACAAGTTCTTTATAAATTTTGGTTATTAACCCCTTATCAGATGTACTGTCAAATATGTTCTCCCATTGTGTAGTTTGTCTTTTTATTCTGTTCTTATTGTCTTTGGCTGTGCAAAATCATTTTAGTTTGAGATAGTCCCATTTGTTTATGCTTTCTTTTATTTCCCTTGTCTGTGGAGATAAATCAGCAAATATATTGCTGCGAGAGATGTTGGAGAGCTTACTGCCAGTGTTTTCTTCTAAGATGCTTATGGTTTCACGCCTTACATTTAAGTTTTTTATCCATTTTGAGTTTATTTTTGTGAATGGTGTAAGTTGGTGGTCTAGTTTCATTTTTTTGCAGGTTGCTGTCCAATTTTCCCAACACCATTTGTTGAAGAGGCTGTCTTTACTCCATTGTATGCCCTTACCTCCTTTGTCAAATATCAGTTGTTCATAGAGCTGTGGGTTTATTTCTGGGTTCTCCGTTCCGTTCCATTGATCTATGTGCCTGCTCTTATGCCAGTACCAGGCTGTTTTGAGTACAATGGCCTTGTAGTATAGCTTGATATCAGGAAGTATGATACCTCCTCCTTTATTCTTCTTTTTTAAGATTGCTGAGGCTAGCCCTGGCCGGTTGACTTAGCGGTAAAGCGTCGGCCTAGCGTGCGGAGGACCCGGGTTCGATTCCGGCCAGGGCACACAGGAGAAGCGCCCATTTGCTTCTCCACCCCTCCGCCGCACTTTCCTCTCTGTCTCTCTCTTCCCCTCCCACAGCCAAGGCTCCATTGGAGCAAAGATGGCCTGGGCACTGGGGATGGCTCTGTGGCCTCTGCCTCAGGTGCTAGAGTGGCTCTGGTCGCAACATGGCGACACCCAGGATGGGCAGAGCATCGCCCCATGGTGGGCGTGCTGGGTGGATCCCGGTCGGGCGCATGTGGGAGTCTGTCTGACTGTCTTTCCCTGTTTCCAGCTTCAGAAAAATGGAAAAAAAAAAAAAAAGATTGCTGAGGCTATTCGTGTTCTCTTTTGGTTCCATATAAATTTTTGGAATATGTGATCTATATCTTTAAAGTATGTCATTGGTATTTTAATTGGTATTGCATTGAATTTATAAATTGCTTTGGGTAATATAAACATTTTAATGATGTTTATTCTTCCTAACCATGAGCACGATATATGCTTCCACTTGTTTGTATCTTCCTTGATTTCTTTTATCAATGTTTTATAATTTTCTGAGTACAAGTCTTTAGTCTCCTTGGTTAAATGTACTCCTAGGTACTTTATTTTTTTGGTTGTAATAGTGAAGGGGATTGTTTCCTTAATTTCTCTTTCTGACTGTTCATTGTTGGTGTATAAAAATGCCTCTGATTTCTGAGTATTAATTTTATACCCTACCACCTTTCTGAATTCATTTATCAGGTCCAGTAATATTTTGACTGAGACTTTAGGATTTTCTATATACAATATCATATCATCTGCATATAATGATAGCTTTACTTCTTCTTTTCCAACTTGAATGCCTTTTATTTCTTCTTGTCAGATTGCTGTGGCTAGGACTTCCAGGACTATGTTGAATAAGAGTGGTGAAAGGGGGCACCCATGCCTTGTTCCTGATCTTAAGGGGATTTCTTTTAATTTTTGCCCATTGAGTATGATGTTGGCTGTAGGTTTGTCATAGATGGCTTTTATCATATTGAGGTATGTTCCTTGTATTCCCACTTTGTTGAGAGTTTTGATCATGAATGGGTGCTGGATTTTATCAAATGCTTTTTCTGCATCTATTGAAATTATCATGTGGTTTTTCTCCTTCCTTTTGTTTATGTGATGAATAACATTGATAGATTTGCGAATATTGTACCAGCCTTGCCTCCCCAGAATAAATCCCACTTGATCATGGTATATCATTTTTTCCATATATTGTTGATCCAGTTTGCTAATATTTTGTTGAGGATTTTAGCATCTATATTCATCAGGGATATTGGCCTATAATTTTCTTTCTTTGTGTTGTCTTTGCCTGGTTTTGGAATCAGAATTATGCTCGCCTCATAAAAGGAGCTTGGAAATCTTCCTTCCTCTTGAATTTTTTGAAATAGCTTGAGAAGGATAGGAGTTAGTTCTTCTTTGAATATTTGGTAGAATTCACTTGTGAAGCCATCTAGCCCAGGACTTTTCTTTTGTTGTGAGTTTTTTGATAACTGTTTTGATCTCATTTGGTGTAATCAGTCTGTTTAGGTTTTCTGATTCTTCCAGATTGATTTTTGGAAGATTGTATGTTTCAAGGAATTTGTCCATTTCATCTAGGTTGTCTAGTTTTTTGGTATACAGTTCTTCATAGTATTTTCTTACGATCCTTTGTATTTCTATTGTGTCAGTTGTTATTTCTCCCCTCTCATTTCTAATTTTATTTATTTGGGTCCTCTCTCTCTTTTTCTTGGTGAGTCTAGTTAAAGGTTCATCAATCTTGTTTACCTTTTCAAAAAACCAGCTCCTAGTTTCATTGATACTCTGTATTGTTTCTTTAGTGTCTATGTCATTTATTTCTGCTCTGATCTTTATTATTTCCTTCCTTCTATTACATTTAGGCTTTACTTGCTGTTCTTTTTCTAGTTCTTTTAGGTGCAGGGTTAAGTTGTTTATTCGAGCTTTTTCTAGCTTCTTAAAGTGTGCCTGTAGTGCTAGGAACTTCCCTCTCAGTACTGCTTTTGCTGTGTCCCATAAATTTTGAGTTGTTGTATGCTCATTATCATTTATTTCTAGGAATTTTTAAATTTCTTCTTTGATCTCATTCTTAATCCTTTCATTATTTAACAACCTGCTATTTAGTTTCCATGTGTTTGAGTAATTTTGAGTTTTTCTGTTGTAGTTGATTTCTAGTTTCATGCCATTATGATCAGAGAAAATGCTTGATATCATTTCAATCTTCTTAAATTTGTTGAGACTGCTTTTTTGTCCTAACATGTGTTCTATCCTAGAGAATGTATCATGAGCACTTGAAAAGAATATATATTCTGCTGCCTTAGGGTGAAAGGTTCTAAAGATATCTATTAAATCAAGTTGATCTAGTGTGACCTTTAAGTCTGCTGTTTCTTTGTTAATTTTCTTTCTTGAGGATCTATCTAGTGATGTTAGTGGGGTATTGAAATCCCCTACTATTATAGTATTGCTGTTGATCTCGCTCTTTATATCCATCAAAGTCTGCTTTATATATTTAGGTGCTCCTATATGAGGTGTGTAGATACTTATGATGGTTATATTTTCCTGTTGGATTGCTCCCTTTTTCATTATGTAGTGAGCTTCTTTATTTCTTACTATAGTCTTTGTTTTAAAGTCCATTTTGTCTGATATAAGTATTGCTACCCCAGCTTTTTGTTCCATTTCCATTTGCATGAAATGTTTTTTTCCATCCTTTTACCTTCAACGTATGTGCAGCTTTTGTTTTAATGTGTATCTCTTGTAGACAGCATATGTACGGGTCCTGTTTTCTTATCCATGCAGCTACCCTATGTTTTTTGATTGAATCATTTAATGCATTTACATTGAAGGTTATTATTGATATGTAGTTGTTTATTGCCATTTTATTCTTTAAAGCTGTATTCCTCTTTTGCTATATTCTTTTCCCACTTTGATCTGTTTATACCATGCCCCTTAACATTTTCTGCAGCATTGGTTTGGTTGTAATGAATTCCTTGAGTTTTTTTTTGTCTGGGAAGCTTTTTATTTCTCCTTCAATTTTTAATGATAGTCTTGCTGGATAAAGTAGTCTTGGTTGTAGGTTCTTGTTCTGCATTACTTTGAATATTTCTTGCCATTCCCTTCTGGCTTCAAGTGTTTCTATTGAGAAGTCTGATGTCATTGTTATTGGGGGCTCCTTCGTAGGTGATAGCCTTTTTTTCTCTCGCAGCTTTTAATATTTTGTCTTTATCACTTAGCTATGGTATTTTAATTATGATGTGTCTTGGTGTAGGTTTCTTTTTAGTGGTGTTCTCTGTTCTTCTTGAATTTGTGAGAGTTTCTCCTGCATTAATTTAGAGAAGTTTTCAGCAATGATATGATTGAAGAAAGCCTCTATCCCTTGTTCTTTCTCTTCTTCTTCAGGAACCCCTATGATGTGGATGTTATTTCTCTTTATGTTGTCACAGAGCTCTCTAAGAATTTCCTCAGACTTCTTGAGTCTCTTTTCTTTTTTCTTCTCTGCTTTTATGCCTTCATTCCAGTTGTCCTCCAACTCGCTGATTCAATCCTCAGCTCTATCCATCCTGTTTTTAATTCCTTCCATTGTGGTCTTCATTTCTGATATTGTATTTGTCATCTCTGACTGATTCTTTTTTAATATTTCAATATCCTTTTTTATACTTGCTATTTCTTTATTTAGGTGTTCATGATGACCATCCATTGTTGTTCTAAGATTCCTAAGCATCCTTACAATCATTATTTTTAACTCCGCATCTGGAAGTTTGATTATTTCCATATCACTCAATTCATCTCCTGAAGGTTTCTCTTGTGGTTTCATTTGGATTGTACTTCTTTGTCTTCTCATTGTGTCTCTGTGTTTGGGTGTTTTCTTTGTATAGCTGGTTGAGTCTAGGCTTGGTGTTGTCTGCCTCCAGTTTTCACTTGTGTTGTTTCTAGGTCTTCTTGGGTTGGCATCAGCTATTATTTGTAATCCACTTTTGGATTTGGGCCACTTTGATGTCTCGATTTGTTTGTTTTCTTAGCAGGTGATTGTCTTGTTTGCTGATCTCAGCAAGGTGCTTATTTGAAACTGTATCCAGGAATGTGGTGGGTGTGACCTGAGGGTCTGAAGTCCTCTTCTGCCAGTTAATCTCTCTGGGGGCGGGTTGCTTTCTCAGCTTCAGTAGGGGGAGGTATATCTCAGATCTCCGTGGAGACCTGAGTTACTGCCCCTCCTCCCCACTTCTTGTTTTTAACTGTGTCTTGTTGCTCTGATTGGAGCTGGAGAGATGTTGTATCTCTGTGACCTGGAAGTACTTTTGTATTTTGCTTTGTGGAAAGATCAGTCACTCCCCCAGTTATGGCTGCCTCCAGCACTGAATGGGTCAGCTTTTCATGTCATCACCTGTATTTCTCTCCCCCTCACCATCCATCTCTCTCTCTCTCCTTTCTTTTTGGAAGACAAGCGGGCCCTTTGAACACACCTCATTCTCTGGTCACCAGACAAGTGGCTGTGAGCAGTATTTACTGCTCTTTTCCTTGGAGTGAGAGTCCAGCCTCACCCCCCCTTCTGTTCCTGTAAGCAGGGGAGATTCAGGTGCTACCTACCAGGTTTGTTGTGGCTTCTTCTTTGCTCCTTGGTTTTTTAAAGCTGTTCTTGTAGTCCAGATTTGGTTTTTCATGCTGATTATTCATAAATTAGTTTATAATCCAGTTTGGTGGTGTGATCTGGGAGTCTGTGCGTCTGCCTACTCCTCTGCCATCTTCTTTTCTCTCCCCCCTGTTCTTAGTTAGAGAATGGCTTGGGCTGAGATGACTTGGAGAAGTAGGAGGAATATATTAAAAGGCATCAAGTTTAATTATTACAACTGTGAAATTTATTGCATTTAGAGAAAATTTAAAATGCTAAATAGGTGACCACATAAAACTAAGAATTCATTTTGTAGTTGTTGGGTATATATTAGTGAAATCATAATATAATTATTGCCAAATATACATTAATTAGTAATAATAATAGTATTTGCCAAATATACATCAAGTAGTAATAATAATAGTATTTCAAATTAGAACACAAACAGAATATAAATATAGTTTATTTTCACTCTTTCATCTTTCAAAAACACACGCTATATAGAATATACCTGATATATTCTTCAGAGAGTGGGAGTGGGAGAACCTTTTTGGAGGGAAGTTATATATAACTCTTAAAACAGAAAAAGATTTATATGGAATTTTTAAAATGTCTTTGAAAATACATTCATACATTCACTAAAACACACATTATAAGAGTCTAACTTTGTAAAAAGAAATAAAATAAATAGCATGCCATTCCACCAATAGTCATAATATAATGTGTCACTAGGGTCTACTTGTATGCTAACCACTTAGGAATTTATGCATCAGGGGCAGTTGTGCAAACAATAACAATTCATATAATTGCAATGATAAATATAATCCAGGCAGTGGAAGAGAAGATAAATGCAGATATTAATTTAGTTATTTGTGAATTTTGAATACATTCACTTAGTTCATTGACTTGATATTGCCATTTGGTTGTTGGCATATGATTGTATAATGAAGAACATTTCATCAGTATTTGATTGAAAAGCATTTTAGTACCTTTTGTTCAGTTCTCCTTTTTTACCTCACTGATTCCACATTTTCTACTTGCTCTCTTATTCTCATTTTTAGATTCCCTCAGTGGAGCACTTTATCTCTTTCTTAAGTAGCTCCAATTGTTCCAGTTCACAGTTCAGTGAGTTAAGTTGATCAAGCATTCAGATTGTAAGACATTGCTGGTGATTAGAATAAAAGTAGATTTTAGATGAGAAATATTCCTGAACAGATATTGAGAAACAGTAGATTGCAGTCAAACTGTAATTTCACATGACTTCTATGAGCACAACTAAAACTGGATTTAGTTTCTAAGCTGTCCTATCTCATTATTGATTCCACTCAATTCGCAGTTAAATCTCCTATTTATTTTTTTTCAATTAAACTTGGCTGCCTTTCATATCTTCCCCTTCTGTACTTACAAAATTACTTTTTTTGACTATAAACACAGACATTAATACATCTTTAGAGTTTGAGATCCACTCTCCCATAGTGATATTTAATCTTTGTTTCATTATATTACTTTGCTTTCACACTTGGTGAAATCTACATGTTTGATGAAAAAAATTTACATTTTAATTATTGCTAAAATAATTATGTTACTTGTTACGTATAAGGGGACAAAGTATATATAAAATATATCACTTAATTTTCATAACATGAGTAATAGGCAAAGTCAAAGCAGCTGCTGTAAGAAAAAGACACTTCTAAAACTTAAATATTGGTTTATGTAAAGACAACTGAAATATCTACAAAGTGTGAAAGGCCAGGATAAAACAAGTTGGGCTAAAGAAAAATTTGAGTAATATCTTGCAAAGTGCTCAAAAACAAACTATAGGAGATCCTTAAATAGTCAAGAAAGACAGCTATGTAGAAAATCAATGGGACCACTTGTTCAGAGTCAATTTTGAGTTCAACAATGAAAAGGAGTAAAGAGGCTAATATGCTTTTTGTCTATGTCTGTATTGAAAGGTGTGAAGAACAGGATGTTACTCCTAAAATGTCCTGGCAAATGATTATATTAGACCCTTTTTTGTTACTTCTTAGGCCTTAGTTACTTCTCACAATATTTCTTTTTACAGTTACAAGGAACATGATCTATTCATCTGAAACATCACTCAATAGTCATTAATGTATGAAGTAAAATTACAAAATGATTTGTAAAATGCCTCTGGTTTAATTTTCTTCATCACTGGGGAAATGTTTGTCTAACATTACATGGAGTGCTTTGTCAGAAGCACTGGGAACAATAAAGAGCACAAAATGCTAGCTTTTACTATATGAGTCTATGTATATATTTATTCTTTCATTCCACAGGCTTTTATTTAATATCTTCTATTATGGGGATACATGATACCTTCCCCAAGCGTTTCACCATCTCGTAGTGTTCACAGTCTCTTCTGCAGCTAAAGCTGGGTGATTCCTTGTTCTGACTTGGTCACAATCTCCCAGTGAAATATTCATTACTCCACTGGCATACTGGAAGCATAGTCTTATTGTATATTGTGAAAAGATGCTGAGTTGAACACCGTGATGTTCACAAAACAGTATTAGTATGCAACTAATTTGGCCATGGAATTATTGGGTAAACAAAACATCTATTATACTTTGAAAGAACAGTTCATTCAACTTACCACTATTGAGAAATTACATCATAACAATGACATCATTTGGTCAATTTATATTTTATCTACACAGTTTAATGACTAGTAAATTCTTTGGCCTGAAATGCAATGTATGGAGGGAAAGATAGTTTTTAAAAATGTTATATTAAAGTTTAAAGACAAAGTTGAATATACTATTTTTGTAAATTGCTATTTTCTTGTTTTTTTTTAAACTTTTGATGTTCTATAATTAGAATATAAACATCATGAAAATAAGGATTTTTTTCTTGTTGTGTTCATTACTTTATTCCCTATGGCCTGGTACAGAGCAGGTGCTCTCAAAAGTTTTTCCCCCAGTGATTGAAATGGAAATTAAAATTCTCTTTAGCAAAAATTAAAGGAAATCAAAACAACTTCTTTCACATATATTAAATGACTTAAGAGTCACAGAAAAGTGAGAAAGGGCAAAGTATTACCGCTAACACTTGGGCATTAAAATACATTATGCTCCTTTTTTTTTTTTTTTTGGATGGAGGATAGAGATATTTAGAGGGCAGAGAGGACATCTTTTCTTCCACTGCTAATTTCAGAGTATTTGGATACAATAATGAGGTCCAAGTATATGAGATCCAAGTATATAAATTGAATCTTGTCATTACATAATCTCAATAATTAAGGTCATGCTTATCAATAGACCTAAGCATTGTAATATTATATATACCTGAGAAGTCATCATCCCTTTGTTGAACTGATACCATCACTAACAGGAAGCAGACCCTGAAACAGGAATTTGGGTGACTGTGATTCATTAAGGAAGTGCTATTCAGGGAAAACTATAAGGAAGGAAGTGAAGCAGGAAGATAAGAAGAGGAAGGATGGGAGGAAGAAAGAGCCACGCAAGTCTACGGTCTTAGATGAAGTCTGGCCTTCACCTGATAGATGGAGGTGGTGGTGGTTGAGGGTGTGAGGTCGGGTGGGGAGAGGATAGCTCTGGAATATTAGCTGTACAAAAGGTAATGTGGTTGACCTTTTGAACCCCAGAATCAGTTATTAACTAGATGTGTCTGAGGAGATGGTGGGCAGCTCCTACCACTAGAGGGCAATTTCTGGACAGTGGGGCAGCTTTTAGTTCTTAACTGCCAACACAATAAGAGTCTATCCTTGTTCTCAGGCAATGTTAAGGTGAGGTGCTTTGAGTTAGTAATGGTGTTTTCAAATATCAGGACCAAAAGGGTCTGCTGAAGTATTGCTAAGAAAATAGAAATTACAGGAATTACAGCAGCTGGTTTTAACTTTGTCTTTGTTTTGACACAGTTTGTATTTCCTGTAAGACAATAAAGTTATAAATGATTTCACTGGCTAGAGATGAAATTTCTCTATTGATTTATATAAAAACACATGGCACCTCATACTTTATCACCAGTTGCTTTGTCTCTGATTATAGCTTCTGTCAGGTCACAGCTCATCATGTGCCTGAGGTTGGAATGCCTGGAAGTGACAGTTCTATGATAAGAACTTAGTCTAAATCAAAAGCAGGATCAAGTTCAATTTCTCTGACAGTGGGCTCTTGAAATGCTCGGAGGAGCAATAGTTGCAGGAGTTAAGGTTCTCTGGCTTGTAGGTTTTCCTCCTAGCAAGGAACACTATATTTTCATAAAAGTGTCTATGTGGGCTTTACCAGATCCAAAAGGACTTGTATTTGATTAGTTGATTAGTAGAAATATTTGGTTAATTTGAATAAAAATTTGCCACATGTAAAATTCTGATGGTGCCAACAGTCAACCAATATCTACTATTATACATTATAAAAAGGGTGGGTCTAGAAAAAAGCTTTATTTAGAGATAACTGCCAATTTAAGTCTTCAGATTTATCAAATTATTTTTCAATCCATCAGATTAAAAAAAATAGTTGCAATAAGTATTGAGATTCATTGGTCTTCCTGTACTCTGTTTTAAGGCTGGAATTTATGATTTTATAGTAGTATGATGCATAAATCCCAAATGCCATTAGTTTATATTTATTGGACAATGATTGAACATGAATTATATATAAAATACTTTTAAATGATTTAAAAATATAACTATATTTTAGAATATTTAGATGTTAAGTTTAACAATAATTTATCATCATACTGTTCATATAGTTTTGTTATTTCCTTCCTAACTAATTTGGTTCCTCATAGCTGTAAAAAAATTTTTTGTATAGTTTTATAACCTGCTTTAGCACATAACACAAACATGGCCCATATTAAATATTACCTACAATCATCATTTTTTTAAAAAAAATCTCTTTTTTTTTCTGAATAGAACATGACATGAGTTCATTGGAGAAATGAGAAAGAATAGATATTAATCATAGTCCCACTGAGTGCTAGTTTCCCCATTCTCCCACTCTGAACCTATCACTCAAGTCTGTACTTTCTCCTTGAGTATAGCTGGCAAAAGATATTGTCCTAATGACCTCTCTTGGGTGCTGGTTAAGCTGGAGCAAGGTCTCAGGTAGTTTTTATGCAGAAATCATTAGGTTGGCTCTCCTAACAGTATCCGAAGATATATACTTCACCAGCTCTAACTTCAGCTTCCTTATGTTGTTAACTTTACCTTGGCCACTGTCATAATAGCCTAATTCTTTTTCAATGGATCTATTTCTACCATACCTCTTATGTCAGACATTGGATTCATTTCTTTAACATTACCAGGTAAAGGAGTGAAGAGTCTAATTGGCTCAACTGTTTTTAACTAAATCTGATATTATTTTGGCCATATCTTACTGATAAGTATAAAATGTTAATTAATTTATTACATATTTTAAAATACAACATATTCAATATGTTACCTAACCATAGTCATTTTGACTGTTATGTTTATTTCTCTAGGAGAAGAAATTACTAATGTTCTGTCAAAAATTCTTGATATTCAAGGTGATACTTTATTTCCTTTTCTTATATTACAAATTGAGATGATGAAACAAGAATTTTAGAAATCTCTTAAATAAATGGTCACATGGCTTCTTTTTTCTTTGGGAATTTGCTTATATGTTTTATGTTTTTTATTTTTTGTAATTATAAGGCTCATTATTGAGATGTAAGAAAACAATGTAAGTTTATGGTATACAATAGTATACAATTAATATGATGATTTGTTACTCATACATATGGTGAAATGGTAACCACAGTAAGCTTAGTTAACACCTCCATCACCTTAGATTATTTCTTGTGTGTGTATGTGCGGGGGGTCGGTAAAGATATTTAAGATCAACTCTCTTAGCAACTCTCAAGTATATAATGCAATGTTAACTGTAGACCTTATCATTCAGTTCTGGTGGACATTAGACCCCTCCCACTGCAAACTTATTCTTCTTATAATTGAAAGTTTGTGCCTTTTGAAAATTTCTCCACCCCAACTTCCTGGTAACCATCATTCCAGTCTCTATTTCTTTTATTTTTATTTTTTTTATTAAGAGAAAGGGAGGCAGAGAGACAGACTTCCTGACTGGGATCCACCTGGCAAACCCACTAGGGGGCGATGCTGTGCCTATCTGGGGTGTTACTCTGTTGCTCAGCAACTGAGCCTTTTTTTTTTTTTAAGCACCTGAGGCAGAGGCCATGGAGCCATCCTCAGTGTCTGGGGCCAAATAACTCCAATAGAGCCAAGTCTGCAGAAAGGCAAAAGGGAGGGAGAGGGAGAGAGAGAAAGAGAAAAAGAAGTGAGAGGGGGTGGGGAGAGAAGCAAATGGTTGCTTCTCCTGTGTGCCCCGAGTGGGAATCAAACCCATGACATCCACATGCCTGGCCAGTGCTCTACCACTGAGCCAACTGGCCAGGGCCTGTTCTCTATTTCTGTGAGATTGACTCTTTCAGATTCCACATATAAGTGATAACATGTAGTATTTTCTTTGACTTATTTACTTGGCATAATGCCCTCAAAGTTCATCCATGTTATTGAAAATGGCAAGATTTCATCTTTTTTTTTCATGAATGTGTATATATGCACACACATAAATAAAATGTGATATGTATTAATACACATGTATAAAAATATATATATCTTGCGTTTTCTTTATCCATTTTGCCCATTGATGGACACTTAGGTTGTTTCCAGGTCATGGCTATTGTGAATAATGCTTCAATAAACACAGGAATGCATGTATCTCTTCAATATAGTGATTTCATTTTCTTTGGATCTATACCCGTAAGTGGTATGGCTGAATCATATGGTAGTTCTATTTTTAATTGTTTTGAGGACACTGCATACTGTTTTCCATAGTGGTTGTACCAATTTACATTCTCGTCAAGAGTACACAAGGGTTCCCTTTGCTCCATATTCTCAAAAACACTTGTTTCTAGTTGTCTTGATAATAGCCATTCTAACAGGTATCAGGTGATATCTCATTGTGGTTCTGATTTACACTTCCCTGATAATTAGTGATATTGTGCATGCTTTTATGTACTGTTACCCTTCACTGTGGTGTTTACACATAACAATTTGTGAGAGAAATCATCATCATATAAAATATCACTATCATGCACATTGCAAAATATTACTGTATTTTAAAGCATGTATTTTATATATTATTTTAAATATATAATTATTTTAAAATTTATTTAAAATTTTTCATAATTATTTTTTAAATTCACATTTTTTTTGATAATGATATTTACAACAAAAATTAAGGTTTTTTTGTATGTTGAAGTGATCTCACTATCAGGCTACTTTACTCCATCTCGGTTTCTTTCTTCTTGAGTTCTTTATTTTAGTCCCTCTCATAATTACCTAGAATATGTTTAAGTAGTTTAAAAAAAACTCACATATGTTTACTTTATGAGAGTATCTGAGAATGTCTTTTTTTCTTTCACATGTGGAGCATTCACATTTTTTTTTTTTTTGGTGTTAAAGAATAGCTAGCTTATAATATTTTCAGTCCTCACAAATCTATAGACTTGTTTCATAATAATTCAGAACAGCCTGGGGCTAATTCAATATATTTTTCTTTTGTTTTTCTACCTGGATGTTTTTATGATTCTTTTTTTGGATTTTATGCTCAATATATTTTTTTTCCATAAGAGTGCATTAGGTTTTTGTATCTATTCCTGAACATTGTCCTGGAAAATTTTAACTCCATTTAGATATGCAGATTGTAACCTTTATCTCAGGGGTATATATGTAACTATATTTATCATACATTTGATTGTTGCTTCTAGTCCATTTTTATGATCATTTTTGGAGATGTGAAATAACCATTTTTGTACACTACATTTATCCTATTTTTATTTATAGTTTTCATGTCTGTTCTATTTCAGTGTATTCTGATAATTCTAATCAATTGATTAGTTTCTTTTCTTTTCTTTTCTTTTAAATCCACTGATATTTATTGGGGGCATCCATTCAGTGATGTAGCAGAAGGACCATAGCTCGGGCCTGCACCACACAGAGCACACCATGTCCGTGTGACCGAGAAGCCCAGCGCTTTGACTGTGACTGCGGCTGAAGGCAGGTACACCGCAGCTCCGTGCACAGTGAGAGTGTCCCTTCCTCTTCCCCACCTGCTGCAGCCGTCCTTCATGATGGCACCCGTGCTGGGCGGGCTCTGAACCGCGCCTTCTTCCCTTCATTTTTAACCACTCCTTCTTCAAGCCGACGGCGGTGCTTCGGAGGCCAGGCGTTGTGGACCAGGGCGGTCGCGGGCTGGACGCAGCGGTGCGGGCGCCGTCATTTCTCCGGAGCTCCTCCTGACACAGCGGAGCTTCGTCTTTGTGTCTGCCTCGGGAAGAGTTCACTTGCCGACGACGCAGAACTAGGACCTTTGCTTTCAAATCTTCATTTATCTGAGCAGCAACTCAGGGATTCTGTCTGAGCATCTGGAAAGCGATGGCCCTGGGTGTCATCTGGGAGTGCCCCATCGTGGTCAGCTTCAGGCTCGGTCCCTCTCATCTGGTCTTTCCTGTTAGTTTCCAGAGCTTTCCACAGACAGGCAGCGATGGCTGACCCGTAGGTGTCTAGCAGCTCGGAGACCACGTTTGGAGAAAGCGAAGGACCCTGGGTGCTGACATCCATGTTTCCCATGCTCTGTGCTCACGTGGGTGTTTAAGCCCCAAGTCAACAGGCCATGATGTTGTCTGCCTCCAGGACCCCCGATGCGTCCCCAGCATCTGTGTGTCAGGACCCGGTGGCCCATGATGTCGTCTCTTCCAGCCCCCCCTCCGCCCCCCCCCCCCCATGCGTCCTTGGCATCTGTGTGTCAGGACCCGGTGGCCCATGATGTCGTCTCCTCCAGGCCCCCCGATGCATCCCCAGCATCTGTGTGTCAGGACCCAGTGGCCCATGATGTCGTCTCCTCCAGGCTCCCTGATGCGTCCCTGGCATCTGTGTGTCAGGACCCGGTGGCCCATGATGTCGTCTGCCTCCAGCCCCCCCCCCCCCCGATGCGTCCCCGGCATCTGTGTGTCAGGACCCGGTGGCCCATGATGTCGTCTCTTCCAGGCCCCCCCGATGCGTCCCCGGCATCTGTGTGTCAGGACCCGGTGGCCCATGATGTCGTCTCCTCCAGGCCCCCGATGCGTCCCCGGCATCTGTGTGTCAGGACCCGGTGGCCCATGCTCAAGAGATTCCTGAAAATCTCATAATGGGGAAGAAAACAATGAACCGCCCGTTATTTTTCTTTACTAACCATGAAGTTGTGTAGGATATGGTCCCTTATGATGTCCAAGTGGCCAACGAGCCCATCTTGTCTCCCTGGTGTCTGCTTGCAGTGCCCCGGGTACTAGTAGTTACAGTTCTGTCCAAGATGGCAAACATCTTTCCCTTCCAATTATTGTGCCTCCCCGAAGGAATGCAGCAAGTTTGCTTTTCTCAGTCCAGTTATGTACCTGTCAATTTTTTCTTTCCTTTCCACGATCCTGACAACGGACACAGCAAGGTGGGGTCAGGGCGGCCGGGTCCCTGAGAGCTCTGCGGAAACACCCACCCACCGCTGCTCGGCTTGCCGGTCGCAGAGTCCTGTGCGCTCCCGAAGTGGCCGTGCTTGGGGGTCATGTCACGTGTGTTCCCATGGTCCTTGCGGTGCTGGGACATCAGCCACTCCGGGAGCACTCCAGGGTCCCCAGCTTCCGGCAGGCCCCGCTGGAGCACCCGTGTGCAATGAGGTCCTGGGTTCCTCTCGCAATCTCGGGCCCCGCGCGAATGTTCTGGAAGCTTTCCATGGCAGCATGAGCTGGATGTGTCTTACCACGCCGTCCTTCATGTCCTTGAGGCACCCAGACGGTGTTGGGCCTCTGTCTCCTGTTCTTGCGGACGGACATCCACCAGGGAACACTGGTGTCCTTCACGTCCCTCGTGCCCTGTGGAGCCGGCTCAGGCCATGATATCCCCTCTAACTGTGACTGGATCCTGCCTTCAATCGGGCCAACTTGATTAGCATAGCTTAGATGCAATCTTCTGAGGCGTTTCTGCTTCTGTAATGCTGTTTTTATCGATGGCTTTCTAAATTTTAATTTTTTTCTTTGCCTTATTCAGCTGTTATTTGTTTTCCTAGTAATATCAGGAACAGTCTCCATATTTTATGTCCTTAACTTTGCACAACAAATATCCAGGCCCAATGTTGGATTTTGTTCATATATCAGTCCAACCTGGTAGTTATCATAAACGCAGTCAGAAACTGCATTTGCATCCCTTCACTGTGCCCAAGGATGTTAACAAAATTCTTTTCTGGGAGGTTTTACAGAAGAAATTGTTAATGAAAGGTGACATTATCAGCTCTGAGATTTAGCAGCTCAAAAGTGCATTCCAAATATATTATAAATGGACTATATTTCAGTACAGTTTATTCTCTGTACCCAGTGATGTTGGTTTGGCAGGGGTCAGTGTTCCATTTCTAATTCTTCACTCAGCCTTTATTCTAGGTGTGTGTGTGTGCATGTGCATGTGTGCCTGTGTGTGTGTGTGTGTGTGTGTGTGTGTCTGTGAGGGGGTGTCTCATGTCTGCTTCCATGCTGGTACTACTGACCAATATGTCAGAAAACGCTCCACCACTGGTCCTCCTTTTATTGCATGTGGCTGTCTGATCGTCTGAGCACTGTAGCTGTCAAAAAGGGTTGTGAAATATTTTCTGTTCTCTTTTTCTTTTTTCATTGAGAGTAGGGGAGATTCAGAGACAGACTCCCATATGAACCCCGACCAGGATCCACCTGGCAACCCCCATTTTGGGCTGATGCTCTGTCCCTCTGAGGCTGCTAGCAACCAAGCTATTATTAGCACCTGAGGCAGAGGCTCCTCGGAGCCATCCTCAGTGCCCAGGGCCAATGTGCTCAAACTAACTGAGCCATGGCTGTGGGAGAGAGAGAGAGAAAGAGAGAGAGAGATAGAGTAAGAGGTATGGAGAGGGGTAGGGGTGGAGAAGCAGATGGTTGCTTCTCCCGTATACTCTGACTGGGACTTGAACCTGGGACTTCCACACACCTGGCAGATGCTCTACTGCTGAGCCAATCTCTGTTTCCTATTCAGCCCATCCTCCCAGGATTCATACTTTAAATTTGAGGGGTTCAAATAATTAATTTACTAGATCTTTCAGGCTTCAGATGACACTTTCTCAATGATTGTGGCATGGGAATGTCATCTTGCCTTTGTATTCAGTGTTGTTGCAGTTTCTTCTTGATTTTATTTTTCTTTAACCATTTCAATAGGGATTTGAGAAAAAACAGTGGTTAGATTTCTGTGCTAATATCATATAGTTAGCCTAGAATTTCCCAAACTACTATTTTTAATACCCATATAATGTTAATAATAGCTATCTTTAACATTTGAAATTTTCTGTACATTTGATGAGATGTACTATTCATCATTTTTTCTAATATGTGTAATTTTGATATAATAAATTTATTTTTCTTTGTTGACCTCTTTTTGTTGCAGATACTTGGTAATGGCTTATTTCCTGTCGGGGTGGAGAAGAAGATGGTCACTTCTCCAAGGCTGTGGCACCATGTGAGGAATGAAGGAGATTTCATGGTTTCTTTGTACAATCTCATTACACTCCAAAAGACAACATGTATTAAGACAAAGGGTTGGTTGTCTGGAGTTGTTGTTAAGCTGCAAATCAGTCCTCTGGAGCTCTGGAAAGAGCTGTTTTGTCACATGATCTGACTTCTAAGTGCAGGTCATAGGTTTATTGGACCCTCTGTGACCTCCCCAACTGGGAGTCCCTTCTCATTCTCATGTTACTATTTTTGGAGAAGAAAGGCACATGTTATTATTTCTCAAAGCTTGAGTTTATAAGCTCCTCATTAAAACACTGACCACTGACCTTTTATCTGCAAATGCTTGTATTCAAACATGTAACAAAGAAATTTCTGTTCGCCCTCTGGCATTCAAATCTGTGCAATTTCAATAGTTTTACAAAATGAAATGCTGTAAAAAAAAACAAACCCTGACCTCTGTGTTAAGCAACCTTATAGAAGAAGCATATAAAATGGACATTCCTTAAGTCCCTTAGTGTTGTGAGCTGTAGAAAGCAATAAATTGCCTTTGCAGATACTTGTAGTTCCTCAAAGATTGTCGGAGACTCAAAATGCCCCTATTTTCAAACTTTTTAGAGACTGTGCCCTTGTTTTCCTGCCTCTCCAAGGCTGTGGCACCCTGTGATATACGGTGCTGTTTCACTTGATGTATCACCTCCTGTGGACTGCAGCGTATGTTTTCTGTGCCAGTTATATCAAAATAAAAGGATCAGAAAAGACGAAGATTTTTCTCTAATGGTTTGCTTATGCTCACATATTTGTTTTTTATACCCAGCACTAACTATGCCCATTTTTTTCCTGGAGTCATTTTATTATTTTCTGCGGGCTTAGTGAATTGTTTCTGTGAAAATATTTTAGGAACCTCAAGAATGGACAGTGTGGAACTAAGAAATATTTGGAAGAAAACCAAATAACTACACTGCTGACCACGTTTACGGGAGTGATTGGGAATGAGCTGCACTGTGTGAACCCGTTGTTTGACTGACACTTAGATCCTCTTTGTGGTGGCAACTTAGGGTGCATGGAAGTACTGGGAAAAAGACACCATTCTGTCTTGTGGAGTCTAAGAATGTCCTTTCATCCTCAAAATACAGGAAGCATTTTATGAGTAAATCATGAAGCCCAGCTTGTAGAACTATGCTTTTTATAAGAATTCATAAAGCCCCAATCCCTCTTCGTTTAGCACCACTTGGGGCCACTCTGTCCCGTGGTGCTTTTGCTCTCTGGCACCGATGTAAGAACCATTTACTATAAAACGCATAATACAACACAGGTCATTATCCTGGGGAATTTTAATGTTAATTCCTCATCTTTTATTTCCCCCTAAATTTTTATTGACTTAAAGAGAGAAAAAGGAAAGAGAAACATAAAGACAGAGAGAAACATAAATTTGTTTTTCCACTTATTTATACATTCATTGGTTGATTCTTGTGAGTTCCCTGACTGGGGATTGGACGGGCAACACTGGCATTAACCAAATGAGCTATCAGCCTGGGCTTGTTTCCCATCTTTTTAAGGGATATCTCTCCTTTTGCATCATCTTTCTCCCTGGATTACTTCTTTTCTTCAAAAATATATACATGCAACTGATGTAAAATGAATCTAGAGCTGTTTCTCTTTAGGGACAAGGCTCTTTTAAATGTAGAGGATGAACATGTTCAAGAATGAGACACAGAAGAAATAGTAGTATGAGAGGCCATAGAAAACTTTTTATTGGTTTTTCTTTTTCTTTTCCAAGTGAGAGGAGGGGAGATAGAGAGATAAACTCCCGTATGTGCCCTATTGAGGATCCACCTCACGACCCCCATCTGGGGCCGATGCTCTGCCCATCTGGGGCCATGTTTGCAACCAAGCTATTTTTAGTACCTGAGACAGAGGCTCCATGGAGCCATCCTCAGTGCTTGGGGCCTATGTGCATGAACCAATTGAGCCATGGCTGTGGGAGGGGAAGAGATAGAGAGAAAGGAGTGGAGAAGAAGATGGTCACTTCTCCTGTGTGTCCTGACTGGAAATCAACCCAGGACATACATACACTGGGGCAACGCTCTACCACTGAGCCAATTGGCTAGGGCCTGGTTTGTCTTTCTATGCCTCTTTTCACCATCAGACATTAAGACAGGATCAGGAGGTAAACCTAAAGAATAATACAAATGATAGCTAACATTTACTGTGTACTTAACATTAGCCAGTAATTTTCCAAGTCCTTCCCATTTAGTAAAATATTCAGCCTTACAAGAACTTGGCCTATTCTTCTTATATACTCGAAGGGGAAAAGAAATTCTTGGTCTCTCTGGTCCATCCCCCTCTCAATGGTAGGATAGAAGTTAAGAATTTGGAGCCCAATAATTATTAGTAATGAGATGAGTTCCTCTGCCAGCTTCTCTTCTATGTGATAACATTTATTGGGGAGATAACATTTAACTAACTGAGAAATTGAGGATTCAAAATTTTGTACAATGCTTTCTCTGTCTCAGAGACATTATAAGTATATGGAGATAAAAAAAAGTCTGTGGACAATAAGTTCTCTACTTTGTATAAAAGGGCTTCTTTTTAATGTGTTATTGGAAAAGACAGCTTTTAATTTGATTGCAATCTTAAGCCCCTGAGCATATAGGTAGAATAACTCATACTCAATTTTACTGTTGCTCAGCAGTTGGGTCCTTGATTAGTTTCTTCCCTTTAGTCAATATTAGAGGAAATTACCGAAAGTAACTTTTTTTTTCTTTTTTAATGGCTTTCTGGATCTACTGGCAGTTGAATTCACTTAATGGGCATTTCAGAATCTATAATTTATCTCTCTCTTAAATTTTCTTTTAAAAATACTACTATTTCTCCCAACATAAGTACTCTTATGGTCTCCATAAATCTTAATGCTTGATTTTAGAAACGTCCTGAAGGTCTTTTCCCCAATCTGAAGATGACAGAATAGGATATAACCTAGCATTTCTGGGTCTGCTGACACTGAGGCCCCTTTATGAGGACCTTTACTTAATTTGTGAGATACAATGGAAACATACTATATGAAACTTTATAGAAAGATATCCTCTTACATACCACCATGGTTAATAATATGCTGCAAATGAATATACATATTTGAAATTTTCTCACAGACTCTCATCTAGAATTCAATGAACAAACTTTACCTGTAAAGTTTCTAATGACATTAAATGACAAATTTGGGGATTCAGAAGGATATTTTTCTGTTCCATTGGACCAACTGGATTTTGTAGTGATCTACAAGATTCTGCTTCCGATGTGAGGATTTGAACAAATATATATACACACACATAACACTTGAGACCTAAAGGTTTTTAGTGGAGGGAAAGAAATGGAAACCCTTCTTTCCCTCTTGAAAATGGTCTTTTTAATAAGAGAAATAATTATTACTCCAAAGATATTTTGTAGAAATAGCGAGGTAAAATTTCAAAGAACGGGAATTTATTTCTGCTCAGGACTCTTTGGTTTTAATGTTCAGTGCTCACTTGGTACACTAATCAATGCTGTATTGGCATCAGCTGATGCCAAGCTTTCCTGCTGCCTGAAGTCTAGTCTACTACTGCTTTTAATACCACCATCTATTTTCTTTGCTTGCCTCCATTAGAGAAACAGTTTCATCGCTTACCGGATAGACAGAAAAAAATATGGTCAGGGCCCTTTTGAATGGTACTATTGCAGTTCTGAAGAAATTAATAAGGACAGGAACAGAGTAGTGGGCAGTTATAAGTATCTTCATAGCAACATTAATCCTAACAGTCCCAACTGGAAACAATCCAAATGCCCAGTAGAATGGATAAACTTATATAATAAATCATGATGAATATGTAAATTCAGACAATAGAATGTCGTTCAATAACAATAGTGAAAAACATGGATAAAGCTGACATAATGTGGGCCTACGGACCCATAAACAGGAGAATATATATACAGCATGATTCTTTTTGTATATAGTTAAAGAAAAAGTGGCAAAACTAATTGATTTTGTTAGAACTCGAGACAGTGGTTACCATCAGGGCTTTCTGTCCTGTCTGGAACTGGGTTCTGGGATGTGTGGGGTTCTGGTAATGCTGTTTCCAAGTGCTTTTATTTCATGGATGGACTCTTTTTGCAAAAACCCATTGAGCTGAATGTTATTATTTGTACATTTTTTTATATCTCCATAAAAATTTTTACATTGGTGATGAGGAGCCAAGGGCAATGTGACAAGTCTCAATAACATGTTTAGTGACACGTGAAGTACTCTTATTTTAACAAATGTCTTTTTACTTAAATAACAGTCACGTCTATTCTAATTTAAGTGTCATATGATTGACTTGTTTTCTGTTTTGACAGCTCTTAAGAGGGAAGCCCAAATAGCATAAGGAGAGAAGGTGCTCTAATTTTTAGGAGCCCATCTATGATTAGAAAGAGAGCAATAGCAGGGGATTATTAATATTGATTAAAAATGATAAGCCTATACATCTCCTGGATAATTTCTAATTTATTATTTGGCTTCTTCTAGCTAAATTGTCTTCTGAAAATATAATGTAACATGTTGCCATTGTTAGTTTGTTAGAAAGAAGGAGAAAGAATCTACATGGATAAAGAAGGGCCACACATTCTCTTTACAAATGACCAAAGGTCACTCTCTATTTCATAACTAATGTCTTACTGAACATGGGTGAGTGGATTTTGTCTGCACTTGCTTTTTTCCCAAGTGGAGCAATCTGGGAAATTTTCATAACAGACTTTATATTTTAGAGCAGTTTTAGATTTGCAGGAAAGTTGAAACACTGATACAAAAGGTATTCATATATCCACACCCGATTTTTCCTATTATTCACATCTTACAATAGTATAGTGCATTTGTTACAATTAGTGAACTAATATTTGTGCATTATTATTAAGTAATTCAGATTTCTTTAGGTTTTGCTAACGAAGTCTTTTTGTTTGTTTCAGAATCCTATTTTGATACCACATTCCATTTAGCTGTCATGTCTCTTTAGGCTCCTTTTGGCGGTGACAGTTTCTCAGACTTTCCTTGTATTGGATGACCTTGACAGTGTTGGACAGATATTTTGTAGGATGCTCATTAGTAGAATCGTCTGTTATTTTTCTGACGATAAAGCTGAGGTTCGTGGTTACTGAAGGGAAAATCATAAAGGTGTCATTTTCATTACATCATATCTAGAGTACATACTATCACTATGACTCACGGCTGCTGATGTTGAACTTGATCAACTGGCAGAGGTAGCTTTTGTCAAGTTTCTTCAATGTAAAGTTACTCTTCCTTTCTTCCTCACCTTGCTTTTAATAGGAAGCAGACCAGAGAATGAATTACTTTTCCCTGTATAATCACGACCTCATACTCTCTGAAACATAAAACTCTCTTGCTTTTAAGAAGATAGAACTGATAGGAGAAATGACATGACCATCAAGATTTCTAACACAATGTTCATGGTTCATGTGTATTTCTTCATAGTGTTATTTCTTTGTTTTAAATTTTTCTTTTGGAAATGATGAGAGGAGATGATACTACCTAATATTTTGAGAATACTTGTGAAATTAACCTTTTATTCACTTAATCTGTTTGGATATGATTTTAAATTATCCACAAAACATGTTTAATACATAGATCTTTAAAAATAGTTGGTGGTACTAATATTGTTATGTCAGATTATTATATTTTATACAATATTAAAAATGTATTATTTTTATAGAAATCCTTACATTTTTGTATATTAGGTGAATTAGATTTTGGGATAATCTAACTTGAAATGAAAGTCCTGCTAAAACAGAAAGCTTACTTTTTACCAAGTGGGAGGGGACTCTCTCAGTGTTACTTATTCTTGGTAAAATTCAAATACTTGAGAAAAAATTACAAGTGCAACAAACTGCTGACATGTAAATAGAAGAGATTCTAGGTTGACTCAGAAAAACTGATGATAAGTTTTCTAGGGTTGAACAGAGGTTTTTGGGTAAAGTGTTATGAAACATAGCATTAGATAGCAAAGTAAGTTCACAATG
Organism: Saccopteryx leptura; assembly: GCF_036850995.1. Lineage (NCBI taxonomy): Eukaryota > Metazoa > Chordata > Mammalia > Chiroptera > Emballonuridae > Saccopteryx > Saccopteryx leptura. The sequence goes on from NC_089506.1 coordinate 18,288,767, forward strand.
ATTTCCAATTTTACGTTCTAGTTTATAATACAGCAGAACTCTAGGTATGAAATCCTTTAAATCCTTTAGAATAAATAATTCCTTTTGCATTTGAGATGTATGGAATATACATACAAAATAGAGCAATACTTTTAAAAAGTTATGTTTATTCCAAAGAGTTTATAAATGAAATTTATTTAGGCAAGATTAATTAATATATTAATGTAATTTTGCAGAATAAAACTAAGTAATGAAAGATTAAACTATCTGTGAGATGCTGAATTGATCAGTAAATAACATGGTTAAAAAAGGATCTCCATTTTATTTTATATTAATAATGTATTATTAAATCATATTGTTTCTGATAACCTTGATTCTACCTGAGTTGACACTGTCAGGGGTAAAGGTTGGTACATTTGCATCTGACTTAGTCAAGTTGCCTGGTTTAGTTATACTCTAATGCATACCAACAGAGTTAAGGTCACTTTATTCAAAGGTCGTAGGATTACTTCCATAATTAACCTGGCAGAGTCATGCATGTCCTACTTGCAGTTACCAAGTTTAACAGCTTCCAGCTGATGGAGTGTTGGCTAAATGAGCCGTTGTCAAATTTTCAATTTTGGCTGCCTCTGTCGAAGTTGACTAAGCTTGTGGCCAGCGATGCCCCCGGCTTTCATGTAGCTTAAGAAAATTTAGTATTGGAAGAAAACCTGTAGAAATAAGGATACTACAGCATAAGTAGAAGAGAATAAAGTTGGAAGGAAAGACAGAAACTGAACATGTATTTATGCACATATATGCACATTACATACATTATATGTAAACAGTAGAATGGAGGACTAAGGTTTGAAACAAGGACATATATAGAATGTCAATTTGCTCTTGCTTTTTTTAGACAAATCTTATTTAGCTATTTATTTTATTATTTTTTGGGGTTTTTTTTCTGAAGTGAGAAGTGGGGAGACAGAGACAAGACTACTACTGTATGTGCCCGATCGGGATCCACCTGGCATGTCCACTAGGGGGCAATGCTCTGCCCATCTGAGGTGTTGCTTTGCTGAAATTGGATCCATTCTAGTGCCTGAGGTGGAGGCCGTGGAGCTGTCCTCAGCACCTGGGCCAACTTTGCTCCAATGGAGCCTTGGTTGTGGGAGAGGAAGAGAGAGATAGAGAGAAAAAAGAGGGGGAGGGGTAGAGAAGCAGATGGGAGCTTCTCCTGTGTGCCCTGGCCGGAAATTGAACCTGGGACTTCTCCACGCCAGGCTGATGCTTTACCATTGAGCCATCCAGCCAGGGCGCAAGACAAATTTTAAAGTAAGTCATTCCCTGGACTGAGGTTCATTAACATAACATTCGAAGCTAAAAGAAAAAAAAATCCAATTTTTATAGCTCTGAAAGCACAAAATAATGAAATGAAAGAATTCTAGATTTAGGAAATCTGGTGTTTTCCCAAGATTTTTTTACTCCTTGCTCTGGTGCGGTTAGTAAATCATTCAAATCTTTAGTGTATCAATTTGTTCATTTTTTAAAAATTAGGTTTGGGCCAGGTAATGAGTTTCAATAAGTGGTTGGTGGTATGTGCCAGCCATACATAAAATAAGTATATACATTGTCATAGTCGGTCCTCATAAGAATTCTCTGAAATGGTCTTCTACCAATGAGTAAACTAGGCCGAACAAGCCTAAACAGTTTACTTAAGGTTACCTGGCTTGGATGTGGCCAAATGCAGATTAGAAGGCAAGTCTGTCTTCCTCTAAGACTTTGCTCTTGAAAATAATGATAACTTTTATGCCAGATACTGTTTGGGGCCTGAGGATACAGCAGTGGGCACGAGAGACAGAAATCTTGTCTTCATGGGCGGCATCTGCTGGTGCAGGGGTTCCCACACTGCCGGGGCTCAAGGTACAACAACACACTCACGGGGTCCCACAAAAGTGTTTAATTGTTTGAGGAATCACGGTGATACCCATCAAACCCATGTGAACTCCGGATGTGACTGTTCCGTAAGCTAAGAGCAAGCATTTATTTGTTTTGAAGTAAGGGTGTTGTGGCTGAAAGTTCGAAAATCTCTGTTCTAGTGGGTTTTGGTAAGGGGAAATGGTTGAAAGGCCTAGAACATTTCAAAATGTACACCAAACAAAAGAGGCATTCAAGGCGAGGTACTCTATAATAAATTAACGTGGTCAGGTGACTGAGAGGAACTGTACATAGATGGGGGGTGGGTAAGGTCTGACTGAGAGGAAGTGTACATTAGATGGGGCGGTGGGTAAGGTCTGACTGAGAGGAAGTGTACATTAGATGGGGCGGTGGGTAAGGTCTGAATGAGAGGAAGTGTACTTTAGACGGGGCAGTGGGTAAGGTCTGACTGAGAGGAAGTGTACTTTAGACGGGGCAGTGGGTAAGGTCTGACTGAGAGGAAGTGTACATTAGATGGCGTGGTGGGTAAGGTCTGACTGAGAGGAAGTGTACATTAGATGGGGCGGTGGGTAAGGTCTGACTGAGAGGAAGTGTGCTTTAGACGGGGCGGTGGGTAAGGTCTGACTGAGAGGAACTGTACATTAGATGGGGCGGTGGGTAAGGTCTGATTGAGAGGAAGTGTGCTTTAGATGGGGCGGTGGGTAAGGTCTGACTGAGAGGAAGTGTGCTTTAGATGGGGTGGTGGGTAAGGTCTGACTGAGAGGAAGTGTACTTTAGATGGGGCGGTGGGTAAGGTCTGACTGAGAGGAAGTGTACATTAGATGGGGCGGTGGGTAAGGTCTGACTGAGAGGAAGTGTACATTAGATGGGGCGGTGGGTAAGGTCTGACTGAGAGGAAGTGTACATTAGATGGGGCGGTGGGTAAGGTCTGACTGAGAGGAAGTGTACATTAGACGGGGCGGTGGGTAAGGTCTGACTGAGAGGAAGTGTACATTAGACGGGGCGGTGGGTAAGGTCTGACTGAGAGGAAGTGTACATTAGATGGGGCGGTGGGTAAGGTCTGACTGAGAGGAAGTGTGCTTTAGACGGGGCGGTGGGTAAGGTCTGACTGAGAGGAAGTGTGCTTTAGATGGGGCGGTGGGTAAGGTCTGACTGAGAGGAAGTGTGCTTTAGACGGGGCGGTGGGTAAGGTCTGACTGAGAGGAAGTGTACATTAGATGGGGCGGTGGGTAAGGTCTGACTGAGAGGAAGTGTACATTAGATGGGGCGGTGGGTAAGGTCTGACTGAGAGGAAGTGTACTTTAGATGGGGCGGTGGGTAAGGTCTGACTGAGAGGAAGTGTACATTAGATGGGGCGGTGGGTAAGGTCTGACTGAGAGGAGTGTACTTTAGACGGGGCAGTGGGTAAGGTCTGACTGAGAGGAAGTGTACATTAGATGGGGCGGTGGGTAAGGTCTGAATGAGAGGAAGTGTACTTTAGACGGGGCAGTGGGTAAGGTCTGACTGAGAGGAAGTGTACTTTAGACGGGGCAGTGGGTAAGGTCTGACTGAGAGGAAGTGTACATTAGATGGCGTGGTGGGTAAGGTCTGACTGAGAGGAAGTGTACTTTAGATGGGGCGGTGGGTAAGGTCTGATTGAGAGGAAGTGTGCTTTAGATGGGGCGGTGGGTAAGGTCTGACTGAGAGGAAGTGTACATAGATGGGGCGGTGGGTAAGGTCTGACTGAGAGGAAGTGTACATTAGATGGGGCGGTGGGTAAGGTCTGACTGAGAGGAACTGTACATTAGATGGGGCGGTGGGTAAGGTCTGACTGAGAGGAAGTGTACATTAGACGGGGCGGTGGGTAAGGTCTGACTGAGAGGAAGTGTACATTAGACGGGGCGGTGGGTAAGGTCTGACTGAGAGGAAGTGTACATTAGATGGGGCGGTGGGTAAGGTCTGACTGAGAGGAAGTGTGCTTTAGACGGGGCGGTGGGTAAGGTCTGACTGAGAGGAAGTGTGCTTTAGATGGGGCGGTGGGTAAGGTCTGACTGAGAGGAAGTGTGCTTTAGACGGGGCGGTGGGTAAGGTCTGACTGAGAGGAAGTGTGCTTTAGACGGGGCGGTGGGTAAGGTCTGACTGAGAGGAAGTGTACTTTAGATGGGGCGGTGGGTAAGGTCTGACTGAGAGGAAGTGTGCTTTAGATGGGGCGGTGGGTAAGGTCTGACTGAGAGGAACTGTACATTAGATGGGGCGGTGGGTAAGGTCTGACTGAGAGGAAGTGTACATTAGATGGGGCGGTGGGTAAGGTCTGACTGAGAGGAGTGTGCTTTAGATGGGGCGGTGGGTGAGGTCTGACTGAGAGGAACTGTACTTTAGACGGGGCAGTGGGTAAGGTCTGACTGAGAAGAGTGTGCTTTAGACGGGGCGGTGGGTAAGGTCTGACTGAGAGGAGTGTACATTAGATGGGGCGGTGGGTAAGGTCTGACTGAGAGGAGTGTGCTTTAGATGGGGCGGTGGGTAAGGTCTTTTCTGAGAGGTGGCACTGGAAGTGAGGGCTGAGAAGGAGGCCGTGTGCAAAAGCCAGAGAGGCCAGCAAGGGGCCATGCCTGCAGGAGATCGGAAAAAGGAGGAGAGAGAGAGAGAGAGGGAGAGAGAGAGAGAGGAGTGCTGGGTCATGCTGGGCCCAAAGGACATAATGTGGAGTGTTTATTCTAAGTGCAATGGGAAACTGAACTACATTCCAGCTACACTGTCCAAAGAGTCTTCATTTATTTGCCATGTATCATTTTTCTGCATAATTAATACATAAAGTATAAATCCAAAATTGTTTAGATTTGTTTGTGCTTTTATGAATATCTTTACACTTACCTTGCATTATTGTCAGTTAATCTATGTTTCCTGTCACATACAATAAAAAAAATAATAAGTCAATGCTAAGGAAATGTCTGCAGATGCTCAAGGTCACCTGGCTAGGATGAAGTTGAACCTAGGAAAGTAAGCGGAATTTTACCTTATTTCATCCAAATGCAAAGTTAGCCAGTTTTTTTTTTCCCAAACGAACTGTTGTGGATTGAACTGTGTCCCCAAAAAGATATGTTCAAGTCCTAACCTCTAAACCTTTGCATGTGACCCTGTTGGGAAACACTGTCTTCTCAGATATAATATGTGGTTATATTGGATTAGGGTTGGCCCTAAATCCAGAGACTGGTGTTTTTATAAGAATGCAATGTGAAGGCTCAGAGACACACAGGGAGAAGGCCATGTGGAGACTGAGGCAGAGTTTAGAGCCATGCATCTATGAATTGAGGACTCCAGGGACTGGCAGCAACCATCAGGTGCTAGGAGAGGGGCATGGGAAGGTTCTCCCTCGGAGCCTTCAGAAGAAATCAACGCTGTTGACGCCTTGATTTGAGACTTCTCGTTTCCAAAAATGTGTGCGATTAAATTTCTCTTGTTGCAGTTCTTTGTCATAGCAGCCCTAGCACTCACTATAGAAGGCATTAAAAAAAGAACACAAACTTTCAAAATTATTATTTTGATGGTGCCAGGCTGTTAGTGGGACCATGATGCTATCAGGTTGGCATTTTCTTTTTCTTTAACTACATAGTTATTTTGATGCTAGAATTTGGGAAATGTTTATCTTTGTGTGTTGGCTAACATTCTTACAGAGGATGGCAATTAAGAAAAAACTTTTTTTCTAAGGTTGTAGAATATGAGAATAGACTTTCTTCTCATTCTTTTCAAAGTGCTATGTGTAACTGTTAATAGGTAGTATTTTTATTCTATTATATCAAATGTTTCTTATTAAATATATCCTTGTTTTAGAAATTAGATGAATTAATTTCTTTTGCTTTTACCTCTCTTTTTTTGGGTGAGAGGAAGGGAGACAGTAAAGCAGACTTCTGCATGTGTCCCAACCTGGTTCCACCTGGCAACCTCATTTGGGGACCGATGGTCCAGTACCAAGCTATTTTTAGCACCCGAGGCTGATGCCCTCCAATGGAGCTATCCTTAGCACCCGGGGCCATGCGTGAACCAATTGAGCCACAGGCTGTGGGAAGAGAAGAGGGAGAGAGGGGGGTGAGAGAAAGGAGAGAGAAGCAAATGATTGCTTCTCCTGTGTGCTCTGACTGGGAATTGAACTCAGGATGTCCATATGTTGAGCCAATGCTCGGAGTATACACTGAGCCACCAGCCAGGGCCATTTTGTTTGGTTCTGATATATACAGTAGGAAGAAAATGCTTTCATTTCTCCTATCCTGAACTATCAGGAAAGACAAATTGTCTCTCTATAGAGGCCCTGTCAGCAGTGAAGAGGTAAAGAAGCAGCTTGTTATGCTGTTGGGTAGCAGCATAGACTTCATGGGAAATTGATCTAGCTCACGTACATACAGAAAATATTGTTTTCAGTCGAGGGGGTAAGAAAAATAGTCCAGTTAAAACAAGACAGCCACATAGCCAGAAGTGGCACTTGGAAACATGACCAAATTTGACACATTGCACGGTTAATAACACTGTCAGTCACATTCATGAATTTCATATTGATGATAAGTTATCAATGAAATGTGATGACTTTAACTTTTTATACTATTTGTTTTCCACAGATGTAGCACATCAGAATCACCTGTGAATTCTTTTCATAATATAAATAAATGCCTGATTTTAACTCTGAGATTCTGATTCAAAGGTGTTAGTTGAGGTTTGGCTATGTACAATTTCAAATCCAGTGTATGACTCTGACATGCAGGCAAGGTTAAGAACCATAAATCAAGCATAACTGAGCATTGAAAAAAAGGTATTTTTCTGGGGGGGATGTTATAAAAATATAGTGTAGGGTCATCATACAATAAAATATTTTATTTGGATAGTAGAATTTTCATAAAACAAGTTTTTTTCCTAATTGTCCTTGTTCAACCGGTGATAGGGACAGGTTTAGAAGTTAATTTTCAACCTAAACTATCAATAGTATCTCTTTCACAGGCCAAGATGATTTATATTATTTCTGTTAAATGATTAGCTCATAAACTTTAACATCGGCAGAACCACAGGAAAGGATTGTGACAAGCTTACAATTAGTAAAAGCAGGGTATAGATAAGCAGGCCATTTCAAATTCTGAGGACAGTTGCATGCTATATCTCATTCAAAACATATCTATGTCACAAATTAAATGTGGTGCATGTACAATTAATAACTGAGTTGTTGCTCACAGGATGACATATGCTAAGTATGCAGAAATGATATAATTTGGAATGTTTAGTTTTAGTTGTCTTCACATTTCAGAGTCATTTTTTTTTCTAGATCTCAAAAGGGTTTTTGTTTTGTTTGTTTGTTTTTTGTCACTGTGGAACTAGGAGTTGCTAGATGCCAGGCCAGTAGAGCCTAATGGTAAAATGATCCTGGGAATATTAAAATTATTTCTGGAATGCAGTCTAAGATATCTTCTGATACCTTTCAAAACCAGTGTAGAGCTCATCACTCAGTCTGATGTGCAATATAATAAGATTTCAGTCAAAATAGAATATAAAGGACATATGAAGACTTCTGAGAGCCAGGTGCTGCGGCACTTTAAGAAATAGCCTTGAGACAGTAAAAGCTTGAGAAATGGCTTATTTTAAGCTCCTGTAATTAAAGAGAAATCATCAGGCATATGCATCGGGTGACAAGTCAGAGCTGCCAGAAATGGTTGTTTTTGCAGAGAAGGCTGGAGCATCACACACCGCAATAGCAGGGTTCTTAGTATTAGATCAACTAGTAGCAGGTGTGTGAAACACACACACACATAGCGCATGCACACACACACATGTGCGCGCACACACGCGTACACACACACACACATGTGCACACACGCGCACAGCTTTCCATGGGCCCGTGACTTTGGATAGGTTGCTCTGTGAGTCTGAAGGAACATTTATCTCACCTCAACAGATGCCAGTTATGTAAGTGTAACCGCTTTAGTGCTGCAGCGAATCTGATGCTGTTTTTCTGAGTACCATAAAAACTCCTTGTGGTGCAGCTGGGGGATTTTATAGACACTTCACTGAATATTGTATCTTTTTTTTTGTACTGTGCTCTCTCTTAATTCTAAAATAGTGGGCTATGAACAGAAATATGCTGTTACAGAGTAACAAACAGATCAATAGAAATGACACCCTTTGCTGAATGTGAAGTTGGATGATGAATTGAAGATAATTCAAAGGACAGATACACAGCATCTCAAGACACACACACACAGACACAGACACACACACACTGTTAGGAACACATATCTTGATGTTATATAGTACTTACTACTTTCAGTGACGTTTTATTATTGTTCTTGCCACTGACTGTCAATTCTGAATCAGATATTCCCTCTCTCATACCCTATATTGCCTGTATTGAATTCTGGCAAAATTATTTAACACACCACAGCAGATTCACTAAAAGTAAAAGCTAAAGACTCTCTTTGATGGTATCAACATACAGCAGTTCATTTTCTTTAGCTGTAATAAAGGAGGATGCAACTTTCTTTTGTTCCCAAAGGCTGAGTTGTTGTAAACTTATGGGTGAGTCGATTGTGGGTTTTGGTGTGATGAAACAGCACGGTGATGTGGCCAGATGCACAGACGTGGGGGCAATGTCGTCTAGGATTGAGTTCTCACACTTCCCCTTACTGCTGGGCAGACACGGGCAAGCATGTAAACCCTCTGTACTCCCGATTCCACGCCTGGGCACTGAAGCTAACACTGGTACCTAGCTCAGAGGTGGGCGAGAGGACTCAATAGTCCAATGATTGCTAAGCAGGAGAGTAGTAGTTAGCAGGAGCAGGAATGTTAACCCTTGCTATCCTGCAATGATTAAAATAGACTTTTCATATCCATTAGAACAGACTTTCACCTTTAATTTTCTTCCTTACAATTTCAATTGGTAAAAACAAAATTTGAAGGCACTGACATTTCATTTAGTATAAAAATCAATATACATGCAGAAAGTTAATTTCTGGTTACTTGACCTCTAAGAAAAGATAATGTATGCCATTATGCACGTGGGCAGGGTTTTGGACTGGGAAAAAAAAAGTATCAACCAAAGAAAGCTTAGGGTTAAAAAAGGATATTTTATTTAAAATGAAACTCATTTTTCAAAAGCTTTTCAAGATATTGATTTACAAATTTGTTAAGTAAAAGGAGAAGTGAGGCCAAATATTAACAAATAAGTAAGTATTAAAAATCAAATATGAACTGAGAAAATGAAGGTTAATTATTTCTGACAATCTGCTGTTTTAAAATTTTGAGTTTTGAAGTAATCTTAACCTTAATCATTTTGATTATAGCATTGATTTTTAGATTTATTAAAGGGAAACATATACCTTATAAAAAACATAAAAATACAAAATATATTGTAGAAAATGCAAGTTTCTCTGTATAGTCTTACCACTCTGGGGTAAAACTGTTAACGTTTTGATGTATTTTATGTGAAATTTAATATCCACTCACAATTTGAATCTCACTGTTTAAAAAAGAATGTCATAGCCTAGTTTTATTTTTATTTAAGACATGTCATTAGTTTGTCCACTATTCTCTGTAAAGATTACTTTTAACAACTGATTACTATTCCAGTATTTGTCTCCATTATAATTATTTTCACCATTTCTGTTTTGTTGGACATTTAGTTTTTATGGTTTTGCTATTATAAATAAAATTACAGTGAGCTTTCTCTTATAAAAATCTTTTATCTCATTTATTTTTGTTGTCTTCAAATAGATTTCTAGAAAGGGATTTGCTGCAACAAGAACACGATAGTTAGTACTCAAAAGACTGGTGGCCAGCTTGCTTTCCTTTTTCTTTTTTTATTATTAACTGAGAGTTGGAGGCAAAGAGACAGACTCCCCGAGGTGCGCGACCAGGATCCACCTTGCAAGCCCACTAGGGGCCGCTGCTCTGCCCATCTGGGGCCATTGCTCAGCAACTGAGCTATTTTAGTATCTAGGATGAGGCCACGGAGCCATCTCAGTGCCCTGGTTCACCTTTGCCTGAACCAATCAAGCCAGGGCTGCAGGAGGAAAAGAGAGAGAGACAGAGAGAAAGAGAGAAGGGGGTGGCAGCGTTGGAGAAGCTGAAGGGCATTTCTCCTTTTTTTCCTGACTGGGAATAGAACCCAGGACTTCCACAAACCAGGCCAACACTCCACCACTAAGCTAACCGACCAGCGTCCAACTTGCTTTTCTAAATATTCCAGTTTACACTCATGCCAGCAGCTTATGGGAACATACATTTCACTGAAAGCATGAGGACAGCAAGAATGATGATTTTCTAGAATATTTTTAATTTGATAAAAATATATGTATTGCTATATACTAAATATTTTATCCCCTCCAAATTTATATGTTGAAATCTAATCCTGAGTGTGATGGTATTTGGAGGGAGGGCCTTTATGAGATAAATTAGGTGGGATGATGTGAGATTTCATCACCATACTTAGAATAGCCCTCAATTTAAAACATGAATTACTCACTTCTGGACTTTTCCATTTAATATTTTTGGTTGACTATAGTTGACTGTGAGTAACTTAAACAGTGGAAAATTAAACTGCAGCTAAGGCGGGACTCCTATATCATTATTAGCTTCCAAAATTAATAGAACTTAAAACAATGGTCATGGTGGTTGCCTTAGCAGGCATAATGGCAACTCTAGACCTCATCAGTTATCTTTGTAAGAAAGGAATCATAATGTTAAAGAATTCATAACCAATAATTGAATTTCAAGTAAAATGATGTCAAACACAAAAAAATTATTTCTCTGTATTTGTCTTGTTCTACTGAATTATCTAGAAAACCTAGGAAATGTTAAATTTAGATTTTGATAATGGATAACTTTTTTTTGTCCCTGGAAATATGTTTTGCTTATGGTTTATTAAAAAATATATTTTGTATCATATTGTAAATGTATTTTTATATTATACTTCAATTTTGTTGTATATCACTTAAATAATTAAATATATTTTTTGAGTTATATGTCTCTTCAGCATTTATTAAGACAATTCTATGCTTTTTCTTTTAGTTTGTATAATCAGCACATTAATTATGTTTTTTTATGGAAATGTTTTTACAATACTAGAATTTATCTGATAATTATTATTATAATGTACTGTGATAATTGAGTTAGTAATATTTTACTTAGTTTTTTGTATCTATGTTCTTAAGTGAAATCAACAGTTTTTCCACTTTGTGCCCATTTTTCTGGTTGTTTTGTTTGTTTTAAGAATATGCTTGATGCAAAAATTGAGATATTTTATTATATTTCCAAGCTCTGGGGAAAATACTTGTGCCTCAAACTGTCTAGATCTCATACATTTCTTGAAATTAATATTTTTTGTCAACCCCCATTTTTTTCATGCTCTTTGGTTTAGTGTTGAACCATTTGTGTTTTAAAATTCAATTGTCTTATATATATTTTTTCTTTCTTTCTTCCTTCCTTCCTTCCTTCCTTCCTTCCTTCCTTCCTTCCTTCCTTCCTTCCTTTCTTTCTTTCTTTCTTTCTTTCTTTCTTTCTTTCTTTCTTTCTTTCTTTCTTTCTTTTTTGTATTTTTCTGAAGTTGGAAACGGGAGGCAGTCAGACAGACTCCCGCATGCGCCCGACTGGGATCAACTTGGCATGCCCACCAGGGGGCGATGCTCTGCCCATCCGGGGCGTTGCTCTGCTGCAACCAGAGCCATTCTGTGCCTGAGGCAGAGGCCATGGAGCCTTCCTCAGCGCCCGGGCCAATTTTGCTCCAATGGAGCCTTGGCTGTGGGAGGGGAAGAGAGAGACAGAGAGGAAGGAGAGGGGGAGGGGTGGAGAAGCAGATGGGCATTTCTCCTATGTGCCCTGGCCGGGAATTGAACCTGGGGCTCCCGCATGCCATGGTTAATGCTCTACCACTGAGCCAACCGGCCAGGGCTGTCTTATATATATATATTTTAATGTTTTAGCTTAAAGTTTCATAAAATATTTTTTAAGCCTTCTAACAACACCTCTGTATCTATTTTATCACTTTTCTTATTTGTTTTTCCTATCATTGTTCTTGACAGCGGATGCTTTGATACCCTTAGCGGCAGCCCCCCAGGAAAGGAGGGAGCCCTAAATGATACCATGGTTGTTTTCACTTCGCTTATTACAACTGCCTTTTCATTGGATGCTTTCAACTTTTTGAAATGGAGGGTTTTGAAATCTTGTTAGGGTTTCTTGGTATGTAGGCTTGGGGAAGAGACTGTTGTTAGCTGTTTTGGACTCATTGCCTCTTTCATTCCAACCATATATGTGTTCTCAGTAGCAACCATTATTCAAATTTCATGTGTGCAAAGCAACTCTGCTAGTTTCCAGTGGTGATACAGGGTTTTATTTATTTTTGTATTTACTTGCTGCTTTTGTCCAGCCTCTGTGGTGGGGAGGACTCGGGTTTTACCCAGGGGTTTGGTATGAAGGTTAGATGCTTCACTTACTTGACCATTTTATCAGGATTTTCACATATCACTTTTTAAAACAATTCAAATCAATTTTGGGGTTATAGAGTTGATACCGGATAAAAGAAAATGGAATGCGCATTGTTAACAGAGTCACGTAAAATAGAGTCAGGAGTCTATTAAGGAAGTGGGGATATGTACCTCTAGTTCTCAGAGCTGCTATTAAGTTTGTGAAACCTGATGCCAAACTAAATGCAAGGCTGAGCCATAGACAGCCTGGAGAAACAGCTGTAACATGGACACATGTTGACATTTCTTTCTTCCTTGTAGTTTTTTACTATCTCTTGTTTGGATGTTGGAACTAACCAATCCCTGTTAACCTAGCCAACAATCTCATCTGCATAAAAGCCTTACACTTTCTAATTTTCACCTTTCTAAACCCTGCCTCTCTTTGCTCTCCTGAAATGCTGGTTGGGTTACTACCTGGATCTGTGTCTCCAGGTTGCAATTGTTTGTGCTCAAATAAATGCATATTGCTCTTTATTACAACCTGGACCTCTACTTTGCTTAACAGTCAAACTTGATTTTTTTTCTCCAAGTACCCAATTCTTCTAGCACAATTTCCTCAATAATCTTGTCCATTTTGGATTGGCTGGTTATAACTCTTATATCATGTACTAATATGTGTATTAGATTTCATTCAGAATTTTTTTCCTCTATGCATTATTTTTATATAAGCTACGCATATGATAGCTTCATACTATGTGAGGAGCCACTGAGCCACTTCACCCACAGGTGTTGTAAGGTACCCAAAACTTCAGAATTAATATTAATATTTTAAGAGGCTTGGAGAACATTTCATTAATTTGGGTTAAGGTGTGCAGAGAAATTGTGAGAATAGTCCCTGTACTGTGTGATTGGCATAGTCAGGATGGCCCTTGGCATTGTATTGCAAATGCAAAGGGGAGGAAAACATGGATTCCCAGACATTCCACCACACCTGTGGGGGAAGGGGTGAATGGCTAGCTAGGTGCAGGGAGAGAAAAGCCAAAATAAACCTTTTCTTATAACTATGAACCATTTGCGGGCATTTGTCCTCACAGGAACTACCTCTCCTATGTAAATGCATGTAGTTAACACGTGTGATTCTGGACAGAGAGATAGCAGATGAACACTAGATAATATGGGAATGCCTTTTAATATGTAAAAAGATATCTTTCTGCCATTGTGTTGACTTGTAAATTTTGTTTTCTCCAAGAGGATGTATGGCTTGCAAATTGAACGTGGTCTTATCATGTTAAAGGACATATGACTATAACCAATAGTGGTAAGGGGCTCCTAATTACAATTTTTGCTTCTGTACTTCCCACTTACAAAACTATAAAAACTAAGTAGAACAAAGGGCCGGTGCGCTCTCCCTCAGATTTCTGTTTGGAGTTGCTGCCGCTTGGCCAAGCTAGACAATAAAGCTTTGGTGTGTAATCGACGGACCTTGTTCGTGTCTTCAACGTTTCGGGTCCCTCTGGATTAGGATTAACACTATGCATGACATTTCAGTCTAATTTTAAATTTCAGATACCTATACTTAAAAAAAATTCCTATTGATTTACGAGAGAGAGAGAATTAACTCATTGATCCACTTAGTTGTGCACTTATTGGTTGCTTCTGGTACATGCCCTGAGTAGGGACGGGGATTGAGCTCATGACTTCAGTGCCCCCCGGACGATACTCTATCCACTGAGCCACCTGGCAACGGTGACAACTATGCATTTTTGTAACACATTTTATTCTGTTTTATTCTAAACATGATTCTGTGTATCAGATTCGAAGCCCCTAGAGGGCTTACCCAACTGGGCTTCCCTATGTTAGCACAGTGCCTTTTTAATGTCGGCTGCTATCAGTGCTTGTGTCCGCTTGGCTAGGCTAGAGTACCCAGCAATTCAATTAAACACTGTTGCTGTGAGAGTATTTTGTAGATGTGGTTAACATCTATGATCAGCTGACATTTAGTAAAGGCATTGTCCTTGCCAATCTGGGTGAATCTCATCCAGAAAGTTGAAAGGCCTTCAGACTAACGTTTCTCTGAGGAGGAAGACACCCCTCGGGGTGCAGCCTCAGCTGCTGCTAGAGAGAGACCAGCTTGTCTACAGACTCACCTGCCCGCCCCATACTCTAGGGAGCCAGTTCCTGAGCGCGCTTTCCGAGCACGGACTGATCAGGGCTCTGTATTGATAAAGAATCTTTCTCTAGACAGTTTCCATTTCACTGATGCAATCTGCTGCATAAGAGCCAAAAACTCTTCTCATGTCATTTTAAGTATTGTGAAAATTTATAGTATTAATCTTAGCATTTAAACAGGAAAAAAAGGCACTTTTCTCCCACTTACTATGACACTAACTTAACACATACTGACACTTGGCACTTTTTCTCTGTACGAGCCAACAGCAAGATGCAACGTATACTGTATCTGCCCAAGGTGAGATGACAATCATCCCCCCAAAATGAGTTTATTATCTTATCTGTGCAAACGTCCTGTTATAAGAGTGGAATGCCGAGTAAAAAAATGGGGATAATTCACTTTAGCGTGACTTTCCCACCACCGGTGTCTTCTCTGGATAGCCTGGAAGCTCACAGAAGTGCTGTTTACATTTTCTGTTATGACAAGAAAAACCACGTGCATTACCGATTCATGGGGAATACATTTCCAAAAACGAGTCTCACTATTTTCTAGGGAACACGATTTGATGTGAGAATGGGGATACCCCTGCTTCTTTCTCCTTTTAGATACCACACCAGACTCCTGTGGCGGTGTTGTGTTTCCCCTTCCTGTGTGCGTTCACACGGAGGCATATCCATTCTGAAACACATTGGGATCGTCACCTTCTACTAAAAATACCAATTGCAGCAATGCTGAAAACGCAAACGACTTCCCTGTAAATGGAGGCACATTATCAGAAATTCTTACTACTAGTGCTCCACGGATGGGTATACAGAGCATTAAACTTATTCTCGCTCTCCTTTCCTGGGGTTATAACAACATTCTGAAGCACTGTATAAAGGATGATTATTAGAGGATAAAATCAATATCTCTGCACTTTTATCAGTCTTCAAGAGAAATCAGCTAAAGAGGAATAAAAGAGTTATTGTCTTTACTTTGAATTTTTCTCCAAGCTTGACAATAAACTATTTTTGCTTCAGAGAAAAAAAAATGCATTAGCGTCAACCTGGTTAAGAACTACAGAATTACACATACCTTTACTTTAACGTAGTTTATTGTTTGGCTTGGTAATAAATCTGTTTTAGCCCATGCTTCTGTTGTCTCTGTGTGTGTGTTTGTGTGTGTGTGAAACTTGCTGTATGATAAATGTCTTATTAATTAAACATAGCATAAATATAATGCAGTAGTCCGTAATTTGAAGAGTTAGGCATTTTTTAATTCCTCTGCAAGCTATTTTTCATACTATACATCCATATTCTGTATGCTTCCTACATAGAACAGTTAGAGTTGATGAAGGTAGAAAACTTAAAGGCATGATATGTGTGTATTATGTGTGTGTGTGTGTTTGTGTTGGAAATAATTTGTAAAACTCACAAAGAATTTACTAAAATTGAAAACTGTCATTTTAATGATCAGATTCCCCAGAATTTTTATGTCATTTTGGAAATACTGCAGGATAAGAAGATCCTTTCAATTATGCATAATTTTAGATAGAAATCAAAGATGAGACAATCCTTCGAATGACAAACAGACAGCCCAAAGTACCACATTTACATTTGCTTAGAAATGCCTACACCGCAGAAATATGCTTAGGTCTCTATACCCACATACACAATGCTAGAAAATTTACTTTTAGCCATTTATTAACTTTGGTGACCGTTTACACGTCTGTCTTCCATGAATGTCACTTCTATGCTTCAACCACCACCATTTTCTTGAATGATACTGTAATTCCAGAGTGTCTTCTTTGGTAAATTCAGTCATCAACATTCTGGTCTCAGTGTACTGCATATGTCAGTAGCATTTAACACAGTGACTTATTCTTCCCTCTTTAATCATTTGGCTTCCAGAACTTGTCTTGCTCATCATTTTCTCTTGCTCACTGATTACTCCCTGTATTATTTTCCCATTGCTACATAACAAATTACTACATATTTCATGGCTTAAAATAACAGCCATTTATTATCTTGCAGCTTTTGTAGGTCAGAAATTCTGCTCAGGATATCAAGAAGCTGAGCCTAAAATGTTGGTTAGATGACCTCCCCACCTGGAGGGTGGACCGAGGCAAACCCACCTGCAAGCTCATTCCTGTTGTCAGAACTCATCCCCCGTGGCTGTTCGACTGAGGTCCCTGGTCTCTTGCTACCTGTCAGACTAGGGTTGCTCTCACTCCCACAGTCACTTCCAGGTCCTTGCAAACTGCCTCAAAACATGTCTGTGGATTCTTCAAGGCTAGTAGGAAATTCACACTTTGAGACTCCCCCTGAATATTTATTCCCTTCAGAAATGGCCTGGATCTACTATTTAAGTGCTTGCTTGACTAGGTTGGGCCCACACGGGATCCTCTCCTTTTGGATTAACTCTCAGTCTACCGATTAGGGACCTTAATCATATCTGCAAAACTCCTTTGTCTTTGCCTGGTGATATAACCTAACCATGGAAGTCAAACCCTATGATATTCAAGTCTCCCTGCGGTCAAGAAGAGGGGATATGTACACCAGGGGGCAGGGATCTTGGGGCCCTTCTTAGAGTCCACCTACCTCACTCTTTCTCTGAACCTCTCCCATCTCTCCAAACTCTTCCTGGTGCTCCGGGGCCCAAGGGTTCAGATTTTGGTTCTCTTCCGTCTGTATCTTTGCCTGTCCCCTGGATGATCACATCGTTCTGACCTGTTTTAATACTAAGGCTGATAAAACCCAATTTTATGCACCAAGCCCTATTTCTTTTTTTTTTTTTTTTTAAAGTCAGACTTATGTATCCAACCATGTATTTGATTTGGATGTAAAAACAGTTATCTCAATATTAACCAATCCAAGATAGGACTTTATCTTTCCTCTCAAATCTGCATGTTTATGTTTTCCCTTCAATTCTTCATTTTTTTTTTAAAAAAAACATCTTATCAAATTACACTACTAGCCCTTTTTAAAATCTTTATAAAAGCAGTCTCCTTTACTTTTCCTTCCTGAAATCACTCTTCCACCTCTGCCTTACAGACTTTCCATCAAGATTAATCCTTTCATCCTTTGCACCACCTTTTACTGTAGGGGCTCGAGCCGTGGGAGAACATTCATACGCATGCATTTTTGTGCCATTTTGTGCTATTACAAGTAAATGGTTTCCAACTTCAAGAAGCCTCAGGGCTTTTGAGGGATAACTTAACTCATTCTAAGTCCTTCTCTCCTCCTGACATAAATTCCTTTAAACCTTTATTGTTCTTTTAACATTCTGTGCACCAACTAAAGTCCCCCACAAACAGGAGATGTCTCTCCTTCTAATATCTAATGCCCCCTACGTGTCTATGTATACTCATAATACTCATTTAATTCTTTTCTCAAGGTCTCAGATATTAATCCTTCAGTTATCTCCTATTTCCTTTATATTTTCAATGTTTTCCTTGCCAGTGGCTCTTTCCCATATCAGTGATTTTCAACCTTTTTCATCACATGGCACACATGAGCTAATTACTAAAATTCTGTGGCACAACAAAATATACATGCCGATCTGGCAAAAGAAAAATAGGTATAATTTTGATTCATTTACACCAGATGACTATTGATTGGTTGGTTGTTGTCATTTTTTTACTTGATATTCTAAGGGAAAAGAAAGAGGTCAATGCCCCTAACTAAATAGTCGGGTATGATATGTTTTAAAAATTCTTGTAGCATACTGTTTGAAAATCGTTACCTTAGCTGATACACATTACAAGTCTATTGGATCTAAAAACAAAGGCAAGAACAGACCATCTTGTCCTTGAATACCTTTCTGCGTGCTGCCTTTATATTCTTATTCACTACACAATCAATCATCTTGAGAGAGTGGTTTTATTTACCCTTTTTATTTTCTGCTCTTGTCTTTATTACATGACTCTAAAACCAGGCTTCTACTCCCACAATGCCATTAAAGGACTCATCTCTAAAGTTACTAACACTGCTAAATTGTCAAATCCAAAGGACACATTCACTCCTCTCTTACTCCCATCGACAACGTTACTTTCTGGAAACAACATAATTCTTTGGCTGCAGTCTTACTTCTACCTAATTACATTTCATTTCCTCAGAAATGTATTTCTTCATTGTTCTGTCTCTTATTTTTTTTATTTCTTTATTATTATATCCTACTATTTCCTGTAGTTTTCACTACATCAAAGAGTCTGGCAATATCAATATCTGAATTTACTTTTCAGATTTGTCTCATAAGTTTGAGATCCTTCTTCCAAATCTAGATGTTAGATGGACCCAAAACTTTTAATTACACTCCCGCATAATTCGTTATCTTTTTTTCTCTAACCACTTTTGTCCTTCTGATCATGGCACATTTATCTACCTAGGCACAAACCAAAAACTTGTGGGCAATCCTTTTATTTCATATTTATTTATTAAACACATGAGTTTGAGTGTCTACTATATGTTATGTATGGACTATGCTGAGTGCTGACAGTACATTAATGAGCCAAAGAGGTATAGTTTTTCTGCCATTTTGGACCTTAGATATTCTCATGGGAGGGACAAAAACAGGTAAACATGTAGATGAGTAATTATAATTTGGTAATAGTTCTGAAGAAATACTTTTCTCTGTCACAGACTAATGGTGAAAAGTCTACTCTAGATAAGGAATGGTTTTTTGGGAGTGATGAAAGCAAAGATCTTCCTTTGTAGCTAGGACAACAAAGGCCCAGAGGTATAAAACTACTTGTCTTATTATAGGGCCTGACAAGTCCTGAGAAGCAGACTGTATTTAGTCTACCCAAGAAGTTACCCAGACTAACTCCAGCTTGTGTTTCATGCTTATGTAAATTAAATCTTAAAAAGAAGCTCAAGGCTTTTCTCTACCCCCCTCATCTTACATCATTCAGAAGTTCATGCTTATTGGCTCTGATAAAATCTCCCACAGTTCCCTAATCTCTTTTCATCTTCCCTGTGTGTGCCCTCTGGAATTCATGATTAACAATTAGCCAAATGCCATGTACAGTATCTTAAACCTCATCTCCAAATGTTCCTTATACTTTCATTCTTGAATTAAAACCGGTTGTATTTTTATTCTACCATTTCTACTGATGGTCTAAAAGTGATGGCTCTTTTTCTTTAATAGCTTGAATACAATGGAGGGAGAGTAGATGTTAAAGTTTCTCTTCATGGCTAGTTCTGTCCAGTGTTCCTTCTTCCTAATCACACCCCCAGATGCCCCTTTGAAACTCATGTTATGAGCTTACATATGTCTTGTTCTTCTTTGCTTCAATTATTTTCAAACTGTTGGGACAAGTGATCAGTTTCTTGGCCATCTCAACTTCAATCAACATCTACTCCTCCAAGTGATATCATAGTCAGGATGGGTTTATCTTTCACTCATTCTTTTAGTAAAAGTAAAGTGCTTTGGGATGCCATATTCATTAGGCTTGTCATATTAGACTCCCCATAACATATTAGAATCTTCTGTTATTTTCTGTCTCATGCAGTCCAAAGGAGAGGGGAAAGTTCAGTGTATCTCACAATTTGGCAGAAGTTTGCAGAAAAAAGTTAAATTTGATATATTCATTTTGCTTCCTATTTCTATTTTCATTTTATTTTAGTTTTTTGCAGTTTCTTCACTATCTCTATAGCTTGGTGATACATTTAAATATATTTAATTTTTTCTGTATATCTATCTATCTATAATAATATAATATCCTATGGATCTGTTCATAAGGGGTATTCTATAAAAGTTATTTTGTCCTTTGTTTTCACTGACATGTCTTTAGATATTTATTTTTCCCTACTTATCTTTATTTATAGATGATTAAATTACATTTTAATTTAATTTTTATGTCTATGTATTCAATTGCCTAAATCAGAATGTTATAAGGACTTAATAAAAATATTCTGCCAAAAAATTTAAATTAATAATTTAATTTATTTTTTACTAATCAATTTCATTATTGATTATGACTTGTTTATTCTTTTAACTAAAAATATTTACATTCATTTTAGAACAGAATTACAGATGGTCTTTGACTTATGATGATTTAATTTAAGTTTTTTTGATTTTACAATGGTGTCAAAGTGAAATGCATTGAGTAGAAACTGTATTTCACATTTTTATTTTAATCTGTTCTGTGCTAGCAATATATGATATGATATCATTCTGTGATTTTGAGCAGTGACAGTAAGATGATTTCACCCAACTATAGAGTAATGGTAAGTGTTCTTAACACATTTAACGTAGACTAAGGTAAGCTTTATTTTCAGTAGTTTAGGTACATTAAATACATTTTCAACATTATATTTTCAACTTACAGTGGGTTTATAGGGATATCATAAGTTGAGGAGCATCTCCGTATTATTGCCCCAAAAGCAACTTTCCTGAGATAGCAGATTTTCATGACAACAAGATGATTTTATGCTCATAGAAGAAACTTTGGCTGTAAGTTCCCATCAGGACTCTACGAAGTCATTTTTATACATTGCTGTAAAAATGTCATCTAATGTGCTGTGTTGTGATCATGTTTATTTAGTTTGCCCTGTTATTCTCTTCCTTCCTAACACTAAATACGGTTTATTGCTGGAGTTATTTCTTTATGGTAAATTATGGTACACCTTGCAGTGTCGCTCTGACAGGACACTGGAGTGCAATTCTGTAAGTAATATAACCATGAGTACTCTCAAGGCCTCATCACAGCAACGCTGTATCTGGAAGGACCTGATTTATAACCTAAGAGACAGCCAGGCAGAATTTTGCAGGGTGAAAAATTCAAAACTCTAAATAGTGTATAAAAATAAAAATAAAATAGACTATATCTCATTGCATCCAATTATTAGTGAGTCTTATTTTTAGTTAAATCTGCAAGAGTAATGACATGAATTCTTTAGAGAAAAGGCACAGAAACAAATCTAAGTGGTTGTAAAAACAGTGAAAGATACAATATTTATCTCAGAATAAAAGTTAAATAAATGTACTTGAAAAGATCTATATAAAAGACATTTCACAGGGATATGAAGGAGGTTTTTACAGAACTATTTTTAAGATCCTTTATTTTGATAGTGTTTTCTACTGCTGGATATATAGTCAAATTTGAAAGAATTCTACAATTAAGCGATGACCTTAAAAGAAGAAAATAATGCTTCGTAAGATGGTAACTAGACTTATCCTGGGGATAATTTTATAGTGCATATAAATATTGAGTCACTGTGATATATACTTGAAATCAATAGGATATTCAATGTCATTATACACCAACCTAAAAAAAAACAAACTAATGCCAATGTTGTCAATAACATGAAGTAAAGTAATTCTCTTACTTTCTTATTGGGAGCACAAAATATTGCAAAGTTTAAATACCTTTTATAATTTAAAAATATATTAAACAAACAAATTCATATTACCCCACAATTCCTCTTTTATGTATTTATCTAAGGAAAGTCAAATCACATTGTCACAAAAAGTTTTATACAAAAATTTACATAGAGGCTCTACTCATAGTATCCAAAAAACTTGGAAAATGCCCAAATATCAACAGGAAAATGAATAAATAAACTGGAGTCAATAAAAAAGATGATACAATAGACTGTGACCTTATAGTGAAATATAAATTATTTAAAAAATGGAATTGGACCCTTACACTATACATAACAATCAAACCAAAATGAATTAAACATTTAAAAATAAGATCTAGAAATATAAAATGCCTAGAAGAAAACAAGGGGGAGAAGATTCATGATAGTGTTCTTGGCAATTGTTTCATGGGTAAGGCATGAAAGCCCAGGGAATAAAAACAAAGAAGTAAACATGTGGACTACATGAAAATATGAAGCCTCGGCACAGCAAGGAAATAATCAACAGAATAAAAGGCAACCTAAGGAATAGGGGAAAATATTTGCAAACCTTATACCTGACAACAGGTTAATCTTCAAAATATATAAAAACTCATATCATTGAATAACAATAAAAAACCCTAATAACCTAATTAAAAAATGGTCAAAAGACCTGAGTAGACTATTCTTCAAAGAGTACATAATATAGCCTACAAGAATATGAAAACATGCTCAGTCATTATCATCAGGGAAATGTAAATCAAAACCACAATGAGATATCACGTAAAACCCATCAAGATGGCTATTTTGGAGATATTGTTGGTGGGAATGCAAAATGGTGCAGATGCTATTGAAATCAGGATAGATGTTCGTAAAAAAGTAAAAAATATTTAAAAAATACAATTCAGTGATCTGAAATCCTCCCAAAATTTTAATCAGGATCTTAAGGCGATATTAATGCTTTCTTGTTTGTTGCACCTTTATGATAGGCAAGATGTAGAAACAACTTAAACATCTATTGATAGACAAATGGTTAAAAATGTGATAATATATGTATATTATCTATATATGTGTGTATCTATATATATAGATACACACACACACACACACACACACACACACACACACTATTCATCCTTAAAAAGAATGATGTAGTATGTGACAACATGAATGAAACTTCAAATCTGACATCGTACTTAGTGAAATAAAATAGTCACAGAAAGAAAAATACTGCCTGATTCTACTTCAATGAGGTATCTGGAATTGTCAGATTTGTAGAATCAAAGAATTAAATGGTGCTGATGGGGGGTGGGAGGTGGAGGAAATGAGTATTACTAATCAATGGGCATAAAGTTTTAGTTAAGATGAATTGGCTCCAGAGAGATAAAATCAGCACTGTGCCTATAGTCAATGATAGTGTACTGTACACTTTAAATTTTTGTGAGGGTAAGCCTTATGTTAAGTGTTCTTACCATACCAAAATTTTAAAAAGAGGAACTACTGGTACACTTACAACAGAGATGAATGGCACAGACATTATACTTACTGACAGAAATCAGAAGCAAAAACATTTATAATGCATGATTCAATTTAGATGAAATTCTAAAACGAATGATGAAGATCAGAACAGTAATTGAATTGGGGGTATGTGTGGTATTGACTTAAAATGAGCATGGTTTAATGTTACAGTGTGACAGAAATATTTTATATTTTGATAGATCTATGGACTACATTTCCACAAAACAGCCATACACACTTTAGAAGAACATATCCAAACAAAATCATTTATTGAGCACTTTGGATGTTATACAGGCATAGTACAGTATTAGACTATGGGAATAAAAGGTAATTAGTAATAATGTAAAGTGAGATAACGGACTCATTCAGATTGATAATCATAATGTGAACTGTTTATCTTTCCACCAGTAGTAAACAAGGGTTCCTTTTTCTCCACAACCTTTTCCAGCACTTGTCATTGCCTGTCTTGTTGATAACAGCCATTCTAACAATTTTGAGGTGATATTGCATTGTAGTTTGGACTTGTATATACTTTCCAAATAGCCAGTGACGTTGAACATCTTTCCATATATCTATTGGAAATTTGTATGCATTCTTGGGATAGATATCTGTTCAGATCCTCTGCCCATTTTTAAAAATTGGATTATTTGGTGTTGAATTGTATGGGTTTCTTAGATATTAATCCCTAGTTGGAGCTGTTGTTTGAAAATATCATCTCCCATTTGGTTGATGGCCTTTTTGTTTTGTTGTCAGTTTCTTTTGCTGTGCAGTGGCTTTTTAGTTTGGTAAAGCCCCATTAATTTATTTTTGAAGCCTTTGAATGAAACTGACAAAAGACAGATCACAAGTAGAGAAAAATTTATTTATGCATAAGGAAGCAAACCAAAGAAATAATTTGCTCTTTAAATGGTTGAAGTTAAAGGCTTATATACCTAACTAATAGGGGAAAGGGAGGAGAAAGAAATGACTTTTATTGAAAGAATAAACAGCTTTCCTTAGGAAACAAATGGGTTTTTAAAAGAACATATGAGAAATAAGAGAGTTTGTGATACTGTTTGTCTATGCAGGTGTGAATATCTTTGCAACTGGAGAGTGTATTTATGGTAGTTTACTTTGGTCTCTCTCCTGGAGTAGAAGCTGCCCCAAAGAGGAAATTTTTGGCAGTTCTATTTCTCAGAAATATTTGCTTTTATTTTAGTCAGTTAAAGGGAATTCTAAGAACTCTTCTTTTTGTGTCTATTAGATCTCATGTATCTTCACCTTAAAATAATCTTTATACCAACTCTTGGTCTTCAAGAAGGTCCCCAAAATATTTTTGTTTCAAGTTGCAGTGTTTCATTTTCCAATAAGGGTGAACATACTCTCTTTTGTTTGATAGGCTTTTGGATTTCCTGTAGGAACTATTCATATCTCCTCAAAGGGGCTTCTCTATCTTTATCATACAGATTACTTTATTACCTTGTGACTCAGATCCCTGATGGGTTCAAAATTATAATTTTGAAGTTTTCCTAGCAGAAGAAAGGGTAGTTTACAAAGGGCGCACAT
Organism: Saccopteryx leptura; assembly: GCF_036850995.1. Taxonomy (NCBI): domain Eukaryota; kingdom Metazoa; phylum Chordata; class Mammalia; order Chiroptera; family Emballonuridae; genus Saccopteryx; species Saccopteryx leptura. Next base: position 18,313,627 of record NC_089506.1, read on the forward strand.
GGTGGTGGTGGTGAAAAATGCTAAGACAGCAAGGAATGATCACTAAAGTTTCATTAATAAAATGTGAGAGATCAATGTTAGGAAAATGAAACGAAGGCTAGAATGTAAGAGAAGATTAGAACCTGTCTAATGAAATGCCTGTAGTTTAAAGGACAGAACAACAGTCACAGCTAAAATACGTACACCTGGTGTCTCTTTATTTTTCTTCGTAAGACACGTCACTAATCTATTGGCTGTATTATACACAGTGATTAAGAAGCTGGGTTCAGAACCAAACAGTCTGATTTTGAATCATGACCCTCCTTCCTAGGAGCCATATTTCTTGGGCAAGTTTCTGTTCTATGCATCAGTTCTCATCATACAATAGGGAAGTTAATACTATCTACTTCACAAGGTGGTTTTAAAATAAAATGAGTGCACCCGTGAGACATGTCACTACATTTAAATACAGAATGTCTGCCACTTCCTAATCACTTAATCACATCTACATTTTTAAAAATTAATGTGGGAACTTAGAGGAGTGCTTTCCCCAGGGTAACCCAACATTAAATAATAGAACCTGGGCTGAAAACTCCATGCTCTTAATCTCCAGAAAACTGATTCTTCTCTATGTAATTTCTCTTTAGTCACATTTTTTTTGGTCATTTTTCATATCTTTGAAATGAAGGAATTAGTTAATTATAATCTATATTCATTTCTAGCAAAAAAATATGTAATCCACATAATGTAAATTTACAAATAACATGGGCTCAGATTTTATTTTCTAAGATAATTTACTTTTATACTTTGTATGTTTAACCATATGCTTATGTAAGGTAAATCATTTTCTTGGGTTCAAAATCAAAGAAAATATAGGTAGTAATCCAAAGAGGTCTTATTTAAACCTAAAATCATCTTTCTAGACTTTGCTCATATTCTACCTTCCCTAGAGAAAATTCAGTTAATGTAACCTGTCACACAAAGAAAATAAAATCTATAGATTTTTTTTTACCAGCATCCAGCAGCTAATATCCCTAAAATAAATAGTACATAAACCTTTTTCTTCATGTTTATGCTTAAGGCAGCTTTATTGGCTGCTCTTCCGCAAGACATATTATCTTTTTACTTATACTACAAAGTTTTATAATAACAGTCTACTTTGAAATTATCTGTCAATAAACATAGTTTATATTCTGCATCATACAGCTATAAAACGAGTATATTTTGATTAAAGAAAAAAGATAAAAACTCAGCATAAAGCTTAGTTAATTACTACTATGACAGGGAATATACATGATTTATAATAGATATTCAAACGAAGAGTTTTAAATTGATCAGAATTCCAAGTTTTTACTCCGTCTGTATAACATTCAGCTCTAGACCTCTCCTAAGGCAATACAGTAGGGTAGAAGTAAATAGACCTTGATGTGGAAGTCAACACTAGCCATGTAAACACTAATGCTCACAAAAATTAGGGGATATTTTATCGCTTCACATTCATTTTGAAATAGCCCCTAACTTTTGTGAGCAGTATCTACCATCAACCATCATTACATCCTTTCTTGATGTAACAGCTTCAGTTACTGCTCTAAGTACTCAAGTATAGCATTTGACCTTTTCTTTTTTTTTTCTTTTTCTTTTCTTTTTTTTTAATCTACAGAGTGTAAACCTATGGTTAAATAATTAAACGCAGTAAGATAAGATCAACCCCATTAAATCAGTTTGAAAGAAGAGGCAGTAAATGCAAGGCTGATGAGAGCTGCAAACCCACTGTGTGCTGCTGTAAATGCAAGGCTGATGAGAGCTGTAAACCCACTGTGTGCTGCTGTAAATGCAAGGCTGATGAGAGCTGTAAACCCACTGTGTGCTGCTGTAAATGCAAGGCTGATGAGAGCTGCAAACCCACTGTGTGCTGCTGTAAATGCAAGGCTGATGAGAGCTGTAAACCCACTGTGTGCTGTTGTAAATGCAAGGCTGATGAGAGCTGTAAACCCACTGTGTGCTGCTGTAAATGCAAGGCTGATGAGAGCTGTAAACCCACTGTGTGCTGCTGTAAATGCAAGGCTGATGAGAGCTGTAAACCCACTGTGTGCTGCTGTTTGAATAGTCGTTCATCAAGGTAAGAAAAAATAATAAGGAAAACAAAACAGAAAGAAGCACAGTGTTTAGGACATTATTTTAAACTTCACTAATTAGTTTACATTTTATTTTGCAATAAATTGGCAGCTGAATTAGAGTTCAGGATGATGCAGAGAACATTTATTATTATGGGTTATTAAGAGATGATGCTTATCATAGTGAGATATAGCAGAATATATCACCCCAAAATAAACCACTTCAGAATAAGGATTATTTTGAGCTGAAAGCAATTGAGAAGCAGCAGATGTAAGAGGAGCTCTCTGACTCCCTCTATGGGCCTAAAAGAGGGATATAACTTCATAAAGGTGTCTCCTGCCCTCATTTCCAGAGACAACCCTAGACACTTACTAGCCCAGAGACAGCACCAGAAAAGTCTATATAACAAGGCTTGTTAAAATTAGCCCTTATCTACCATTAGTTTCCCACATATTTGCCTTCCTACAATTTGTTGCCCTAGAAGATCAAACACTTTTCTTTGTCTTTTTCTCTAAAAATGTATTGCTTTTTTGTTAAGGTGCTTATATAGCCCGAGTTCTAACCACCCTTTTAAGTTACGCATCATGAATTGTTCCCATGTGTGTGCATGCACAGGGTAATAACTTCTGCTTCTCTTTCTCTTATTAATCTTTTGTCAGTATAATAGAACCCCAGCAAGAAGACCTATGCTGATAGAAGGCAAAGATTCATCTCCACCCCTCCTCTGCAATAGAGTGCTAATGAAAACAAAAAGCCTGAGAATAGTAAATCTATGGGTTTTTTTTACTTTGATTATTGTACAAGAAGGAAGGAATAGAACTCTTCTCCTACCAAATAAGCAAAGATGAAGGGAAGAAATCAACTATTAGATGAGAAAAATAAAAAAAAAATAAAATGAGTGAAAAAAGTCTTAACTGCTGTTTCCTTGAAAGATTCAAAAAAAGGACACCTCATCGATTACCTAGTACTGGAAAAAAAAAAGAGAAGATGCAAATAAATAAAATGGAGGATGCATTAACCCATTCACTCATTCAGAAATTATTTCTGAGAATAATTAAAATCAGTTGAACCATTTTTCATGTGTTTGCCTATGGAAAACTGAATTTTGTGTACACTGTAGCGTTTCCTTTTACATTATGTGTTACTTTCAACAGTCATGAAAGTAATGTGCTACTTCGTTAAAATTTCTGAAAATGTAAAAATAAAATAGAGCTAATGCAAAAAATGACATGTAATTCTTAATTTTACAATCCTAGGATGCTGTTTAGTTTATAACTCTTTTTTCTTTTTAAAATAAATAAAATTGGAATATATATCTATGTTTATATATATTCACACTTTTGAACTATTTATTTTCCAATTAACATTATATCATGAATGTTTATTATTTTAAAACTTCTTTGAAGAACATAACTTTTTATGTGTGTGTGTGTGTGTGAGAGAGAGAGAGAAAGAGAGAGAGAGAGAGAGAGAGAGAGACAGGGACAGACAGGCAGGAATGGAGATGTGAAGCATCAGTTCTTCATTGCCTTAGTTGTTCATTGATTGCTTTCTCATATGTGCCTTGACCAGGGGCCTCCAGCTGAGCCAGAAACCCCATGCTCAAGCCAGAGACCTTTGGGCTCAAGCCAGCGACCATAGGATCATGTCTATGATCTCACGTTCAAGTCAGAGACCCTGCACTTCAGCTGGTTAGTCCGCGCTCAAACTAGTGACCTCGGGGTTTCAAACCTGTGTCCTCAGAGTCCCAGGCTAATGCTCTATCTATTGCTCTAACACCTGGTCAGGGAAAGAACATAATATTTAATTATTGTAACATATTTACTTCTTTGGAAATAACAATTTATTGTTTGCTTATTTTGTTTTTAATGAATAACTTTTGCAAATAGTATTTTAGTAAATAATTATGTTAAAATGTTTGCTTGGCCCTGGTCAGTTTGCTCAGTGGTAGAGCATCGGCCCAGCGTGTTGATATCCTGGGTTTGATTCCTGGTCAGAGCACACAAGAGAAGTGCCCATCTACTTCTCCACCCCTCCTCCTCTTGCTTCTCTCTCTCTTGCTCTCTCTCTTTCCTCCTCCTGCAGCCATGGCTCGATTGGAGCAAGTTGCCCTGGGCACTGAGGATGGCTCCATGGCCTCTGACTCAGGTACCAAGAAGAGCTTGGTTGCTGAGCAATGGAGTAACACCCAGATGGGCAGAGCATCGCCCCCTAGTGGGCTGCTGGATTCCTAGCAGGATGCATGCAGGAGTCCATCTTTGCCTCTCCTCCTCTCACTGAATAACAACAATAAAAAAATGTTTGCTTAAAAACAATTTCCTTGAGATAAATTGACAGATTTCTTAAGAAACAGTATTACGATCAGCTATCTCATTCTGATAAAGAGAAAAATTAGAATTTAAACATTTAAAATATTTATGCTTATATCACTGCTTTGAGACTTTGAGACGCGGTGTTCATTAATTATTTTAAAATTTATAAGATGCTTTTTGTCCTTGTGTTTTTGAGTTTCTATCTTTTACTAGTGAAGAAAAACTAATTCAATACCAAAAAATATGTAAAACTTAGAAGTAAAATAACCAAAGCCAGTTAGGAGAGAAGCTGTTTATGGTGTTGTGATCTTGACCTGGATGGGGGAAAGAGCAGGCTCCTATTTTCAGGGGCTGAGGCAGAAGCTGTTTAAGGAATGGAAGTGCAGTGGGGTGGGGGAGGAGACGGAGCCACGAGCTTGGTTCCTGGATGAAACTGCTACAGAGCATATCTACTAGTTTAAGTAGCACTTTGAAATCGTTAACATTTCCCCTTAAAATGAGTTAGTGAAGTTTAATTTCCAGCAAAAACTTACAGCACAGAAGGAATCACTAACATAATACTTCCTGCTAGACATCAGCCATCCCGATTCAGACATTGAATACCTGTAGTACCAAACACTGGCATTGAGGCTTCAGGTTTGTGGCATGCTTCCTTACTGGGCCACTTTATTGCCAACAGATAGGTCTAGACTTCCACAGTTTGAGAGTTAAAAGTAAATTTATCTTTTCTACATAGAAGGATTAAGATGCATTATTTCTCAGAATAGATCTATGATTGTCTATAATGGGCTGAAATGAGAACATCGGGGCATGAATATATTCAAGATATTTAATCTCATAGTATTTCTAAAGTATTAATTTCATTCCAATGTTTAAATAGATTTTGGAGGGGGGGGCTGTTAAGTGCAGAAAAACAGCAAGTGAAAAGATTCCCCATGATTCTCCCTTCCCACTTTCTCAACATATCAGACGTAGTTACTGCTCACATTTTGATGTGTATTTTTTCCGGCCTTCCCCCCACCCCCACTCAGTCTTTTAAGTACATATTTCATTATTTAACTAAGGCTTAATTATATTGCAGTGGCAGAAAACTAAAAATAGGACAACACATTTTTGTTGGTCATATTATACGCTTATTATAGATCAGCTGGCACTTAGATCTTCAATGTCTTGAGTCCGGATTTCAGGCTGATGGGCAGCTTCATACGGGCTTGTGCTGCTCTTGTGGTGGAGGGACAAGAGAGGAAGGAAAAACGTGGGTAGACTCTTCCAACCTTCTGTTTGGAAGTGACTCATGTCACCTCTAGTTACGCTTCATTGATTAAGTCAAATCCTTGTGGCTGAAGAGGCAACCCAGAGTGTAGTCAAGCTATTGAAGATGTAGTGACTTCTAGATTAATGGCTTCTCCAGTGGTTTTTGAGTAGCTCTATTGTGACTGATTAATCAGGGCCAGTAACAGCAGAGATGTAATGAACCCGTGGAGCCAGACAATCCTTTATAGAATTCCTTTATTTTACACTTGCTTTGAACATTTGCATTTTCTCCGCCAACAGCACCATCACAGGATTTGAGGATTAGCTAAATGACTACAGTAAATTTGAATGTACAATATTTGAATTTCTAAAAATGTACCAAGTAAAATAATGCCGACTTTAAACAATTCTCTTTTGATCATTGCATTTTTTTTTTTTTTTTAGACAAAACAGAAAAAGAGAAAGGAGACTGGCGTTGGGGCATGGAGTCTAATCCACCAGTGTCAAGGTTCGGTAGGAAAAGACAAAGGTGTGCACTGTCCCAGATTTCTGCACACATTGTTGTGTACCAGGCTGGAAGATGTAAGCCCTGCTAAGAGGATAGACACTAGCTCTAAGAGGATGGGAGAAGGTGAAGCAGGGCCAGCTGTGGACCAGGTGCAGCAGAATCCACCAGGAAGGAGCGCTGCTCCTGTGGGTCAGCTGTGGGCAGCAGACTGGACAGTTCACATGTAAATAAGATGTGGAGGTTCCAGTGGTTCTACGGCAGCGGCTTCATCTCTCTTTTGGATCATCACAGAAACAGCCACCTGGAAATTAATGCTAACTTCCAACAGATTAACAGGCATGTGAGCAGTCTTTTGTCAGAGCTGGTCCGCGGCCATTAACAAGCCCACTGTTGTTGTCTCTTTCTCTCAGCCTTTGGCCACTGTAATTTAATTTAGACCATCTCAGAATATTATTTTTCCTTGTCATGTTATATGATGGTTTTCAGAATGGTGCATTTAAGCCACTCAACTGCAACACAAATTATATGTGAAGAGCTAGAGACGAGTTTCTTCAAACCCATGTCGCAGCTCGAAGTATCAACGTAGATACCTATGTCAGAACTTCACAATCTACCTCTAGTTTTCAGTCTACCTGTACTTAAATAAGTTTGCTTCCTATTAGTCATTTGATATAATTTATAATTTAAAAACATCTTGCCACTGAAAAGGTAAATTAATTAAAGTTACACAACTTGCATTCCAATTTTTCTACACTTTAAACCAGCTAGACCATTCACTTGAGAGCATATTGTTAAATGGATTAGCAGCCGAAAGGTGTTCCAGCAGGGCAGTTAGATAGAGAATTAGAAGGTGTTTGAGATTCCTTCCAGAATTCTGATCTTATATGTCTCAGAAGACTATTCTAGATTCTCCTTTGATGCTATTGCGGCAATGTTGTCTTCTGTTTTCTGTTCATAAATGCCTGTAGGAGTTTCCAATTTATGCCAAGACTGCAAATTAGCACAAGCTGTTGCCTCCCTCCAGCAAATCAACCCTAGGGAAACTATTGAGGAAAACACAATATGGCCTCGTAAAACTATGAGAGATTTCTAGGAAAAAAGAAGGCTACTTTGAAGTGACAAAGGCAGGTAGGTGACTGCAGCTTGCAGCGAAGGCCTTGTGGCTCAGCTGTTAGAGCCTAAATTGGAAATGAGCAGTTTAAATAGTGTCGTAGCTTCCCCTTGTCTTTACTCTTACGGCAGAAATTGGCAGCGGTCATCCAAACGTCTGAAAACCAGAACATCAAGTGGCCCATAATCCTGCTGGACATGTCCTTGGGGTTAAAAACAAGGCGGGGCAATACTTTGATAGGGTGGAGAACTGAGGAAAAGTAACTGTGAGTACTGCCCAGCTCTGACTTTCTCTTTCAGCCATTTCCCTCTCAACTTCCAGGGCTGATGGATGTCAATCTAGGGAGATGCCTTTTCCTCGGCGTCTGAAGGTAGATCATTGGCTGGAAAGCTGATTGATGTAGCGAAACCAAATGGGAGCAATTACGTCTGGCTGTAGTAAGTGGAGCTCTTCACTTCAATGCCCATCCCTTCATCCACAATTGTTCTCAGAGTACTGGTCCAGGCTCTTTCTTCTGCCCTTTCCTGATTCACATGAACAGTTAACCTGTCCCTTTAGGGATGAGCCAAAGTAGTAATGATAATAATACTAATAGCTAAAATAAAAAGGTAATATATTTAAATGAAAACTATAGGAATACAACATCTTCAAATTAAAACCTACCAATTGGTCAATATATTAGCTGTCGGAATTTGAAATAAATATGTAACAGGAACAGGGAAGATATTATCAATATGGAACAAGATGTGATCAAAATAATCAAGTAGAAACATTAAGTGTGAAAAAGTTAGTTGAAATAAGGAATAATAGATGGATTGCCTAAAAGCACAGATACCGCTGAAGAGTAAATTTATCATTTATAAGATAATTTCCTAGAAGAAAATAAATATGATAAAACAGCTGATAAACACAAAGACTAGAAGATGGACAAACATCTAGATAATGGTTTTGAGAGAGGAAGAAAAAAATTGTCAAGGTAAATTTCTAAGAATTAAAAGATTAAAAAAGAAAGGTTTTAAAACCGATATATCTAATGCAGTGTCAAATGAAAAACTCTTAAGGCATTTTGTAACAGTTTGGAGGAAGTGGCCTATTGAAGTGATCTTCTTAGAAGAAGTTACTACATTCTGAAATTAAAATTCGCTAACAATGAGTATGCTATAGTGATGATATTATGATAATCACCTCTTTGGAGAAAGAAGATCAGGATGACTAAGGGATCAGAGTCACCCAGAGGTGACTGATCAGAAAACAGAGGTTGGCTGATAAATCCAGCTAAAATTTAAGGTCCAGCCCAACCAGTGACATTCCTAAAAGTCACATGAACTGGAGCAACCAGTGGTAGTCCTACTGCGAGAAACAAATGCATAGCCCTCCCGCATACTGATAGGCAAGAGGCTTAGAGACTAGTAAGACTATTTAGGTTTTGGCAGAATTATATTTATTAATCAATCCTATTGGCTTACTTCACAAAGACACTAGAAATCTGAGTTGGAGGGGGTGTTAGCAGAAACAAGTATTAAGCATAGTGGAACAGATGTTTTCACTAGATGTTTGTGATCTCTCTGCTCGGATAATATTTGAAGTGTCTGTAACTGGTACGCATACAGATGGCAGGGATTTTCAGAAATTGAATAGGGAGGGCTATACCAGGAAGTTCTTTTGAAGTATCAGACAATTCTGAGAGCCAGTATACAGATAATGCCTTGAGTGATATCAATGAGACATTCCACCAAGAAGAATGTAGCATAGCAACGCAAATTCACCAAGAGGAAACGATATAGTAGAAAAATTCTAAGGGGAGGAAGTTCAGAAGGCATCTAACACTTACATTAGCAGTTGCTTCACTAAATTTTTGGCCATAAAACAAACCTCAACAAGTTTAAAAGAATGTACAGACATACCTCAAATATATCGTGAGTCTGTTTCAGACCCCCACAGTAAAGTAAGGACCACAGTAAAACGAGGCAATCTTTTAGCAGATAAAAGGTCTTCAATTTGTGAAAAAAAAACCCAGTGTCTGTGGAGCAATACACAGCAAAGTACCTTAAAACAAGGTCTGCCTGTACAGAGTATATTCCTAGATCATAATGAAATTAAAGTAGAATTCTATGGTGTAAAATTTTACTACTTTCTTTTCACTTGAGGCATAACACACATATAGTAAAGGGCATAAAATGTGCTGGTCATAAATTTACCCCACAATGGATTTTTACATATGCCTGCATAACTCCACTGCTCTAACATGTTCACCTGTGTTACTCCCCAGTCAGTTACTACTTTCCTCCCACCACGAGGTCACCTATATACTGACTTCTACCGCAACAGGCTAGTTTTGTCTCCTTGTGAACTTTGTATAAATAAAATCATAGAATACATAATATTTTGTAACTTTTTTTTTATTTGAAAAAATGCTTATAAGGCTCATCCTTAATGCTTTTCTTTTTTCTTTTATAGATGTGTAGTATTCCACTGTCAGAATATACCATGATTGTTATTTGAATTGAAAATGGAGGATAACAGGAGCTCGTATTTGCTCAGTCTATCTCACAGGAAAAGATTATATGGTTCTCACAATATAGTACATCAAATCTGTCTTCTGTTGTGTGAGGTTACACTGTCACCCTTCAAAGATGGTGAGTTACTTGAGAAGAGCATTATGTCCTGTTGCATTTTCTGTCCTTGAAAAGTATCTGACTTAGTACAGATTATGTAGTGGAAATTCAAAAATAGAATGTTCAAAAGCAGAAACTTTAAATTTCTGTTGCAAAAAAATAAATAAAATAAAAATAATAGCAAGTTATTTTCTTCAAAGGCTAAATATAATTACTCTAATACCAAATGGTGTCGCAAATTAAAGATGTTATATATGTGTGCTGATTTATATCCATGCCCAAATAAGACTTCATTTTGAGAATCCACTTAAAGTCTAGCTGCATTGAAAAAAAATTGAACTTCACCTTTTATTTTTTCAACCTGTGTTATAAAAACTTACAAAGAATGTATAATTTACATAAGCAGTGATGTAGTGAGTAGGTTTGGCAAAGAAAAAGGTCTAACACTATTTGCAGTACAAGTTATTACTGACCTTTCATAATTATTGTTACTGTAATTTTAGATTAAGAGATGATTTAACTTAACTTTTCCCGGAGTGATCTATTTTTATAAATGGATTACAATTAATTATTATAGCATTTGGATAAAGCATTAGCATCAAAGAAGGCAAGCTCAGCAATATATTTAATTTTGAACACACTGTGTATGATGATAGAATCTGCTCTGCAGAGGCAAACTAAGGGGAAAAACAAATGTTTAGACATATTATTTGCCAGAATGGAGCAATAGCATTTTGCAGTAGATGATGCTGTGATTGTGTTATTTGTTCATTATTTTAGTTTTTCTTCTTATATATCAATATATCAAGTAACTAGTATTTTAGTGGTAGATTTTTTAGACAGCAGAAGAGATGTTAGTTAAGACAACTATGCTTGTTTCTAGTGTATTAAATTCAGGCACGTTAAAATGTGGAGAGGTGCTGAGGAAAACGAAATGCTATTAAAGTGTCTGTGTCTCCGTGATATCCCCAGGGAGATTCCTCTCAGTTGAAAAGTTAGCTTTCACAAAGCTACTTATAAAGCCATTCAATGGCTGGCCTCTTGCTAATGGAACTTTAGAGGAAATAAAACCTAGTGCAAGAGGCAAAACAGCAACAAAATCTCTACTCAGGAATTTCAAAGGGCTAAACCTAAGTTAAAAGGTTTAAAGGAATGTGAAGAATGTATAACATGTATTAATAATTGGAAGCTGACATGATGTTTGAGAGTTGTGGGCATGCTGTCATTTCTATGACCTTTGAGGAGAAGTTCACGTTACGTGTGACCACAATACTCTTTTAAGTGGAAAACGATAGGATGTGGGTTGGAAGAAATTTCTCATGTGAGTAATTAATTATTCATAGAGAAGCTGTAGGATTACTTCAGGATATTATAACATTATATTGTAAGCAAAATATCATCCCTTTTTGAGAAAAGGAAATAAAATTCTTAAAAAAAGATTAAATTAACGACAAAACTACGTATGATTTTGATGATTAACCATCTTCTCTGGTTTTCCAGAGACCAATATATTTGAGAGTCATTCTAATGTTCTGTATGCCAGGAATAGATCTAAAAAGGAACCAACCTGCACATTTTGAGTGAGGTAGTAAAGATGTAGCTGATACTTGAATAAGTAAAAAGAACAATTGTGCTTTGTCATCTATCCGTATTAATTTTAAGCAAATTAATTTGGTTCAGTGTCATTTGGAAGAATAGATATACTAATTTTTAGGAAAGTTTTGCTTAATAAAAGGGATAAATATTAGGAAAATCTTTGGCCTAATGCCTGAAGCATAAAAAAAATTCTCATTGTTTTCATTTAGTTCTGTTTTCTGCAAATTTTTGTTTTGTTTTGAAATGGATACTTGTTATTCTTTTATTCTATTTTATTGAATTTGAGGTGACACTGATAAACAAGATTATATAGGCTGCAGGTGCACAATTCTATAACACATCATCTATATACTGTATTGTATGAGCAAAAAATGAAATACTTTTTATATTTATGGACATGTAACAAATGTTAATTTTTAACAATACTTTGATAAAAATATAAATGATATTTTGAAATAATAAACAATGTAAAATTAAACACAAATTATTTAGGAAAATATGTTTAAGAATGATTGGGCCTCTTTGTTTTGAAAAATGATTTTGCTTGGAAAACTCTAGAATGTGTTTAGAATCCATCTGTCTGAGGCTGATTATCTCATGGTAAATGCTCGTCATTTTTCGTATCAGAACAATCTTTACCTAACGGAATCTACTTTTCAACAAATTGGATTTTTTCTTGGAATTTTCCAATATTCACAGTCTCAAAATAAAAAAGAAAATAAACAAATAGATAGAATGCCCCCTTAAATACTCCCCCCACAGGAATAACTATTTAAAAAAAAACTGTAGACGTGATAATGAATTGGATGCTTGAATGGAAAATACATTTAGCAGTATACCAGGGTGCTCATTTAAACATTGGCCTATTGCTAAATGAACCCTAAATCACAGGACATTTGGCCATCAATTATTCATTTAATAAACTGTTATTATGCTAAAAAAGGGGGTAAAAATTCTGACAAAAGTCATAAGACAGGCCTGACCTGTGGTGGCGCAGTGGATAAAGCATCGACCTGGAAATGCTGAGGTCGCCAGTTCGAAACCCTGGGCTTGCCTGGTCAAGGCACATATGGGAGTTGATGCTTCCAGCTCCTCCCCCCCTTCTCTCTCTCTGTCTCTCCTCTCTCTCCCTCTCTCTCTCTCTCCTCTCTAAAATGAATAAATAAAAAAAGTGCTTTAAAAGTCATAAGACAATAAATAATAGTTCTAGGACCAAAAACCATGTAATTCTCTATCTTGTTTAGACTGAGTTCAATAACAAATTTTTACATAATAGGAAATCGGCAGTAAACCACGAGACTCCTCTTCACTTATAAAACCACATAGAATAGTTTAATTTTAAAAAATGTTCAATTTATAAATATATTCTTCTGTAAATAGGTGTTTTCTCTGAGGTTGTGATTTATAGTAGTAGGCCAAAATGATATGAGTAAACTAAAAAAGTTAAGAACATATTTGAAATACCAATAATGCTTAGAAAAATTAAGTAAACCCAATTCACAATTAATCACAAAATAAGAGAAATTCTTACCCATCAAATTGCAGAAAGTCAGTAATATTGATATTTCAGTTAAGTTGCATATATGCTTAGTACATACTTGGACCTGGGACATATAAACCTGCTCTGATTCAGAATTTCCCATTTACTAGCTGTGTGGCCTATGGCACTTACTTTTTCTTTAGATTGCTTTGACCCTAAACTCTAAAATGAGAATAATAGTAATATCTACCTTGTTATGCTATTGTGATTATTTCATAAATTAATTAATGAAAGCATATAGGACAATGCTTGGCATTTAGTCAACACTGAAGATAAGTGAAAGAGTATTAGTACTTCCCTAAGTTTTTGATAACAAAATAAACAGACAGCCAACTAAATGGGAAATGATATTTTCAAACAGCAGCTCAGATAAGGGCCTAATATCCAAAATATACAAAGAACTCATAAAACTCAACAACAAACAAACAAACAATCCAATAAAAAAATGGGAAGAGGACATGAACAGACACTTCTCCCAGGAAGAAATACAAATGGCCAACACATATATGAAAAGATGCTCATCTTCTTTAGTTATTAGAGAAATGCAAATCAAAACTGCAATGAGATACCACCTCACACCTGTTAGATTAGCTATTATTAACAAGACAGGTAATAGCAAATGTTGGAGAGGCTGTGGAGAAAAAGGAACCCTCATCCACTGTTGGTGGGAATGTAAAGTAGTACAACCATTATAGAAGAAAGTATGGTGGTTCCTCAAAAAACTGAAAATAGAACTACCTTATGACCCAGCAATCCCTCTACTGGGTATATACCCCCAAAACTCAGAAACATTGATACACAAAGACACATGCAGCCCCATGTTCATTGCAGCATTGTTCACAGTGGCCAGGACATGGAAACAACCAAAAAGCCCGTCAATAGATGACTGGATAAAGAAGATGTGGCACATATACACTATGGAATACTACTCAGCCATAAGAAATGATGACATCAGATCATTTACAGCAAAATGGTGGGATCTTGATAACATTATACGAAGTGAAATAAGTAAATCAGAAAAAACCAGGAACTGCATTATTCCATACGTAGGTGGGACATAAAAGTGAGACTAAGAGACATTGATAAGAGTGTGGTGGTTACAGGGGGAGGGGGGAGAGGGGAAGGGGGAGGGGGAGGGGCACAAAGAAAACTAGATAGAAGGTGACAGAGGACAATCTGACTTTGGGTAATGGGTATGCAACATAATTGAACGACAAGATAACCTGGGCATGTTATCTTTGAATATATGTATCCTGATTTATTGATGTCACCCCATTAAAAAAATAAAATAAAATTATAGTACTTCCCTAAGTTTCTAGAGTTTTGAATGGAACTCTAATGTGGATTGTACTTTTGGTTTTGACATCGTAGTTTCTTGGAAATCCTCTTTTATGAGCCTCAACTCTGAAATCAATTCAATCTGTATTTGCATTTCCCTAATGGCGAATGTGCACTAGTGTTAAATGTGTGGTCCCTAGAGCCTGAATCTCAGGGTTTCATTTCCAGTTCTGCCAATTCACTTTATGCAATCTGGAACTAGCCACCTAAATCTCGTCCTCAATTTCCATATCTGCAAACCTGGGACACGAGTAGTATCTATTTCATACAGCTGTCAAGAGAATCACGTTTATAGATTACTTTAAATTAACTTTAGCTACTGTTTGCACTATTTTAAATAAATGTTTTATTCCTATGCATGCTTTTCTGTTCCTGTCTCATGGACAGCATGGCTCTTGCATCTTACTTAAGGAGAGCAAGCTGACATATCTTTCAGTTTCTTATTTTATGTGAAAGCATTCTCATAAATCCGCTCTTTACTTTGACTCCCTTTCACGGTCTGTTTTTTATATAAATACCCACTTCTCTTTGAGAAGGGAAAGATTTTTTTATCAAGCTTCAAGATTTTTCTTGAGGTTTCATCAGAAGATTTGTGGCTCCTACTTGACCTGTGTGCTCTGCTCCTGAGTTAGCTGAATCCTTTTATAGATTTATGACGACAGGGAGTTTTGCTGTTTGTGCTTCTTAATCCAACATCCTCCAGCACTGTGAGGCTTTAGTGGAATCTCTCTTGGCTCTAATGACTACTTCTTTGAGTCAGTGGAGAAGCTGAAAACCCTAATGCTTGAAATAAAACAGTGTCAAGACTCTTCCTTGTGGTTATTGGTAAATATCCTTTTGTTTTCCATGAGTTTTCATCCGTGACCCTAAAATAGGAACTTCCAGTAATTTGTAGGCTCTGGAAAGTAGGTTCGACACTTCACCTAACAATTCAAAAGGATTTGGTCTCCATACACATGTCATAGACTTTTTCTTTTCTTTCTTTATATTTTTAAAAAGCTTTAAAAAATTTTTATTGATTGATTTTAGAGAGACAGAGGAGGAAGGGAGAGACAGGAAGGAGAGAGAGAGAGAGAGAGAGGGAGGCAGAGAAGGACTCATTTGTTGTTCCACTTAGCTGTGCATTTATTGGTCACTTTCTGTATGTACCTTGAGCAGGGATGGAACCTGCAATCTTGCCATTTCCAGACAATGCTCTAATGCAGGGGTCCCCAAACTTTTTACACAGGGGGCCAGTTTACTGTCCCTCAGACCATTGGAGGGCCGGACTATAAAAAAAAACAAAACTACGAACAAATCCCTATGCACATTGCACATATCTTATTTTAAAGTAAAAAAACAAAACGGGAACAAATACAATATTTAAAATAAAGAACAAGTAAATTTAAATCAACAAACTGACCAGTATTTCAATGGGAACTATGCTCCTCTCACTGACCACCAATGAAAGAGGTGCCCCTTCTGGAAGTGCGGCAGGGGCCGGAAGTGCCCGTGGACCAGCCATATTTTGGGGACCCCTGCTCTAACAGGACTAACGTTTCCCATTATGGAAGAGCAGTATCCAGTGGCCATCACTACTTCCTACTGTCAGCGTGCTGAGGCAGCTCTCTCTCCTCAAGTACACGACACATCATTGCCCATGTATTCTGTTGGTGAACACAGGGTGGATTTAATTGCAGGGACAAATAATTCAGAAGCTTGATTTTGACCACAGGTCAAGCTATATTCTACAATCCAGTTTTGTGATAAAGTGGATAAAAATCTATTTTGGCTGATATTAATGTAGCTACATGAGTGTTTAGTTAATATTCTCATGATACTTCCTTTTTCATACTTTTTCTTTTAACCTATCTATGTACTTATAATTAAAGTGTATCTCTTACAAAGTAGCATAAATTGAGTCCCTTTAAAAGCCATCCTGCACATCTTTGTCTTTTGATTGGGGTGTATGATGTAGGGGAAGAAAGACTTTCCTTTTTCCTCCCTAGGTTTATAACTGAGTCTATGATACAAACTGTCAACAGGGAGATTAGTAAAAGATATACAAATTTATTAATTTTTAATATTATGTGCACGGGAACACACCAGGGAAAAGTGAATAACCAAATGAATGATGAGATTTTAGAGCTTTTATACTGCGTTAATAGAGGTAGAGGGAAAACGATGTGGGCAACATAAGAGAGAGGAAATGATTTTTAGGAAAGATGAATGGCCTATAGAAGAATAGTTGGGAGCTGGGGTAGTTTGTGACAGTTTGTCCGGGTGCGGTATCAACTTCTAGTATCCTTTTCTGTGATGAATTAATCTTCTCTGATTAGGAAAGTCCTGGGGAGGGGATTTATGATAATTGTGTTCCTTTTGGAGGATCTGTCTGTAGACAGGGGAGGGGAGTTATTGCTTGTAAAACTTATTCCGAGGTTCTTTAAGGGTGGATTTTCTAATTTCTGCATTCCTTCTATATGTGTTAATTGGAATTATTTCATAAGAAAGAGTTGTCCTTTTATTTATTTATTTACTCATTTCATTTTATTGTTAGAGGCTCAAGAATACTTACTATATTCTTTGTGTTATAATCCAATATTAATGTCATTTTGTTTATTGCTCAAACTGCCTCAGCTTTAGCCATTGAGAGAGTGGCAGCTGTGTCACTTTGATATGTGCCTTTCTGTCTTCTTCCTTTCTCTTAGTGCTTCCTTTCTTTTTGGTATCACAAGATATGACAGGCTTACCTCATATTTTTGTTTATTCTCTCTTCTAGTAGTGTCCAATTCACCCACTTCACCAACGAGCTCTGGTTCCCTTTATTAGGGAATTGTATTTAGAATCTGTGTGTCAGTACTTCAAGAAGCCTGAACCTTATATATAGGTTTGTTACATTTATACTCTGCCTCCATCCTGACTGTTTATTTACTAACAAATTATTCCTGTAGAGTCTTTTAGTATGAAATACAGTGCTTTACATCACTGCTACTTTACAATATGTAGTGCTCCCAAATACATACTTTATTTTTTATTTATTTATTTTTAAGTGTGTGTGTGTGTGAAAGAGAGAGAGAGAGAAGAGAAAGAGAAGAGAGAGAGGGAGAGAGAAACAAAAAGAAACATCAACTTGTTGTTCCACCGATTGCTTCTTATATATGCCCTCATACAGGAGATCAAACTGATGACCTCGGCACTCCGGGGTGGCACTCTATCCACTGTGCCACTGGCCAGGCCAACCAAATACAGATTTTAGCCAGATAATGAGATGACAGACAATAGGCCAATGATTTACCTGACCTGGATTGGTCTTCAAAGTGTTTTTTCTTTTTAGAGGACAGATACATTTTCTTTTGAGACACATTATTAGATATTTGGCCACATGACTGTCAAATGAATGAATTAGTGAACCATGAAGATGCCTCTGTGCTTGAAGTCATGTAATATAATTAAATATTAATGAACAAGCCCGGATAATGTTGTGACAGAGATCAATATTTGTTAGCAAGAATAGGATGAAAAGAATTGATTTGTGGTCAAGATCAGATGCCGTTTTATTCAGGTACTGTTTCTGGTGAGACAGGAATTCTAAAGAGTATCCAGCCTTAGAGACTATAACTGTTTAAATAAAAGCAGAAGTATAGAAGAATGTGAAAAGAATTACAAGAACAGAAAGAACAGAAATATAGAATCTTTTTTTTTTTTTTTTCTGACAGAAACAGAGAGGGACAGATAGGGATAGATAGGAAAGGAGAGAGATGAGAAGCATCAATTCTTCATTGCAGTACATTAGTTGTTCATTGATTGCTTTCTCATATGTGCCTTGACCGGGGGACTACAGCAGACTGAATAACCCCTTGCTCAAATCAAGCCAGCGACCTTGGGTCCAAGTTGGTGAGCTTTTGCTCAAACCAAATGAGCCTGTGCTCAAGCTGGTGACCTTGGGGTCTTGAACCTGGGTCCTCTGCATGCCAGTCCGATGCTCTATCCACTGCACCACCACCTGGTCAGGCAGAAATATAGGATCTTAAGAACTGTTTACCAACATGGGCTTTTATAAAACAGAAAAACAAAAGCCCCAAAAGAACTGATCATTCAGAATATTTAAATTTAACAATTATTTTTGAGCACTAGCTATGTCAACTAGTGAGCCAGGCAGTGGAGATGCAGTGAGCATTAGGATTTGCCTGCCATCACGCCCACCTCCCAGTCTCAGCTGTAGGTAAGAATTGGTTCCTCGGGACTTCTCAGACTTCCTCCTGGGAACATGCATTATAAATAGATAATAAGAAGGGGATTAATCTTTGGGCGCTTAGCCATTTTGATAACAAAGTTCATGAATTCTATTAGTTAATTGCCTTATTAGTGTCTCCTTTGATATTATAAGCTTCTGAGTACCTTTTTAAAATAAATTTCCTTTAAGAAATCATTGAGCCCTGGCCCAATAGCTGGATTGGTTAGAGCATCATTCCGAAGCAGAGAGGTTGCTGGTTCGGATCCTGATCAGAGCACGTACAGGAAGAGCTCCATATTCCTGTCTCTCCATCCCTTCCTCTCCCACTAAAATCAGTAAATACAAATTAAAAAAAAAAATCATTGAGCTAGCCAGAATCTGTTTGTAAAGAACCCTAAGTGACAGAGACATTAAATAAACTTTCTTATGACAAAATCCAAATGTATGTTTCTAAGCCTTCTGGAGCTCCATCCCCACCAATTTCTAGTGGATGGAAGCTCATGCAGAAGAGAAGTGAGCTTGCGCTGGGAGACAAAGAGGTAGAGGTGGCATGCCCTCAGGGTGAGGGTGAAATGGCAGTCATGCATGTCCCACGTGCAAGGTGGTCTTAGGAAAAAGTGATGGCAGGATGCCTGTGCCAGGGCATTTATCACCTGAACCCTGAGGACAGTGGTGGGGCTTTGTGTGGTTGGGTCTGTAGCTGCTAAAGAAGATTGAATAATGAAGCCTCCTTTACATATACCATGGCCCAACAGAATTCAAGGCTTGGCTTCAGCTTGCAAGGGTGTACTTGAATGCAAAGATTTGAAATGTATTATGTAGTCATTCAGTTAAAGTGGTTATACGTTGAAAGGTGAGGGTTCTTATTGACTTTCTGACTGCTGACATCTCTATTCCTTAAAATGCCTCCGTTTGTAAATATAGGCCAGTCTGTCAGTCTGGAATAATTTTGAACCCAGATAAACATCTCTGTGGGAGACTAAGTTCTGGTGCCTTAGTCTCTTGGTTCTGATCTGCACTTTGGTTACCCTGTTCCCTGGGCTAAATCCCTTGATTTCTGTTGCCAATAACCGTGCTCTCTGAAGTTCTGTAACTGCCAGTTGTTACATATAACCTCTGGCTAATCTGTTATTTCCTGAGCAGTTAGCTCTATGGATTTATGTTCACAGAAGCCATCCTTACATTGGCATCGTCATAGCCATATCCCTACAAGACCCTGCATCTTTTGAGACATTGGAACTGGATATAGAACACCATTTCAGTCAACTCTACTGGCTTGGAGTCTGGAATGGTAAGCTAAAGAATAATTAACTGAAGTTTCTTATCTACTAGCTAACATGGATGGCTTTACTTCTGCCATTATTCTGTCTATTGAGGTAAGGTGTTACTCAAACTGTACTGTGGACAAAAAAGAAAAAAATAGAGACCGAGCCACAAACTAAACCTGACAAGCTCAGGTGAGCCCTCCACAATGGCCTTGCAAGCTCATAGACCCAAAGAAACTGCACAGGATGGTCTGAAATTAAAACTTTCTAACTAAAAGTGGTTCATGGCGGGTAGTTATGACCTAGGGTGGTATTTTTCTCTGTCAAAGGTCACTGCTTAGCTGAATCAAGCCTATCTGTCATCTTTTGCATCTACAGTAATGTACCTGATAACACGCCTTTGAAATGTGAGGGTGATCTTTTCCTACCCCCACAGGGCAGGCATCCCACCAGAGCAGGAACCGGCAAACCCTCTCATTATTGTTATCATGTTAATTAACCATCTTATTCCTGTCCATCTAAAAGAAGTTTCAGGATATACATTAGTATATTTTATGCAATCCCAGAGATTTCGCTTTGCTTTCTCTGGGCTTTGCTAATCTTTTACTAATCAATTACATGAAACCACCTCCTCCCTTTTCCTCTTTCCCTTTGATGCTGACTGTTGGGCAGATAAAATATATTATGCTCACTTTGCTAAAGATGGCACTGCCCACGTAGAGGCCCTTCGCCCAGGTGATGGTATTGGTTGCCCTTCTTGATTGGGAAGGGCATGATTATATGAATGTGTGTTGGGGGCAGGCTGTGGACAAGCAGGATCCTTGTAGCCTGGGGGTTGGTTTTAGGACTAAGCCTTTCCCACCCTTTTTGATGAGGGGTGGTGCCGTCTCATGAGGAATCCCATTATGCCTCAAATAAGTGACTTTGTAACAGAGACTTCTTTGTTTGTATCTTGGATTAAAGGTTTTGATTTCTACACTATAAAGTGGGGCAGACTGGGAGCTTAATCTCTCTCAGTTCCTGAGATTAGCATTGGAGAGCAGAGAGCAGAAAAAGGCCACGTGGAGGAGAGATGGGGAACAGAGGTGAATAAGTCTGGTGAGCTAGAAACCTTTGATTCTAGGAAACTCGGATAAGTCAGTAACTTTGTGAGCACTGAATGAGTGGGTTTTGGAGCCCAGTGTGTGTTTTTACTTGCCCGCCAGGTGCAAGCTAGGATTAAAGGTAATGGCCCACCAGTTCTTGCTCTGTTGTTTCTTTACGGTCTATTTGAATCTAATGTGAACCTGCATGGGCCAGGCGGCTGTGATGGTGGCCGTGGATACTGGCTTTACACTGATGTATAAAATACGTGATGAAACCACCATTTCCAGAGCATTTTTTCAATCCATTGAGACTTTGCTTCCCTGTAATAGTTGACAGTTTGGCTTAATGTTGGTCAAATAAGTTTGTAAATATGATATATACAGTGTGTCCATAAAGTCATGGTGCACTTTTGACCAGTCACAGGAAAGCAACAAAAGACGATAGAAATGTGAAATCTGCACCAAATAAAAGGAAAACCCTCCCAGTTTCTGTAGGATGATGTGACAGCATGTGCGCATGCACAGATGATGACGTAACACCGTGTATACAGCAGAGCAGCCCACAGCCATGCCAGTCAAGATGTGGACAGTACAGAGGAAAGTTCAGTGTGTTCTGTGGCTCACTAAATTTGAATCTGTGACCAAAGTGCACCGTGAATATTGACGCATTTATAACGAAGCACCACCACATAGGAATAACATTACTTGGTGGGATAAGCAGTTGAAGGAAACCGGCAGTTTGGTGGAGAAACCCCGTTCTGGTAGGCCATCAGTCAGTGATGAGTCTGTAGAGGCTATACAGGATAGCTACCTAAGGAGCCCTAAAAAGTCTGTGCATGAGCCCACATTGAACTGCACTGAATAGGTATGAAACTGGGAGAGTTTTCCTTTTATTTGGTGCAGATTTCACATTTCTATCATCTTTTGTTGCTTTCCTGTGACCAGTCAAAAGAGCACCATGCCTTTATGGACACACTGTAGGTTTGCTCGCTTATAGTTTGCATTGGGTGTGGGGCACAGGCTGTAAGCAGGCAGGGTTGTTATACCCTAAGGCTTAGTTTTAAGACAGCCTTTCCCCCCAAGTGACTTTGTATCAGAGACTTCCTTGTTTGTATATTGGATTAAAGGTTTTGATTTCTACACTATAAAATGGGGCAGACTGGGAGCTTGCTTTCTCAGTTCCTGAGATTAGCATTAGAGGAGAGAGCAGAGAAAGGCCACGTGGAGGAGAGGAGAAGCAGCCAAGATGGCGGAATGCTGGAGGAGAAGCCAGTTTGTGCAGAGTTTATGCAGAGAGAAAGAGATGGGAACAGAGGTGAATAAGGCTGGTGAGGTAGGAACCTTTGATTCTAGGAAACTCGGATAAATCAGTGGCTTTGGGGAGCCCTGAATGAAAAGGGAAGTGTTTTCCCACTGTGTGTATTTCTTGCCCGCCGGGTGCAAGCTAGGCTTAAAGGTAATGGCCCACCAGTTCTTATCTTTGTTGTTTCATTACTGTCTGTCCAAATCAAACTTGAACCTGCACAGGTCTGGCGGCTGTGATAGTGGCTGTGGCTACTGGCTTTACACTCAAATAAACTCATAAACAAATTCTTACAGGTTTGGAAGTTTCTTACGTTGATAGTAAAAAGGTCCTTGATAGGGACAAATGATTTCTTTCACATTGGGAATTTACAAATTTCAAGGACACCGCTGCTAAAGGAAACAGATTTGTGGGCTTGTTGTAGTGCTTGATTTCTAAAAGGCAGCATGAATTTGTCTAGTAATAAAATATGCAGACATGAGGTCAAGAAATCACTGCCAAAATTATTGTTTGCTGAGTTTGAAGATAGGCTTCCAGGCTCAAATGGTATGTAGGAAAATTTCCATTGCCTTCAATGCCGATGGAATGAAACTGGTGAACACTAGAAACTCATATATTATTAACCAATGTCACCCCAGTAAATGTAATTTAAAAAATTGGTTAGTAATGCTATGCCAATGTGAAATAGGTAGAAATTTACTTTGTCTCTCTTTTGTTGTTCATACCTTATCTAAAAATTCATAATCCATAGCAGACAAAATAAAAGTGTAGCTATTCTTCTACGACAAGATGAAATTACTCATTGGATCTTAAACTTCACACATCACATTCTAGATTAATTAGGTGAATATAGCTCTCAAAAAATAATATGTACAGAAGTGACAAATTATAACTATGCTGGCACACTTTACACAATTAACCCCATAAAACTGAGTGGATGCAGAAAGAATTCTGGTAGCAGACAGAAGAGAGGAGTTTAATTTCACACAAAGTTCAGAAAATTTACTAAGTGCTGGAAAGAAATCTTATTTGCAGCAGGCAGGTGGCTGGAAGAAATTGAAAATTGTAACAAAAACCATACTTTTCAACTGTCAGTCCAAGAAAGAGATTTAAAAACCACCCAAGTGGTTATAGAATGAGACAATGTTTATCATATGCTCTAGATTTTGACAAAACTCATATCTGGATCAATTTTTACTTGTTTGAAATGGAATAGGATAAAAGAAAATATTATATTGTAACAAAGAAGAACATTATGCAGATTTAGGTTAAGAGGATACATTCATTTTCTATTGCTACAGTAATAAAAGGCCACAAACTTACAGGCTTAAAGAAACACAAATGTACTATCTTATAGTTTTGGAGGTCCTGATCCCGAAATGAGTCTCTCCGGTCAAAAATCAAGGTGGAGGCTCTGCAGGCAAATCTGTTTCTTGCCTTTTTTGATCGTCGAGGCTGCTTGTGTTTCTTGGCTCACGGACCCCTCTCTCCATCATCAAAACCAGCACAGAGCCGAGTCCTTTCTGTGCTGTCATTTCTCCAAGTCTCCCTTTTCTGCCTCCCCCCTCCCCTTAAATGACTCTTTTCATTATATGTGGGCTGCCCTGTTAATTCATTATAGTTTCCTTATTTCAAGGTCAGTCAGCAAAGTTAATTATATCTACTGATGTAATTCCCCTTTGTCATTTAATCTTAACATATTCATGGCTTTGGAATATTTTGTCAAATACATAATTAGGTACCTACAGAAAGCAATATAATTCATACTGATACTAAATTCATAGGTCTATAAATTCAAATTTAGAAGAAAATTTGAGAAATGGAAATTTCAGAAAAATGTTTGTTTTATAGGTAAACAATATACAATTTATACAAATTATTAATTTTACTTCTTTGTGACTTTTATAGTTTTTAATATCAGCTAAATTTTCTGAAACAATAGGAAATAATAGGGATGATAAAAATGGCAAAAAAACCCCAAACCCACAACAGAATAAAAAACCTAACACAATACCAACAATGTAAAAAATTTAAAGAGACAGTCAGTTTTTAGTTCTACATATAAGGAGCTTTGAAACTGTCACTTGGTGCTAAGTAAAAAGCTGAACAGTTGAAAAAATTGAGAACTCTTCTAGGATCCACAAATGAGGTAAGGACGCAGGCAAAATGCTGCCCCAGATTGGAGAGACAGAAGGGTGAATAGAGGGAGTCATGGCTGGCTTACCAGAGCAGGCACTCGAAGCAAAAACCGCCCTGGGCACTGGTGTCGGGGTGGGGACACCTGAACCGTAGCTGGTGACGTGCTGAAGGCGCAGTGTGGGCAACCTGGAGACTCAACATTTCTAGGGGAATTCAGTCATAGGGTGGTCCCACACCTTGGTGAGATTTCCCTCCAGGATCTCACAGTTAATATCAGAGAAAACAAACAAACAAAAATCCTGGGTCTTTGACAGAAAGAAGAGACTATTTGAAATATGACAGAGCATTTTGTGATTTTTAACAAGGTCTGCCCTCCGGAGACACTAGTTAACCAGAGGCTGATCTGCAGAAGTATCTTGAGAGCCTCATTGAACTGGGAGAAAAACAGTACCAACTCCAGGCCTTTGTAACCATCCTGTCCCATGTAACAGGGCAATGCAGGAGTGGGAGATAACAGAGAAACACTGTAAAGTTTATCAGTTTAGACACATAGGCTTCTTGAAAGACTAAGACATGATCATGGACTATAGAATGCCCCCCTCACCCCCTAAATCTTACCACCGCAATTGAAGTTCTATTTACAGCTGTTTTTGTATATAGTACATCATGTTTGTCTACCAAGAATAATTACAAGGCATACAAAAAAAATACCTCCAACATTTTGAAGACACAAAGCAGGCATCAGACATCACAGAGATGTTGAAATTATGAGACAGATAATTTAAAGGGACTGTGATTATTATGCTTAGGGGTGCAGTAGATAAAGTAAACAGCATACAAGAACAGATGAGAAATGTAAGCATAGAGACAAAAATTCTAAGAATGAACTAATAAGAACTGAGAGATTAACAAGATATTGTAACAGAAATGAAAATGTCTGTTGGGTTTAATACACTGGACAAGAATTGTTGAGGAAAGAATCTCTGAGCTTGAGGATGTCTCAGTAAGAAGTATCAAAACTGAAAAGCAAAAAGAACAAAGACTAAAAAAATAAAATAAAATAGAGCAGAATAGTGAAGGACTATAAGGAAACTACAAAAGAAATAACATGTGCATAATGGAAATACCAGAAGAAAAAGATAAAGAGGAAAGAATAGAAGAAATATTTGCTATCAAATGAGAATTTCCCCAAATTAATTCAAATGAGATGCCACTACACTTCTATTAAAACGGTCAAAATCTAGAACTCTGACACCACCAATTGTTGAGAAAGAGGTGGAGCAAGAAGAAATCTCATTTATTGCTAGTGGAAGGTAAAAATGGTACAGCCACTTTGGAAGACATTTTGGAAGATTGCTATAAAGCTAAACATACTCATACTATGTAATCCAGTAACAAGTGTCAGAGAGGATGTGAAGAAAAGGGAATCCTTGTAAATGGTGGATATGTAAATTCATGCAGCCACGATACAAAACACTATGAAAACTTCTCAAAAATTAAGAATAGAATTGTCATGAGCCAGATATTCTATTGGGTATTTATCTGAAGAATAAAAAAGCACTAATTTGAGAACTGTACACTTGAAAGCTATATAATTTTACTAACCAACATCACCACATTAAATTTAATTAAAAATACTAATTTGAAAAGATATATGCACCCCTACGGTCATAGCAGCATTATTTATAATAGCCTAGATGGAGAAACAACCTAAGTGTCTATTGATGGGTAAATGAGTAAAGAGAAAGAACTACATGTATACAATAGAGTATTACTCAGTCAAAAAATGAGGAATTTTTGCCAATTGAGACAACATGGCTGGCTTGAGGTTATTGTGCTAAGTGAAATAAGTCAGAGGAAGAAAGACAAATGCTGTATGATTTCACTCATATATGGAATACAAAAAACAACAACAAAGAATAAAAACAAAAAAACATCTCCAAGATGCATACAAGTGATTGGTGGTTACCAGAGAAGTAAGGGAGAGGGGGGTGGGTAAAATGGATGATGGGGGCCAATTGCACGGTGAGGGATAGAAACCAGACCTTTTGAGTAGTCTGTAATGTATACAGGTGTCGAATTATAATGTACACCTGAAGCTTAGATAATATTAAAAACCAATGTTACCTAAATAAAGAAGAAGAATACACACATGAAAGGGAACTTTAAAAATTATAATTATCATGTTACCAGATTATTTAGCATCACAAGATAAGTCATTTTTACTCTTGGCAGTTATAAGAGAGCAATGTCTAGAGCTCTCTATTACATTTAATATATTCAGAGCCTCTTCCTTACAATCTCTCA
Source organism: Saccopteryx leptura (assembly GCF_036850995.1). Taxonomy (NCBI): domain Eukaryota; kingdom Metazoa; phylum Chordata; class Mammalia; order Chiroptera; family Emballonuridae; genus Saccopteryx; species Saccopteryx leptura. The sequence goes on from NC_089506.1 coordinate 18,340,307, forward strand.
CATAACAGTGTACCTAGTTTTCCACACTATGCATAGCTTACATCCAGAAGCAACAATGGAGTTGTGATTTATGGTGTTGTTTGTGCTGTACAGAGGTAAAGAAATCAATGTAATGTAAAATTTATCATTATTAATATCAGCTAGAAATAACATATGCATCCATATATATGTAATGCTGTTATTCATGCTCAAACTACTTTTGTGTTACCCTACAGACCTTTATAATTGATGAATTTTAAATTGGATGTAAAAATGAAAATATAGATCTTTGGGTACTAAAAAGGCATGTCAAAGTAAAAATGAATAAGAACAGGTTTTAGAAATAAATTCTCATACTTAATAATTTTGGTTTTAAAATTTGTTAGAGAACATTGGTCTTGAAGAAGGCATCTTCCCCATGGGAACTATATCACTATCTTTTCATCCGAATTTAATGGGATGTGCGCTTCTGCCCAGGTGCACAGCATATTCTACCGGTTTTAGATAAACACATGCATTTTCCGATGTCTGGGACAATGATCTGAGGATGTATTTTGGTCACCATCATCAGTCTAGAATGTGGTAAGTCCCAACATATACTTTGGGCTGGTCTCCTCCTCCCCATGACCTGCATTAGCTACACCACTCACTTCTAATTGTTTCATATAAAACTAGTAGTTTTTCAGTCTTCCATAAAGAATCATGGAGATGTAGGTTAAAAAAAAAGTCTCTGCACTCTGCCTAATACACCAGACAGTCACCGTAAGCCTATCCTATTTAGTAATCTAAAACAGCCACTGACTACAGTAAATGATTGTCTTACCTTATTTCTAAGAATGATATGCAGAATTTGTCCTTCAGAAATATTCTGCAATAGGATAATTGCTGTAGTTAAATAGACACCCTGACCTTGCAGCTTTTAATAGGGTGCTTTGTCCTTCCTGTTAGCACCATAGGAATTGTGGATGCATCTCTATAAGTACCGCGCGCTAACCGATTGCGCCACCGGAGCTCCTGGATGCATCTGGAGATAGTGGTTGTTTAGTAAATACAGAAGATATATTTTTGCTAAAGTACATGTTTGGTGGCTGCAATCAGTGGAGTAATGGGTTCTAAATCTTAATGTGTGGTTTCACTAGAATTTAATGGAATGGACAAGATCATTTCTTTGTGCTGATTTCACAAGAAAATGCATGGCCAGAACATTCCAAGTTCTTTTTGTAAATGTCCTCTTCCTTTCTTTCTCTTTCTGAGAAGATGGATATGCTCCATAAAATGGGAAGTGGGCATAAGTAAAGCAATCAGAAAAATGGTCCTAAGAGAGGTGAGTAATTAGCACAATTTACAAGAGTTCTTGTTGTTATAGGAGCTCAAAGAAGAGGCAAGTTCACTGACAGAATTAACCAATAAACACACATGCTTTTAAAAGGTGAATATTTTTTTCTGTTTTTTTTTTAATGCTTAACTCTGATATCTCTAATATCAGACTAAGTTTCTCTTTGAGATTCTATCTCTGCATTTAAATAGTCAAAGGCTTAAATGGATTTTTAAAATACCAGAAATTCAGGATTGAGATTGAGACCTCCCTTTATTTTAATAGGCACATGTAAAAGTCAATAAATAAAATGCCCCATTTTAATTTCAAAGATACACATTTTTTTTCATATTTGTTAGTTCTGAAATCAAGATGCGTTTTGAAATTGCTGGTATGTCATATACAAATCACCAGTTTTTAAAATTGTTGATTGAATACTAGCTAAGATTGCCTCTTACAACTGATGAGGTCTTAGAAGATATGAAATAGTGTATTTTGGTAGTGTGTAATATTTCTTCAGTTTGCTATTTATTAACTTTTTATTCTTTTTCTGTGGCTGCTGATGTAGTTTCTTGGTAATTTAGTTCAATCGGACTATTCAGAATCTGAAAGGGAACTCATTAGCCATGTAAGTGCATATCCATTTCACTCAGTATGTGTTACTCACAGCTCCAAATGACTAAAACTTCTCTCTAGGCTCTCCAACGGAGCTGAACTAGTCGTTTTCTGTAAAATTATGTTGAAGATGTTTAAGTGAGAGGAGGGGAGACAGAGAGACAGACTCCCATATGTGCCCCACCCAGAATCCAGCCGGCAACCTTGTCTGGGGCAAGGTGTTCAGACTGTGTTGCCAAATTTAAAAATCATCAGCTACTTCATCAACTTTAATATGCTGGAATTAAGTTTATTGAAAGGTCACCTGTATATCTTCATGTGCCCTTTAGGTACAATTCTCTTATTTTAAGATTCCATGTGTGCCTTGGTTCTAAAAGGGTAAGGAGGGATGCCTGATTTGAAGGGTCACTTGAGAAAGGAGAACTGAAAATCTGAAAACAAAAAAAGGATCCAGGAGGAAGCTAGTCATGCGGACACTTTAGGAAGCTGTGCATTTGATGAAAATTTTCTAAGAGAAGACATTACTTCAGACACAGCTTTTAATACATTCTCTTTTGAGTGTACCTATCACATTTTATAGAAAAAATATGCATTTATAATACAAATTAATTACAAAGCCTTCAATTGGTACTTAGCAGATTATCTCTATTACTGTTTCTAAAAGGGGAGTTGCCCTTTCTGCTACTTTGAAAATCATGGTTTTTTTATCTAAGGTGATAATGATCAATCCTCAAAGGGCAATTTGATTCCTTTCTGACAGTTAGAATTCACCTACATACTCACATTGATTCTTAATTCTCCACAATTCACAGCCTACTTTTCGCTTTCCCCCTTGTGTTCAGAAGCATTGAGCTTCCTCCATGATAGATGCCTCAGAAATTTTGTTCCTGATCTGAACTTCAATTCTTGCTCGGTGTTACTGCAGTCACTGCTGTGTCGGAGTGAACCGCTTATATTTTATGATTTACTCCCATTTAACAGAATATGGCATCCTTATAGAGATAAATCACGTGCATTCTCCTTATTATCATTTTTTTTTTCCCATTGCTTCATTTCCCATCTGTAACCTAAAGAATTGGTTGGGAGTGGGGAGCTATGAATAGTTCATTTGAGCTTTGAAAGAATGTGTTTGACTCTCCAACTATACTTTGAAAGATAAAAATCAAACAAACAACCCCACTTATTTCTGTTTTTTCCTCTGGCTTATGTCCAAATTCAAAGACGAAAAGGAATGGAGAGAAGAGAAATGATGGAATGTTTATGTGGACAGAAATAATTCAGCCCGGAGGGAAATCCTCGTGTCTACTGAACTCTGGCCGTGCTATACAACTCATTGGTACTCTCTGTACTAAGTGCTTAATTCCTGATTTAATCTTCGAAACAACTTTATATGTTCGTTGGTAATATCATGGTCACTGTAGGGGTTAGACAATTGGAGATGCAGATTTAAGTGATTTTTCTTTTCTTTTCTTTTTTTTTGTATTTTTTTTCTGAAGCTAGAAACGGGGAGAGACAGTCAGACAGACTCCCGCATGTGCCCCACCGGGATCCACCTGGCACGCCCACCAGGGGGTGACGCTCTGCTCACCAGGGGGCGATGATCTGCCCCTCTGGGGCATCGCTCTGCCCCGACCAGAGCCACTCTAGCGCCTGGGGCAGAGGCCAAGGAGCCATCCCCAGCGCCCGGGCCATCTCTGCTCCAATGGAGTCTCGGCTGCGGGAGGGGAAGAGAGAAGAGACAGAGAGGAAGGAGAGGGGGAGGGGTGGAGAAGCAGATGGGCGCTTCTCCTGTGTGCCTTGGCCAGGAATCGAACCCGGGGCTTCTACACGCCAGGCCTACGCTCTACCACTGAGCCAATCGGCCAGGGCCTTAAGTGATTTTTCGAAACTCCTATAACTATTACAAGTATAAGGATTTGAAATGTGTTTTGTTTTACTCCAGAGCTCATCCTCACACAATGTTCTTTGTAAACACTGAAGTTGCTGAGGAAAGTAAAACATGGAAGTGGTAGCCTTGGCTTTTCATACGGGAACGTCCATCGGGCAGCAGGATGGAGACAGGCTGGATGCAGGCGATACAGAGTAAAGAAATCCCGAAAGCCCGTAAAGAAGTTGATTCAGTGAGATGATCAATACATGAAGTAGAGCAAGAGTAATAGTAATCTTTGCAAGTAATAAATGATGCTACTTGTAATAGTATCTGTAAATAACAAATGACTAGATAATTGAAAAGCTGTGTTAAAGACAGAAAAATCAACTTAAAAAGGTATCTGGACACTAATGAAGAAATACTAAATAAAATAAAACAAAAAACAAGAAAAGAAATACTAGTCTGGGATTCAAGGAAACAAGGAACCCCCGACTGGCAAGCCCTGGTATTTAGAGCCACGTGCCCCTTGGGTACTAATGGAGAGGCCGAGTTTTGCTTTTGACAGTCTCACAAAGCTTAGTGTAATGGGGTTAGGAATCCACATCTCACCAGAAGCAAAGGCGCTGGTGAATAGCCTTTATGTTTCATTGGGACCTGAGAAGCTACACCTTTGAAGTAGAGCTGAACCAGAAGCAGAGAGACCTACACAGAGACCACAGCTCCGCTTTGAATCATTTTACTCTCTGGAATTGTACTGCAGTGATTCCTATTGTCAGTCATCCTGGTACTGAACAAAAACACCCGAGTTCCTCTCTGAAAGAAGGTGAAATCCTAGGCTCTGAGTAATTTCTACAATTTTACAAATATCATGTCTGACAACAAAAGAAAGCAGGCAGAGGAAGAGACGAGACATCACGAATGATACAGCAGAAAATGAAACACAAATGAAACACATTTACCAAGGGTCCCAGAATATAAAAAACACACTTTAAAATAACACCTTTCTTCACAGGATGGAAAAGAAATCATTCAGAATTTTCCAAAAGTACTGTAAACTACTTTTAAAAATGAAAACTTTGAAACTGAAAACTACAATGTCATTACTTAAGATATCAATGGATGGTTTTAACAAGAGGTGTAAGCTTTGGCCAGGTAGCTCCGTTAGCATCATCCTGACATGCCAAGGGTTAGAGCACAAGAATCAACCAATAAATGCATTCAGAAGGGGAACAACAATTCGATGTCTCTCTCTTTCTCTCTCCCTTCCTCTCTCTAAAACAAGTCAATCAATAAAAAACATTTAAGAAAAAATGCAATGCAAATGAAGAAGGAATTCATGAAATGGATTATAAATCAGAAGAAAAAGAAAGAAAATACAAAAGATCATATATAAATGACAAAGTGAGAAAATCTAAATTTGTTGTTAGAATTGCAGGAGAGGAGAGAAAAATCAGACAAATGCAATGTTTGAAGGAATAATTGCTGATATGTATCAAAATTAATAGAAGGCACCATGCAACAGATCTAAGAAGTCTTATGAACACCATGTAAAATAAGTGAGAAACACTAAATCATAGTATACATCTCACAGCGATGCATTTGGCTGTATAATATATGAACAGCTTAGAGGGAACACCAGAAAATGGTATTTTTCAAAGGTCACATTTTGCAGCTGTCTTACTGACATTTCACTTTGGCCACCTAGTATGCATCCCCTGTTTCCAACCTACAGGCACTTTGGCCACGTTATACAGAGGAAACTTGGCGATATTGAATATTCAGTCATTTGTGTTTTACGACCCAAGATTGCATTCTAAGAAGAAACCCTTTACTGTCTTCAGATATCCTTCTGGCTTGACTCAGACGGGCTTTTATCCAGGTTTGGGGCTAGTTTATAATCTCCCCCTCTTAGAGATTCACTAAGCAAACCAGCTGGAGTGACTTGCAGAAATTCTAAAGTAAAGAAACATTTATTTACCTAAACACTAGACTTTGCAAACTTGATGTCAGAAACCTTTTTGTTTAACAGTAGTGATCTTGGACACCCCTTGGGAAATATTGTTAAATTCAATCTCACTGTTACTAAAATAAGAACATGTGATTCAAAGAGTTAAAGAGGGTTTAACCTTGTCCCACAATAAGTAAGCAGACCAAGAATACAAGTGTGCTTGCTTGTTATTTGGCTTTTTTAAAATTGATTTTTAAAGTTTCTTTCTAAAGAATTATGTTTTCTAGTGTTAGCTCAAATGTTTATAATATGCATCTATTAAAATATATTTAAAATTCTAAAGTGTTCTTCTATCTTACTAGCCAAGTAAAGTCACTTGTAAAACTTTGCAGCTATTTTGTCTGGCAGAAATTTCTATATTTCTAAATTATACATATAGGCTATATCTTTTCTTTCGCTTTATTTAAGTGTATTTTATTAGGAAAAAACTTTTAAGACAGCCGCTTTTCACCTTAACTAAAAAAGGAAAATGTGCATTGTTAGATTAAGACAGGGGTCGGGAACCTTTTTGGCTGAGAGAGCCATGAACGCCACATATTTTAAAATGTAATTCTGTGAGAGCCATACAATGACCCGTGTATGTTATGCATTATTTAACAAAAATTTGGTGTTGTCCCAGAGGACAGCTGTGATTGGCTCCAGCCACCCGCAACCATGAACATGAGCGGTAGGAAATGAATGGATTGTAATACATAAAAATGTTTTATATTTTTAATGTTATTATTTTTTTTTATTAAAGATTTGTCTGAGAGCCAGATGCAGCCATCAAAAGAGCCACATCTGGCTCGCGAGCCATAGGTTCCTGACCCCTGGATTAAGATATAGTTCATGTACAGCCCCTCACCTCCTCTTCTATTTTCTCAAATGATTTACAACACAAATATGATTGTATCATGAGCTTTTTAGAAGCATGTTATTCACTTCCCAAATATGCAGGAATTATTCAGATACCTTTCTATAGTAAAGAATTAAACTCATTTTTGACGTTTGATCACTGACAGCTTCAAAGCCTCGCCCCTTCCCTCTTTCCCTTAGCCCCTATCTGGACAAACTGATAAAAACACCAGGAACTCCCTCCCTCTCTTGATGCTGATAGGGCTGTTCAAACAGGCAAATCCTGCTCACTCCATCCCAAACACAATAAAAACCAGCCACCCACACTTCTCACTTTTTCCTTCTAGAAGGAACCTGAGCCTTTTTCTAGGGGACCCCTGCTGCTGTTTACTATGTGAATAATAAACTTTATTCATATTCGGTGGTATCTATGTGTTCTTCCTCCCGACATCTACCAATTCCTGGGCGGAGAGGGCTGCCCACTTTCAGCAGGGAATGCTGGGTTTCAAATAAAACACTTTGTGCTGTTCATTTCATTCCACTGTGATTAGCGATGATATAATCGGAAATCTTTTGCAATTGGATGAGATTTGTTTCATGGGCGAGCATATTTTCCATTTGGATTGAATGTTTTTTGAATGCTTGGAAAGAATGTATCTTTGTGGGTGGAGGATTCTATAACTTTCAGCGAGGTCAAGTTGGTTTATCGTGTTGTACAAAACTTTCATATCTTTACTGATTTTATTTCCATGTATTATGTCAATTTTTGATGGAGGAGTGCTTACATTTCCAATTAAAACTGTCGTTTCTCTATTTTTCTTTTTAGTTTCATACACAGGATTTCTGTTCTTATGAATACACATTTTTACAATTATTAATTTCCTTGATGGATTAATTTTTTATCAGATAATATACTTCTTTATCCTTGGTAATATTCTTGTTCAAAAGATTACTTACTGTGATATTATAGAACACTCCTGTTTTCATTTGATTACTGTTTACATGGTATGTATTTTTTCCCTCATATTTTACTTCATGTTTTTATAGATAAAGTTTTTTCTTCCCCACAACCGAGAATTGAGTCTGCTTCTTCAACCATTCTGACCACTGCTTTCCATTGGGCTGGTTAGATGATTTATACTTTAATATAATTATTGACAAGGTTGTTCCTTTGCTCCCATTTTTCTTCCTTTTTCCTTTTTATGCCTTCTTTTTGATAACAGTTTTTATGATCTCATTTGTTTTCACTATTGGCTTATTAACTTATGTTTTTATTTCTCTTTTAGTGGTTGCTGAGATGTTTATAATATGCGTTTTTAATTTATCACAATATATCCTTCAAGTAACATTAGGCCTCTTCACATACAGAATATGAACATCATAAATCTACAATATATACCTCCAACTCCTCACTCTTCGCCTTTGGGCTATTGTTGCCATACAGTTTACTAATACATATATTATAAACCCACAATAAGTAGTTATTATTTTGCTTCAGAAACTTCCATCACTGGGCGCTCCTCAATATTGCTCAATGTTGCTGTGGGATTCTTTTTTTTTTTTTTTTATGGTAACTAACCTTCCATTCTTCTTTTTTTTAATTTATTCATTTTTAGAGAATAAAGAGAGAGGGAGAGAGAAAGACAGAGAGGGAGAGAGAGGAGAGAGTGACAGAGAGAGAGAAGGGGGGAGGAGCTGGAAGCATCAACTCCCATATGTGCCTTGACCAGGCAAGCCCAGGGTTTCGAACCGGCGACCTCAGTATTTCCAGGTCGACACTTTATCCACTGCGCCACCACAGGTCAGGCTGCTGTGGGATTCTTGATGTCACCATGACTGACCTGAACAGTTCAACTACCCTTGCAAATGTATCCTTTCTAAAAGATTCAGTCTTGGGCAGGTACATCTAATTGATTGAGCCTAGGTCATCTCTGATTCTATGATAAGAGAAGAGGGGTTCTTGGTGCCTAGGTTACATAGCTTTTCAATAAACACCTTCCCTATGTATATGAGCAAAGATTTGTAAGCTTTGCCTACCACCAAGACCTGTGATTGATACAGTGGTGTTTGTTTTATGGTTGTTAAAATATTTTTACTTATTTATTCACCTGGAAAAGTGGCTACAGTTTCAATATAATTTTAGCACCAAAATGTACTAAAGGAAGTGATATAGTTCTTCCATGGAATTTATCATAATTTATGTGAGAACACTGTAAAAATTTGTTAGAAAACAAAATAAAACAGGACAAGTTATACAATTATTTTCTAATTTTTCATTTTCTAGCCTCTTGATATTCTTCATATTGTCCAATAGTTCTTTTAAGTATTTTTTTGGAAAGAGGTAGCAATTTGCAGGATTTTCTAGGTTTATTAGAATGTTGAAGAAAGAGCCAAAGGTATTCATAGGGAACCTGATGAAACAATAACCAAATACAATTAAAATTGAACTTATTTTAGGCTTGCTCAACTAAAGAGTTTGCTCTAGTAAATGAAAAACAAACAAACAAACAATTTTCTAAAGAATTATGACCTAGGATGTAAAAAGACCTACACAGCAGGTGTTTGGGGTGAGGTAAGAATGACATGAGAAGCAATGAAGCCTATATTCCAAGAGTGAAGATTCTATAATAAACTCATGATGCTTACAATAAGGAGACACCCCAAAGTGATTCAAACGAGTTATACAATATATAAATTATATTATATTTCTCCTTCATTTAAGTATAAAAAGTCAACACATCTGTATTTTCTAAAAGTAGTATTTGATTTCTCCTCACATTTGCTGTGGCAGGAAGAGCATTTTTCAAAAATGAAAAGTTTAGGCATGTTTAATGACGAGAACAATAGCTTAATTAAGTGCAACACAGAGAAGTCATTGCTTAATATAAATAAATGAGAGTAGATTCTGTTGGCACTTCAGATATTGCTATGAAGCATTATTTTTAAATTGATTTTATTGAAAATTGCCAAGAGAAAGTTTTTACTTCAGTGTTTAATTCTGATAATTTGTAACATATGTAGTTACCGAAAAGTAAAATGAGGTTAAATATAGTTAAACTTTATAAACAATCTATGTTAGGTTGGTTAGGTACAAATAAGCACTTTTGCTTTCATAGGTTTTAGGAAAACTGAGTGAAATTGCAAGAGTCAATAAACAGTGTACTCAACAAGTAAGTCTTATTCTTGAAAACGAATTATATTTTTTGTTCAATTTGAAATTTTATATTTATTTATTTATTTAATTGTGTTTACATAGATTCTAGGGTCACCCCGAATGCATCTCCCCTCCCCCCTATTCCCCTCAAGAATGAATTATTAGATTATTCTTTGAATATTTAAAAGGCCCTTTCCAAAACTAATCTTCTAAAATAATGTGCCCTCTTTTCTTTTATTACTCGAGGTGGGCCACGTTAGAGTTTCTCCAGGTAGACACTTTTTTAGCAGTTTGCACAAAAGACACCAGAACATCTTGGGTAATAAAGTAAAAAGTCCAATTAGGTTGTGAGACAAAGGCTCATTAAAGAACTCATTTGAGGAAATGGCTTCTCTACTGTATCACACACAAATTGCTTCTAGGTACTAAATAAGCTCCCTCTGTGAGAAAAAAGCAAATCAGTCATTCTTGTGAACATTCATCTTTATTTTTTTAGTGCAATTAAGAGAAACGAGGAAGGCTGCCCTACTTAAGATGAAAGACTTGACAAATCTCTCCTCTTTTCCCTTTCATTAATTAGAATGTATTGAAGTGAACTAGGACAAACAGCATCTCTTTCCATGTCCAATATTGGTTATCTTCACCTGTCCTTCCCAAAGGAACTGTTTGAATGAGATAGAATTTTAATGTCATGTGTGAATTTTGAGAATGACAAACCTGTCAGTCCTTATGTCGTCTTCCTTCAAAGTTATCATCTTTAAGATCTTGACTTTAATTAATTTATTATATTAATCCTATCTAAGAGATATGAAAAAAAATGGTTAAAAACCATGTAGGGCCTTGATAAAAAAAAGGAAAGTAATTATTGAAGAATTTACTCTTTCTGAGGGGCTGGGCATGTAAACGAAAGAACCCTTGCATTAAATGACTATATTTGCTCTGGTGAGGTTACTTATGAAGCAAAGTATTTAAAGCCTTCACTGCATTGTGCAAAACCTCAAGGTCAGACACAAATGAGAACATAGGGCCTTCTCAGAGCTTATTGGGGTGTTTGCACAGCCCTGCACATGTGTGTGGTCTTCTAGATTCTCAGAAGTATATCAGAACTTCAAAGCCTCTTTTAGATATTTTGTCTTCTAGATCTTCCGTTTAAGGTTTGGTTGTTGTATTTTGTTATCACTGTGTAAGGCAATTACAATGTTATGCAATTGTCAGTGATTATTTTCAACAAATATTCCTGGGGAAAAGACTTCTTGCAATGGGTGAATTGTGTGAGGTTAAAGACAGACAATGCTTGTGGTAGTTTTTTTACTGAGACTTTCTGGACAGATGAAATAATGAAAATTGTTTGAGAACAAAGATTTAAAAGAGTTCCAACCTTCTTCTGGCCCATAAAGTCTATTAGATTACTGGATTTCACTGTAAGTGGTGGCTTGTGGCCATTCATTTTCCAGGCTATCATGTTTTAGGAGGGGACTTGAAATTGGGTAATTTAAAATATCACAAAATTGTCTGTTCTTACAAAGAATTAGACATTTTCTTGAGGAAGTGTTCTGTGGATTGGTGCAAGATTTTGATTAATCTCTAGAGTTTTTGAAAAAGTCTATTCTGATCAATTTTCTCCTGCTTCTACTTTCTTTTATAGAGGAGAAAATTTTGGAGGTACTAACTCTGCCATTTATGATCACATCTGAGTAAATTTACCCTAAGTAAACTTATTTCCTGGGTCTGATATACCATTACTATTTTATGCTGCCATGCTTTTATTGGTTATTCATCCTTGAAAGGGGACACTTTTATTCTTGCCTGCTAAAACATAGTACAGGAATATTAAAAACTAGGTTGCCTTACTTTTTTTCTAGGTACCATTATCATTATTAGGTAAGAATGTAAGCTGGCTGACTGGATGAATTCATTTCAAATGATCATTTAGCTCACTTCCCAGACTCAGTGTTTGTGAGTCATGGGCTTGCAGGTTGGGTGGCTGAGCAATAGAAAGTGTGGCGTTGTACAACCTAAGGAAGGCAGTATTCTTAGGTTGTGTTGCTTCACTGGCATGACTGTAAAGAAAACTGTATTTTTTGACAAAGGAATAGAAGATTAGCTCTGTTTTACATTTGTGAATATCTTCTTAATATGTGGCTTAACAGATTTACCTGCATTCTAAGAGCTGATTCTGTATTCAAAGTATTGAAATATGTTGCTTTGGTTGAAATATATGATGAGAATTTGCCTTCACAAAGTTAACTATTAAGACAGCAGCTTTTCACCTTAACTAAAAAAAGAAATATAATTTACATATGTTATAATATATAATTAAATATATTTTATACTCTGATTTATTGATTCTAGATTATATCTATTATATTCATGATTTATATCTAAGTTATAGATATAAATGAAGATATAGGACTTATATACTTGCAACAGTCTATTAATTTGATTATTTTCAGCCCCTCACCTCCTCTTCTATTTTCTCAAATGATTTACAACACAAATTTTTTAATTGTTTCTGTTGCTCTGCAGAAGCTTTTCAGTCTGATGTAGTCCCACTGGACTACTTTCTCTTTTGTTGTGTGTACTTTTGGTATTATAGTCAAGAAATCATTGCTAAGGCCAATGTCAAGAAGTTTTTTGTCCTATGTTTTCTCTGGAGTTTTAAGATTTCAGATTTTATATTTAGGTCTTTAATCTATTTTGAGTTAATTTTTTGTTTATGGTATAAGATAAGGGTTCAACTGGGCAAAGAAACTGAGTAGACATTTCTCCAAAGAATACACACACATGGTCAATGGGTTTATGAAAACGTGGTTGATCAATATCGCTAAAAATCAGGGAAATGCAAATCAAAGCCTCAATGAAATATCACCTCACACTTATTTTTAAAAAAAACCTTCACAGATAACAGGCAAAGACATACAGAAAAGGGCACACTTTTATACTGTTGGGGGAATATAATTGTCACAGCCTCTGTGGAAAACAGTATTGAGGTTCCTTAAATAATTAAAAATATGATTCATTAACCCCATTTCTGGGTCTGTATTCAAAAGAGTGGAAATTAGAAATCTCAAAGAGATATCTGTTCTTCCATGTTCATTGCAGGATTAGTCACAAGTAGTTAAGATATGGAAATGATCTAAATGTCCACACACAGATAAATGGATAAAGGAAATGTGATATATATTCAGCCTTAAAATAGAAACTACTTTTTTTTGTGTGACAACTGGGGATGAACCTGGTTAAGTAAAATAAGCTAAATATGGAGGGACAACTACTATATAATACTACTTACATGAGAATTAGAAAATAATCAAATTAATAGACTCATAGAGTACAATGATGGTTGCCAGGGCTAAGGAAAGAGGGAAATGAGAAGGTATTAATTAAAGAATACAAAGTTTCATTATATAAGTCCTAGAAATCTACCGTACAGCATAGTGCCTAGAGTTAATTATACTGTGTTATATACATAAAAATTTGTTAAGAAGGTAGATCTTAGGTTGACTGTTCTTGTCACAAAATAAATAATAAACAAAGGGAGTAGGAGTAAACTTTTGGAGGTGAGGGATATGTTTGTGGCATCAAGTTATATACATTAAATATATATATATAACTTTTTGTTTGTCCATCATATCTCAATAAAGTAGTTTTAAAAACACCTCAGGAAATTAAAGATGGTTCAAGATTACCTAAAGAGAAAACAGTAGATGAATTCACTTTCTCTGATGTTTTAGCTAGAAAACACATGAATATAAAACTATGTCCAGATTGTACAGCTAGTCATATTTGGGTCAAATCAGTTTATTCCAAATTTTATAATTAAGGTACAATCAAATTAAAGAAATATGATTAAAACACAGACATTGGAATGACTACAAAAGGAAATACACTATTTCTTTGAGAAGAAAGTGAAAATATTCACCCAAACAAGCATTAATATGTCAAATCCCGGAGCATCAGAGAGAAGATTTCAAAATTGGGTTGGTTTGTGACTATGCAGTCAGGAATCTGTGTGTACATAAAGTGTAGGAGTCCTGGTCACACCTCTCAGAGCCATTTCACAGGGGATTGAAGAAGGTAAAATTAAATTTCAAAGGTAAAGGGACAGAGTCTGCAGAGCAAGAAGCTCCCAGAAAAACTCACAAGGCAGAAAGTAGTAATGAAATAACTGTAAACAGAGGGTGTTACACCAACAAGGTTGCTTTACCAGGTAAATTCCTACAGTGGTTCTGTGGGTGAGTTCAAGGCCTTTGCCATGCTGAAAAGACCACAAGTCTGTCCTTATTCTACCAATAATTCCCTGCAGTGTCAATGTCCTGACCAGGGCCAAATATGCAAAAAGTTGTCATTCCACAAAGCTTTCATAAATTCAGGTTGATGACAAGGGCATAGAAGGTCATCTTGTTCAGCCCAAGGAATTTATAGATGAAGAAAATGAAGTTCTTGGAGGTTAAGTGGCTTAAAATATTCTAAATCAGGAGTAAAAATCAGGTATCATTATTATTTCATACAACAGCTTTAGTTGAATATCACCTAAGATTCTTCAAACAGAGAGTATTTCTTGTCTATTTAAACATATTTTTTAAAAAGGCAAAATTTCTACAAAATGACATTTTTACTACATATAACTCAACTATATCAAAAGCTGATGAACTAGGCCCTGGCTGGTTTGCTCAGTGGTAGAGCATTGGCCTGGAGCATGGAAGTCCTGGGTCTGATTTCTAGCCAGAGCACATAGGAGAAACGCCCATCTGTTTCTCCACCCTTGCAACTCTCCCTTCTTTTTATTTCTCTCTTCCTCTCCCTCAGCCAAGGCTCCATTGGAGCAAAGTTGGCCTGCGTGCTGAGGTTGGTTCCATGGCCTCCACTTCAGGTGCTAGAATGGCTCCGGTTCCAATGGAGTAATGCCTCAGATGGGCAGAGCATGGTCCCTTGGTGGGCATGCTGGGGGGATCCCAGTTGGGCGCATGCGTGAGTCTGTCTCTCTGCCTCCCTACTTCTCACTTCAGAAAAATACAAAACAAACAAACAAAGAAAACCTGATGAACTGTGAGAATATTGTTAATCAACAGAGAAGAATTTGGATGGTCTTTTATGAATGATACTGTCATAGTGTAAATAAACTTTGGTTCTATATCATTATAATTTTAAAGCTAAAATAGTATTTATTTATTTATTTTTGTTTAGTCTTTACTTAATCTATCAAAAATAACTAAACCTCTATTTTCAGAGTTTGAATTCTGCAGACATTTTATCACAGTTTGAAAACTGATTCTACCATAAAGCAGATATGTAGCCTTGGGTAAGACACTTAGTCAATTTTTACTTCAGGTATGACATCTGTAAAATGGGAGTAATAATAAAATGAAAGTTAAATGACTTAATATATGTAAAAAGTTCAATACTGTGTCTGGTGCAGAGTAACTAATATGTATGTGCTTGCCAGTGTTATAACTACAAGCATTATTCTTTCTTTTCTCTCTTTTTTTCCCTTTTCTTTGTATTTTTCTGAAGCTGGAAACAGGGAGACAGCCAGACAGACTCCCGCATGCGCCCGACCGGGACCCACCCGGCACACCCACCAGGGGCGACGCTCTGCCCACCAGGGGGCGATGCTCCGCCCCCCCGGGGCGCAGCTCTGCCGCGACCAGAGCCACTCTAGCGCCTAGGGCAGAAGGCAAGGAGCCATCCCCGCTCCAATGGAGCCCCGGCTGCGGGAGGAGAAGAGAGAGACAGAGAGGAAGGAGGGGGGGTGGAGTGGAGAAGCAAATGGGCGCCTCTCCCATGTGCCCCGGCCGGGAATCGAACCCGGGTCCCCCGCACGCCAGGCCGACGCTCCACCGCTGGCCAACCGGCCAGGGCCAACTACAAGCATTATTCTTATCATTACATTTTATGCATTAAGTTTGAGAGAAAATAATAACTTTGAGATATTGCTTAGGTCTCATATTATTTAGTGCATGCTAGGGTGATCCAAATACTTATAAGTTAGTGTTCCATGTTGTTTATGCTAGAGCGTGCTGTGATGATTTTGTTGTGAATTTATTTCAGAAAGCAAAACATTTGATTAAACCCCTTGAAAAATTTTGATAGGATACATGCCACATGTGATTTAGAGTGGATATTTATTTTAATCTCATTGCCATAGAATGTTGATATCCATTAAGTTTATTACCCTCAATATTTAGGTTAGGGGTTGATCTTTGCAAAGCTAAATAGGTCTGAGACCTGTAGACTAATATGCCTATTCAAAAACACAAATTTATAGTTAATGTTCAAATGTTGACAGGACTAATAATTTTTCAGTTATTTAAATTTAGGCTATAAATATTTTGACAATATTTACATGTAATACAAACCTTTCAGCTCTAGCAAAAACTCCAGATTACTTATTAGCTTGTTACTTTTCTAATATATATACACATGTGCTCTATGAAATTTTATTTTTCTAGTATTATAATTATTTCAGCCAGATTGCTAAAATTTTCCTGCCAAGAAAATCTCAGGGAATTATACAGAGAATTACATCATTAGGAGAAATATGCAGAGTTAAATAAACAGAGAAATGAAAATAGAAGACATGTCAGCATTTATATTACCCTCATACAATTTAGACTATATGATCCTGAAGAAAGGCATCAAAACTCTAATAGGGAACAACTAACATCCCACAAATATACAAGAATCTGGATGCAATAATACAAATTATATTTTAGGAAAATACTGAATGACACAAGTAGCTCTATAATGCAGATAAGAAAGGAAATACTTCTAGATATTGTCACAAACAATGAAGATTTATAAATGTGTCAGATTTTATGCATGTTTCTCATGGTACCTTAGTTTTAATGATAACTCAATCAACCTATCTGAATAGTTTTTCTTTGAAGATGATTGAATATTAATAACCTTGGAAAATTTATGTTTGTCAAGAACAGACCCAGAATCAATGAATTTAGACTAATTTCCCTAATGTTTAGCTTTGACAGAAGGCAGCATAATGCAGAACACATTTCAAGTCAACCACAAAGAGAGTAGCTAATGAAACTACTACAATGTTGACTTTGCCCAACGAAGGTAATGTGAGTCATACAGACTCATAAAGCATGATGCCAATTTACTGAATTCTCTGGACAATAACTATGTGTTCATCTTAGAAACCCCAGTACTTTCCAACTCTAATTTCCTGATGTGACTGTAGGAGATTATTATCCTAGTATTCCCATTAGGATGACATCAAAATAAAAATCTTTTCCAGTTATAGGGTTTGATTTTACTGTGTGTTTGCCTATTAGAGCAAAGAAGCTGTGGTGAAAAAATTTAATTTTTTAGTACTTTATTTGTTCTTAATAAATATGTATAATATATAACAAAGGAAAATCAGCAAAAACGGTTCTATTTTAAATCCATGCCAATTTAAGACATCCAAAAAGAGCAAATTAATAAAAAAATTTTACTGTTTAGTCATTGCTCCATTGATAATTTCTCAAAGTTTAGCAGAAAATTAAGCTGTTGACTACAGAAAAAGAAGGCTAATTTTCTAGATTGCTAGTCACTTTATTCTTTAAAACTGTCAGTTAATAAAAAGATTTCTCCTGTGTTTTCCTGTTACTCAAAAATTTTCCTACTGCCTCAAGTATAAGTTGCTGCTTTAAAAAGATTTTTTTTTCCTAATGTGTTTGTCAAGACTTCAATGGCCACACTTTAGTGACTGAAGGACACAAATAATAGTCAACAAAGTATCAAAAGAACTGGATTATGTTCCACTTATTTCTCTAAAATTTTGGGTGACTTTGGACAATCATTTTAATTCTCTGGGTTTAATATTTGTCCTTTATAAAATAAGAGCTAAGTAAGTAAATCAGCTCTAAAATTCAAAGTTTGTGTTTTTAACAATATATATGATTAATGTTTTTAATATAAAACTAAATTCTTTTTTCTTTTTTCTTTTTTTTTGTAGGTGAGAGGAAGGGAGATAGTGAGTCAAACACCTGCATGTGCCCAACCAGGATCTACCTGGCAATCCCATCTTGGACCAATGTTTGAGTACCAAGCTATTTTTACTGCCTGAGGCTAATGGCTCCAGTGGAGCTATCCTCATTGCCTGGGGCCACACCAGTCAGGGCACACAGGAGAGGCTCCCATCTGCTTCTTCACCCCTCCCCCTCTCCTTCCTCTCTGTCTCTCTCTTCCCCTCCTGCAGCCGAGGCTCCATTGGAGCAAAGGTGGCCTGGGCGCTGAGGATGGCTCTGTGGCCTCTGCCTCAGGTGCTAGAGTGGCTCTGGATGCAACAGAGAGACGCCCCAGAGGGGCGGAGCTTCGCCCCCTGGTGGGTATGCCGGCTGGATCCCAGTCGGGCGCATGCGGGAGTCTGTCTGACTGCCTCCTCGTTTCCAGCTTTGGAAAAATGAAAAAAACAAACAAACAAAACAACAACAACAACAACTAGTCAAGCCACTGACTGTGGAAGGGGAAGAGAGAGAGAGTGGGGGAGAAGCAGATGGTCACTTCTTCTCCTGTGTGCCTTGACTGGGAATTGAATCTGGGATATCTGTAATTCCTGGCCACACTCTATCCACTGAGCCACTTGCCAGGGCCTAAAACTCAATTCTTTATATTTTTACTAAAGAATAATGTTGTCTTTATCTGAGTATGTAGAACTCTTACTGAAGAATATGACCTCAAAAATCACTAAATTTTGTTTCAGATTTTTTATTATTTTATCAGTTTACCATTATCCAACAGGTAAAGCTGGATAAAATTTTACTCTCAATCTAAGTTATGATTTCAGCAGAATGATTTTTGTAATTTGAGTTCATGGCTATTACAGGTGTCAGTGTCCAGTTAAGCAGAGGTTGCTAATAACAAATATGTCTTATTCCCAACTTCAAAGACTATTGGACAAATGGCTACGTCAAGTCAGGCAAATAGTGTTTGTTTCTGTGCCAGTGGAAGGGACTTTTCTTTAGCAGTATCCTGCAAACACACCACCTGATTTCATATTTTGAGCCCTGATAGGTTGGTCCAGTTAGAAACACTTGAATTTGCAAAGAAAGACTGTAAAGCTCATATTCTATATTCTTTTCTCTAAGATCACTCTCTGAAATAGAAAGTCTGAAAGCCTATATATTGTACTGTTATGAAAATAAAAAAGAATATTTTAAATTCTTTATCTATATATAGGGGTGGGCAAAAATAGGTTTACCATTTTTTTTGTATGAGAAAAACATGCAAGTTATGATTAATACATGCAGGTTATGATTAATACAATAGCTTTATTAACTCAAAGAATGTCACAATAGCATAGTAAACCTACCTTTTCCCATCCTTTTATAGTCCCCAGTACTTAAGAGCCAAATATCTATGAAAACGAAAGATTGGGTTGTTTCCAATACATTTTTAGTATATATAATTGAAGTAGTATGTTTTTCTCAGGAAGTGTTCTCTTAGGAAGGTCCTTTCAGTCTGAATGTAAGTTTATTTCAATATAAAATCTGAATAGGAAATCAATAGAAATACAACTTTTTTTTTTTTTTCTGAAGCTGGAAACAGGGAGAGACAGTCAGACAGACTCCCGCATGCGCCCGACCGGGATCCACCCGGCACGCCCACCAGGGGGCGACGCTATGCCCACCGGGGGCGATGCTCTGCCCATCCTGGGCGTCGCCATGTTGCAACCAGAGCCACTCTAGCGCCTGAGGCAGAGGCCACAGAGCCATCCCCAGCGCCCGGGCCATCTTTGCTCCAATGGAGCCTTGGCTGCGGGAAGGGATGAGAGAGACAGAGAGGAATGTGTGGCGGAGGGGTGGAGAAGCAAATGGGCGCTTCTCCTGTGTGCCCTGGCCGGGAATCGAACCCGGGTCCTCCACACGCTAGGCCGACGCTCTACCGCTGAGCCAACCGGCCAGGGCCAGAAATGCAACTTTTTGAAACTAATTTGAATCATGCCTTCTTCCCTTAAGCTATTAATTTATTAACTGAAGTTTTATAATGCAAGAATTTGGTAAAAAAACAAACAACAAACAACTAAGTTATTTTTTCTGAATTATTTGAAAAATGTGGGTATATACAATTGTCCCTAATTTTTTTTGATGTTTCTTTCTGTATTTTTCTACCACTCCAAAAAGATGTCTAACCTCATATATGCAGCTAGTGGATACCTTATCTTATTAGCTACAAGTTAAATAAAAATAAGAAAAAATGTCAGATGATTTTTATGCTAAACAGAATTCTCTTAAAAACAAATAAGAAAAAAAATGTGTGTTAGGGTTGTGTAATGAAATCTTTAATATAAAGACCCTTTGCCTTCTTTTGATGTGCACTAAATAAGAGAGTCAGTAAACTGGTGGTTGAAATGCTTCTGTCAATAAAGTTGATGACATTTCACACTAGTTGTGTAACGCTCACCTCTGTTTTTTTTTCAATGTAGAAAAATATTTTTTATTACATTTTTTTTATTATTAATTTTAATGCAGTGACATTGATAAGTCAGGGTACATATGTTCAGAGAAAACATCTCCAGATTATTTTGACATTTGATTACGTTGCATACCCCTCACCCAAAGTCAAATTGTCTTCCGTCACCTTCTACAAATAAGAAGCAGTTAATTTGAACTTGCCAGTGCAACAGGGTATGTCATAGTTCATTGATTTCTCTAATGACAGTAAAAGGTGCTTATATTTTTCCTGGCAGACATTTTTAGTTTTGAGAAACTTTCATGTAAACTCCATTAGTTTTTTTTAGAAGGAGTAAAATATGTATAGTATGTTATCATCCAATTTTATTATAGTAATTACTTTTAAACTTCAGAATTTCAATGTGAAGCCATTATTTAAAAGTTGTTTGCAAAGGGATAATTGGTTGAAGACATTTATTCAACTCTTACGAAGTTTCTATAACCTTGGAATCATCACAAAATATAATATGACTTTAGAATCTAATGATTTTCTACTGGGTGTATTGCTGTGAGGGTAAGAAAATGCATTCATTCTGATTATCTTGGCTGTCTCACTGAGAAGTTGCAATTGTTTGTTTGTCAAACAGCTTGAAAAGCTAGACGATGCTATTAGAAGCAATATGGAAATCATAGGTAGAGAGATTATTCTTATCTACTGCTTTGTTATTTTGTAACGTCACGGCAGTAATATATATATGTATATATTATAATATATATGTATGTATCCTTTCATTCCTAATGAATTGCCACAATAAGATCTCCAGATTGTTCTTTAAAAGTCACAGTATAATCACAGCAGTGGTAGAAAATTCATTTCAGAAACACCACATCCATGTATCCCTGTGGAAGGCATTTGTAGAATGATTTGAGAAATGATGAACTTGCATAGTATTAGACAAATGAATTTTATATACCTCTTATCTAACCATGCTTTCAGTGCTTCTTGTTTTCCTGTATAAATGCAGTTTTCTATCAATTATTTTGATGTACTGTTTAGTTGAACACTTTATTTCTATTTCTATAGTCTTGTGCCTTTTTGTATTTCCTTACATAAGATAAAAATATTATGATTTGAATTTTAATGGTTTCATAGGACAATTAATATAGTACCTCTTAGATATGTGGTTATGGCTTAATAGGACAAATGTGTAAAATCTCATGAATGTGATTAGGATGGGAGGTCATTCTACTTTACTTTCCAATTATTCATTGATTCCATCACAATATCTCCTATCGGCACTGTTTTGCCAATTAAAAAGTCAGTGTTGTATGTGGAATTTAGAACAGAAATGTGTAGGGCTTCTTTTGGCAATTAAAGGAGAGGCAGGGAGAAAGGAAGTGTAATTTTTCATTTTCAGTATCACAGTTCTATTATAGCACATGAATTCCACTGTATCAGAGCATAGAGGTTTGGGGTACAAGACGTGTAACTAAAACTAGCTTGAGTGTTATCCAGAGTAGTAACACAGATGATATAATGCTCAATAATGCAAGACAAAGAATTTGGTGACACTAACTTATGTTAATTCAAAATTTTCTATGTTACATTAATATTTGCGTAGGCCTGAGAAATATCCCTTTCCACAGTGAAATCATCTCCAAATGATGCAAACACAACTATTCATTTCTGCTGACATGGTTGACTCCCCAGTCTTGTAACAAGAGCAGAAGTGGGGAGGAACCAGAACATGAAAATACCTTCTCCCACTTCACACATCACAGCATGACACGTTTACCTTCATATTCCAAAGAGAAAACCAACAGTAAGTCTTAGCAACACAAAACAACACCACACATGGGAGTATAGAAGAGCACAGACATAGTGCAGTGAAATTCAGGGGCATTTCATTTTGTTTGATGACATTGTGAACAATGTCATTTCTACCCCTAGTGACTGGGCTTGTTCTCCTAAACCAGAGTAATAGTATAAAACTTTCTTATTCATCTTCTGGTATGAGTTACCTGTATTACTTCAGATTATAACTCTCAAAGCACAACACTTCTTTTAGTGGCTCTGGATGTGTTTGTAGAAGGAGAAAGGACATTTAGGGATTAAAAATGGAAGTCCAGGTACTCTTAGAGTAACATTCTGAAGAACACCCAGGAAAGGCAGCCAAACAGAAAGCCTGCTTCACTTACACTTTTTTTCCTTCAACTTCATACAGTTAATGAATAGTAAGTAGAATAGTTTTCATTTATATAAAACATAGTACATATTAGTATCATATACACTATATATAATAATAGTTAGTAAAATGTTGAACTGTATCCTAAGGTCAATGAGACTTACCAAAGCGAAGAGCAGCAGCAGGGAGCCCTCTCCATCTTTCCAACTTAACATCTTCCTAAAGGAGCAAGAGTAGGTATTTGACTCATGAAATATATGGCTCCTTCCCTGTTCTCTTTCCTTCAAGGATGGGCTATGCTCAGCTCAGTTGAGCTGAGCTTACCTTTCAGTTCAAGTCCCCTGTGGTATGCAAATTAGGCCAAGCCAACCCGTTTCTTTGCTCTTTGTAGCATCGATGCTTCTGGCGTATGTTAATTCAAAGTCCCATAGTCACCATGGTTTCAGTTTTGGTGCAGAAAAAATAGGATCCTCCACTGTTATTAGGGTGCACTGTGGGTTTTCTAGCCCCTTTGCCATGGATCCCCATGTTGCCGTGACAGGTTGATCTGCAGTTCTCTCTGTAATTTGTTTTACTACTCTATTGCACAGAAACCATGAGGTAGGTATGGGGACACTCTGAAAATAACCATAACTATGTATATTAATATAGGAAGGGTATTATAATGGGGGGTAACTTCTTCACCTGAGAATTGTCTTGCATTGATGTGTTTCATATACTTGGCCATGGATAGCTTTTCTGCTGATATAAGTGAACTTATGCTGGAAAATAATAATGGGATATAGGTTTTGAAAAATTGGTCTTTTAATCACACAGAAACGCTCTATTAGTTTTGTAGCTGGTCGTCAGCAAATAATGAAATTAAGTAGGCAATAGTGTAATTAATTCTAATACAGTTGTTTGTTTACTTGCAAATGCCAATATACAACTGACTGTAATAAATTGTGGTACTCTAAAAGCTCAATAACTATTAAACCAGAAAATTCCAAGAATATAAGTTATGTGTTTATATATGAATATGTGCTTGAAACTTATATTAAATTGGTATAAAGATAGGCATTATACTACAACAATGTAGTTATTAATTTTTAAATGGTCTTACTATTGTAGATCCATAGTCAAAGAAATTAGGAATTCCAAGCTTTAAATATGCTCTAATCCATTCATTTTGTGGAAGTATATAATAATTTTAAGAACAATTTGACAAATAAATCATCATTATTAACAATGTTCCAAGGATTGACTAAATTAATGACTAAACATTCTCTAAGTAATATATCAGTATTCTAAAAAACTTGAGGCGTTCTATAAATATTCAATACAATTTCTAAGAGTGTGTTTTCCTATAGTTATCAAGTGTCAGTTTTAAAATAAATTATTTACTGATACTGAATAAATATTACATATTTATCAATAGTCTCACAATCATTGACAATATGAATGAACATTTGAGATTTAAAACTCACAAATCAAACATAGAAGTCGCAAACCGCTTGCCAAAGTTATAAAATCATTAATGTTGAAATAAATATCGAGAAAGAGTGAACTGTAAAAACTGGAGCCTTTGACAGTTTGTAGATCAACCCAAATGTTAAGTACAAATAGTATAAAAAAATAAATTGACATTCCTGATGGCTTCCATTGAATTTCTTTGTAATATGATTGTCTAGGGTTGCATTTATAAAGATACTTCTTACAACCACATGGGTATCCCAGAAACTATGATGAATCACTTTAGAGCAGCTAAGGTCATCAGCGAAGAATCCTAAATGTCAATAGCATTCATCTGTTTAATAAAGAGTGTTGTTTGTATAGAGGGTGGGGTAAAAGTAGGCTTACAGCTGTTTAATGGAAATAATGCAATAATTAATAAGTAATAATACAAGAATAAACTCTGTGTTTGTGTACTCACAACCTACTTTTGTCCCACACTGCATGGTCCAAAAAATTGCCAACCAATCATGGGTCAATAAAATCAGCCAAATAGTCTTCAGCTCA
Source organism: Saccopteryx leptura (assembly GCF_036850995.1). Classification (NCBI taxonomy): domain Eukaryota; kingdom Metazoa; phylum Chordata; class Mammalia; order Chiroptera; family Emballonuridae; genus Saccopteryx; species Saccopteryx leptura. Next base: position 18,364,663 of record NC_089506.1, read on the forward strand.
AAGAGCATAGCCTATTTCCTTAGCACCACTGATGAAGTTTTCTAAGAGCATTTTTCTCATTTCCTACCTCCTTGCTCCTAATAGCCATATTATTCTCAGTTTTTTATATTTCAGTCAGAACCATTAGTTTGTTATTGGTGACTTCTGGAAACAGTGATTGAAAATCTCTCAGAAGCAATTCTGACATGTTTAATCTCACACTCTACTCTAACACTTTCTTTTTTTTTTTTTTAATTTTCTTAAGGTGTTTTTTTTTAATTTTATTTATTCATTTTAGAGAGGAGAGAGAGAGAGAGAGAGAGAGAGAGAGAGAGAGAGAGAGAGAGAGAGAGAGAGGAGAGAGAGAGACAGAGGGGAGGAGCTGGAAGCATCAACTCCCATATGTGCCTTGACCAGGCAAGCCCGGGGTTTCGAACTGGCGACCTCAGCATTTCCAGGTCGATGCTTTGTCCACTGCGCCACCACAGGTCAGGCTCTAACACTTTCTAAGTGTGATTCTGTACTGTTAGTTTTTAGTTGAACAGGTGCGTCATTACCCTGAAATTCATTCACATATTGTCCCATCACAAACTCATGTCATTCACTTGATTAAAGTTCTGCTAGAACAATATCAGGTAACCTGGTTTTTCTTCTGTGCCAGGGTCCCATTGAGGGGACAATCAAAACCTATGTTCTCAGGAAGCTTAAAATTCTAAATTTCTGACCTTGAAGTCAAAATGGTCCCATTTTATCAGGCCATAGTGTTTGAGAGCATATGTGGGAAGATGCAGTAGTTACATAGACTCATCAGAACCTGAAGATCCTGCAGTTGAGAAGGCTTTGGCATTGACAACCCTTTTAACTCAAGAGCAAAATCCTGAGAGATAGAAAGTCAGTCTATTAGAGAGCACACGGGCCACTTCCAGCAGATGCAGCAGATGCAAAGTATCTTCCCTTTCATAAAATTGTTCCAAGAGCTGTGGCTTTCCCCACTGAATATACTCTGAATCAGGTAAAAAATAAAAATAAAATAAAAAAGAAAGAAAAGAGAAAGAAAGAAAGAAAGAAAGAAAGAAAGAAAGAAAGAAAGAAAGAAAGAGAAAAGAGAATCTCTGTTAGTAGATATATTTTAGGGGGCTACCAGACATAAAAATGTGGGAGTAAGCTTTCTAAAGAGCCTTAAACCCAACTAGTTACCTCTATGGGCTGTTAGGCGGCTCATTTTCATGCTACCATGGCTACAGGCTGCTGTTTGTCCAGGGTACTGTGTGGCCCCTCAGAGAAGGGAGGGGATAGAGCAAGTCCAAATTGATAAGGCCCTTGCTGTTTTTACTGAGATTTAGCTTTTTTAAGAATTTTAAATAAATTCATGGCTTTATTTAATAACATTTGATAAATGTTGCAATTTTGGTTAATTTTGGAATTTTGAAAAAGTTAATTTTGACATTTTTAATTTGTGTTCTCATTGTTTTTATGGAAAAACAAATTTTGGGGGCCTTTACTCTGCAATTCTGAAAACTATCCCTTTCTAATAGTGTTTTATAATTTTTTCCCCACTTTTCCACTGGGCCATGCATGGCACAGATGTTGAACCCATAAACTCTTTAAAGGAAGTATTTGCTCACTTACTGAAGTTTATCTTCTCTACTTCTAAATAATCCTTCTTTGAACTCTGTTTTCAAATAGCTGAACTACTATCAGTGTTTAGAAGTGTTTAGGGACTGTGTAGAGGTTTGAACTTGAGCTTTGTTTTTCCCCTAAGATGCCAAAACACATCCTTAGTGTCGTATTAGCATTTGGATAGCCTGGTCTAATTTCATCTGAAGTCATCTGGTAATGATAGAGTAAAGCTTTTGAAAATCTGTCTCAATGACCTTGTGCTCTTCTAACAAATTCATTTTAAAAAATTCTTGTATAGTTACAAGGATATAAAGGCTATTACATATTTCAAAGTAATAAACACATTCTTCGTGTAAGTCTTTCCAACACATTAAAGAAGGTTGATGGGTTCCCTAGGATTTCCATTCCACTGTTTTCTATTGCAACCTGGCACTGTAGGCTTCAATAACTATAATGTTATCTCCATAGCTCAGTGATGAATGAACATCAGATCTTTTCAGTGGCACTGACTTCTTCAGAGGCACAGTTATCATTGAAATACCAGCGTGCTAAAGTAATTGTACTTAAAATTACAATTAATTGGAAAAATACAATTTAGTAGTTCAGTGATTGTTAAAAGCAGGGTAAGCTTCACCATGGAACAGATGAATAATACCAAGCATCAACTTTCAGTTGATTTCATAATATGAGTTAATTTTTTTCTTGTAGAGCGAATGCATGGGGAGAAACACACATTTCTTTTACCATGACACCTTTTTGAATGTGCAATTAAAACACAAGAAGAAGGTAGACCAATCCACATGTCAGTGACCAATCCTCATAGTTTCCTTAACTGATAGCAAGTCTTCTGATAAAAGTTTCTGCATCAAGGCTGAGTCACTCTCTCAGCTCTATTTCTCAATTACTTTCCTGGCAAGACAAATATATTTTTGTATGCAGAAACTAGTGTTGTATTTAATTATCTCTGCAGATACACTGCATCAATACAATTTTAATTAAGAAGTTCTTCTTGTATCTTGAAAGTAATCTGTTCAGTGACTCTTAGAACGTTTAGCTAGCAAAGACACCTCAAGTCAATGTTTGAAAATTTTTTCCCCATCTTTCTTCTTCTCTTCAGCCAAACAGACCCCTGAAATTTATTTGACGATACATTCTGATTCTAGTTAGCTAAAAAATTGTGTATGTTAACCATAGAGCTCCACATGTCTATAATAATGCTGTCTATATGTAAGATCTTCTCCTTTGTTTTTATAATAAAATAATAAATTCCAATTAAAAATAATATTATAATCATTCCAATTCTCCCAAACTCTTGATCATATTTGTTTTTGTAATGTGTGTGCAAAGTTACTGGTATTTTAGACATGATTTGAAATCATATAACAGTATAACTACTGGAAAATAATTCAGAACCATGCTTTTGCTGTTTTAAGATAACATTATAACAGACTAAATAACTCCTACATTCTCATAAAATCAAGAAAAATAATGTTAAAATATATTGAAAACTATTAAAAACAATTCAAATATAAGGTGAAATGACAAATACTAAAATCAGTATGCTTACTGAAACCTATAGGCTTTATGCAGAATAATGATATGATTTTGAACAAAAGCTACATTAGGACTAGTAGGCATTTTAGAAAATAAAATGAAATATAAGTTTTGATTTTATTTCTAGATAAGTTGAAAGAGATAAGAATTGCATTGTGCTAAGAAGAGGTAAAGTTCCCAAATATATGACTTTTTCAAAAATGAATTACTCAACACAATAATTAAGGTAATATGATTTTTAATAAAAATACATTTGTAAATATCCTAGTTAAAATATATATATTCATTGCAAATATTTTTGGCTGTTTATTCTCAAGCACAAGAATTGCTGCTAATCTGCTTTTCCAGAGAAATGTTTTGGTTCATTAAAGTAGTCTAAAACAATAAAACCTTTTGCAAGTATCAGTGGAGCATGAATGTTAAACCAGTGTCAAAGAAGTGATCACTCCAATAATAAACTAAATGCTTGTTTAAGCTCACTTATTTCACAGGACAATCAATACCTTTCAAAAAAGCTATCATAAACTTACTATTAATAGTATATCATTCTTACGAGGTGTCAGATGAACATATATTTCTTTTATTTTTCAGATTTTGCTTGCTTTACAAAAAGTTACAACTGACACTCTCTTTGCCTATTCTGACCTCACCTTTTAACATAGTAATGAAAACTGCTTATTTCATTGAGAAACGTCTCCTGCTTTGACTTCCCATTATATATAGAGAATAGGAAGCTTTAACTTGGAAAAACTGATTAGAAAATTTAAGTATATTTTAGCTGATTACCACTTCGTTCTTGAACTACTAGAGTGATTTTGATTAAATTTAAACATACTTGGAAGGTGAGAAAGAATTAAAAAAAAGAGATTGTCTTATGTGCCAGACTTCTATATGCTGGTCCTAGTCTGGTTGGTTCACTAAACCCAAACCAAATATATCACCACTAGATCTTTGCCTTAGCTAGGTACCAAACGTGCACATAGTCTCTATATTATGGTGTGAATATAGGTATTTGTGTGGGAGTCAGGGTAGCAATGGGGAATGTACCAACACTTATGAACATGTGAAAACACTGCTAGGACTCTTCATATATCCCTGTTATAGAGTTCAAGATCACTTGAGATTCTGTTTGTTATTAGTTCAATCTACTTGTTATTAGTTTAATCTACTTGTTAAATTAATAATATAGGTACAATATTAAAAACATTAGTACTGTTATTATTACAAAAATTCTACTAAAATAATGTGAACATTATTATTAGTGTGCTAATAATAGTATAATTAGTGTTATTCTCACTCAGGCACTTCTTGTAAAAGAATACTTTTAAAGTATGCTAGCACAGTGCAAGTGTTTTAACCTTCCTTTTTTATTTTTAAATACGATTTTCTCACATGTCCAAATCCCATGATCATCAGTGCTCTAAAAGATCTGCTGTCTGTTCATCATTGACCTATGGTGATAGCGTTGTGGTTACTGGAGCCTACAGTGGCGAGGCTGAAATAGAAAACAGTGCAGAGAGAGTCCTGGGGAAACCATCAGCCTAGTTAAATGTGTGTAATAGACTTAGAACAAGAATGTGATTGTTGTTAAAATATTATTTTTTTAAATGCTTAATAAGAATGTATTTATTTATTTAAAATATGTTTTTCAGCCCTCACCGGTTGGCTCAGTGGATAGAGCATCAGCCTGGTGGT